>NC_138770.1:59683653-60161153 GCF_965119305.1 Pelophylax lessonae | reverse complement strand
TTGTCTTTAAGACTGTGTACTTTGCAAATGCAGTTGCTCTGGTGCTTAGCAAATGAACAGTAGCTCTGATGACTGCCATCACCCAATCATGTGCAATCAAAAATGCTTTTTTTTTTCATGTTTCTTGCACGTTATTGGGTACTCTTTGCAAAGTGAAGATTTACCTCATTTGCAAAGCTCTAGAGCAGGGGTCAGCAACCTTTTTACTCTTAAAGGGGTTGTAAATTCAGAAGGTTTTTTTAAATTTATGCATTCTATGCATTAGGATAAAAAGCCTTCTGCGTGCAGCAGTCCTCTCAATCCCCTAATACTTACCTGAGGTCCCTCTCTGTCCAGCGATGTCCATAAGTGCCTCAGCCATCCGAGATTCTCCTTCCTGATTGTCTGAGACACAGCAACGGCGCCATTGGCTCCCGCTCCTGTCAATCAAAGTCAGCTAGCCAATCAGGGGAGAGAGGGGGCGGGTTAGGGCTTTGTGTCTGAATGGATGCAGGGAGCTGCAGCTGGGCTCGGGTGCCCCCCCCCCCCCCATAGCAAGCTGCTTGCTGTGAGAGCACTCAACAGGAGGGAGGGGCCAGGATCACAGAAGATAGACCAGAGAAGAGGACGATTAGGGCTGCTCTGTGCAAATCTACTGCAACAGAGTAGTTAAGCAGGGCTGCCGCTAGAAATCCTGGGGCCCCATACAGCCTACTTGACAGGGCCCCCCCCCCTTCCACCGAAAATATCAAAATTATATTATCACCCCCTCCCCCAATCGCTCTTCCTAGCAGAAATCCCTCCCAATCACCCCTCACAGCGCAACCCCCGAAATCCCTCCACAAATTCACAACCCCATCCCCGTACAGAGTGCAGGGGTCGGGAATACATTCAGGAGAATGCTAGATTCAGAATGCAGGGTTCTGGAGTGCATTATGCACAGGGTTTAGGAGAGTGCTAGATAGGGAGTAGTGCCTTACTAAGCTGACCAAGATTTCCCATAGATGCAAATGTTAGACAGGAAGCAGTGCCATACCATGTTGACACAGCTGAATTTGACAGGTGCAGTCTCTCATTGTGGCTGCATAGTGCACACCCCGCTGGTTTGTTAGCCAATCCCTGGCTGTTCTAAATGTTCCCACTGCTGCAGGTCCTTCTGAGCTAGAAGGTAACATTTATGACCAGAATTATGCCGGACAAAGCCTCTGTACAGCGGGACAGTCCTGCAAAGGTTGGGAGGTATGCTGTCATCCTACCGATCTTCCTGCTGTCTGGGCCCCCCTTTGTGCCGGGGCCCCATACAGGAGTACTGGCTGTACCCCCCTGATGGCGGCCCTGCAGGTAAGTATAACATGTTTGTTATTTTTATAGGAAAAAAAAAAGGAGATGTTACAATCACTTTAAGGGCTTGATTTAATGTATGTGAATGCATGTAGGGCTGCATTCCCCTGCTTTGGTTCCCTTTACAATACACAGCCCCCCTGCACCTCTGGACCCCTTTACATTACCCAGCCCCCTGCACCTCTGGACCCCTTTTTATTACACAGCCCCAGTACCTCTGGACGCCTTTACATTACACAGCCCCTGTACCTCTGGACCCCTTTACATTACATAGCCCCCCTGCACCTCTGGACCCCTTTATATTACACAGCCCCTGTACCTCAGGACCCCTTTACATTACACAGCCCCCCTGCATATTACACAGCCCCTCCTGCATATTACACAGCCCCCCTGAACATCACACAGCCCCCCCCCACACAGCCCCCTGCAATTACACAGTCCCTCCCTGCATATTACACAGCCCCCTTACACACACACCCTGCATATTACACAGCCCCCCCCCCCCCCGCAGCTCTGCCCTTTTCTAACTTGCCCCATGCAGAAATGGAGACAGAGCAGAGTGGAGCAGGGAGCAGGAAGCTGAATGAGAACATGGGAGAGACACACAGCAGAGCTGATAAGACAGCGGGAGCTTCCGGAGTTAACTTTCCAGGGGATTGGTTGCTAGGGGTCCTAGCAACCAATCACCAGCTTGTTAAAATGAAAAATTAACTCTGAAAGCTCCCGCTGTCTTATCAGCGCTGATGTGTGTCTCTCCCGTGTTCTCCTTCAGCTTCCTGCTCCGCTCTGCTCTTACTTAAAATGTCCGCTGGCCGGGTCCACGTGAATTCATCACGTGCACGGACAGGCCAGACATTTCGTGGAATAGACGTAACCAGAAAAAAAAAAAAAAGAAACAATAAAAGAACAGTGTAAAAAAAAAAAAAAAAAATGTTAAGCACCCCTATCCCTAAAGCACACAGAAGCGAAGTCGCACACGCACATGTAAACGGCATTTACACTACACATGTGAGTTATCGCCACGAATGTTAAAGCGAGATCAATAATTCTAGCGCTAGACCCTCTCTGTAACTTTAAACAAGTAACATGTAGAGGCATTTAAAGTGTTGCCTATGGAGATTTTTAAGTACCATAGTTTGTCACCATTCTATGAGTATGCGGTATTTTAAAGCACGACATGTTCGTTTTCTATTTACTCATCTTTCACGTTATGCAAAAAAATTGGGGCAAATATTGTTTTGTGTTTTTTGAATTCATTAAAGAGTTTGTAAACCCAAAAAAAATTGAAAAAAAAAAAAAAAAAACGATGTAACAAAAAGGCATAATGAGCTAGTATGATTTTTCAAATGTTTTTTTTGTTTTTAAAACATTGTTTCATGAATTAAAAAAGAAAAACACTAAAGTTAGCCTGATTTTTCTAGATAATGTGAAAAATTATGTTACGCCGAGTAAATAGATACCTAACATGTCACGCTTTAAAATGTGCACACTCATGGAATGGCGCCAAACTTCAGTACTTAAAAATCTCCATAGGAGACGATTTAACATTTTTTACAGGTTACCAGTTTAGAGTTACAGAGGAGGTCTAAAATGACTGCTCTCGCTCTTATGTTCGTGGTGATACCTCACATGTATGGTTTGAATGCTGTTTACATATGCAGGCGCAATGTCCGTATGCATTCGCTTCTGCGTGTGAGCACGTGGTGACGGGGCGCTTTACATAGAAACATAGAATGTGTCGGCAGATAAGAACCATTTGGCCCATCTAGTCTGCCCAATATATCTGAATCCTATGAAAAGTCCCTGGCCCTATCTTATATGAAGGATAGCCTTATGCCTATCCCATGCATGCTTAAACTCCTTCACTGTATTTGCAGCTACCACTTCTGCAGGAAGGTTATTCCATGCATCCACTATTCTCTCAGTAAAGTAATACTTCCTCATATAACTTTTAAACCTTTGCCCCTCTAATTTAAAACGGTGTCCTCTTGTGGTAGTTTTTCTTCTTTTAAATATGCTCTCCTCCTTTACCGAGTTGATTCCCTTTATGTATTTAAAAGTTTCTATCATATCCCTTCTGTCTCTTCTTTCTTCCAAGCTATACATGTTAAGGTCCTTTAACCTTTCCTGGCAAGTTTTTTCCTGCAATCCATGTACTAGTTTAGTAGCTCTTCTCTGAACTCTCTCTAGAGTATCTATATCCTTCTGGAGATATGGCCTCCAGTACTGCGCACAATACTCCAAGTGAGGTCTCACCAGTGTTCTGTACAGCGGCATAAGCACTTCTCTCTTTCTACTGCTTATACCTCTCCCTATACATCCAAGCATTCTCCTGGCATTTCGTGCTGCTCTATTACATTGTCTTCCCACCTTTAAAGCGGAGTGACGGGCACAGAAGTCATTTTTTACTAAACATACCCCCGGGACAGTCAGGGCTAGCACATTCCACAATGGCTAGCCTCTGATCTGTCCCGGTTCACACTTACCTTTTAGAAGAAATACTTACTTATAAAATTTCTTCCACAGCGTTTCCATCTCTCTTGTGGGCAGCTGAAGCCGGCGCAGTCCTCTTCTGTGTCTTCTTCCGCGTCTTCTTGGCCCAGAATGCGCCTGCACCGGCCCCTCTCGTCACTTCCGGTGCGGCGCTGCATTCCTAAACAGCTTCTGGGCATGCCCAGAAGCTGTTTAGCAGGGGAATGCGGCATCGCCCGGAAGTGACGAGCGGGGCCGGTGCCGTCGCATTGATTCCTGGGAGCGATGACGTTCAGCTCCCAGGAATCATAGCGAGACAGGAAGTGACGGGGTGAGCCGCGGCTCCGAGGGAGGAAGTACTCTGAGGTGAGTATTTACGATCTTCAATTAAAAGGTAAGTAAACAAAAAAAAGAAAAATAACTATCCAATTCCTTTTCAGGTGATCTCGAACTAGCAGAGGGGCACGAAAAAAAAAATATCGTTTTTGTGCCCGGAACTCCACTTTAAGTCTTCTGAAATAATTACTCCTAAATCCCTTTCCTCAGATACTGAGGTCAGGACTGTGTCAAATATTCTATATTCTGCCCTTGGGTTTTTACGTCCCAGGTGCATTATCTTGCACTTATCCACATTAAATTTCAGTTGCCAGAGTTCTGACCATTCTTCTAGTTTTCCTAAATCCTTTTCCATTTGGCGTTTCCCTCCAGGAACATCAACCCTGTTACATATCTTTGTGTCATCAGCAAAAAGACAAACCTTACCATCGAGGCCTTTTGTAATATCACTTATGAAGATATTAAACAAAATTGGTCCCAGTACAGATCCCTGAGGTACCCCACTGGTAACATGACCTTGTTCTGAATGTTCTCCATTGATTACAACCCTCTGTCTGATTGTTTATTTTACTTTTTTGTTTATATATTGACACTTTCCCTTTACATTTTATTATCACACCTTTAGGCTCGGTTCACATATATGCGATGCGGGAAGGCTGCGAATTCGCAGCCTTTTCCCGCATCGCACACGCACCCCCGGCAGTTCACACTGCCATATGCGATACGCTGGGGGTGTCAATGTAATCTTAACGACACCCCCAGTTTGATCGCATATCGCAGTGCGATCGTGCAGTTCGCACAGGATGGGATCGCACAAGTGTGAACCGCTGTGCGATCCGATCCTGATGCGGCTGCAAAAATGCCTCCTGTGCGTGTTTGCACCGGGTGCGATGCGAATTTAGCCATACAAACTGTATGGCTAAACTCGCACCGCACAGCTGATCGCATGTAATGTCGGAGCAGTGCGCTCCGACATTACATGCGAACCCGGCACTCGCAGAAGTGTGAATCGGGTCTTATTCCTAGTACAAGGAATGTAAACATCCCTTGTAAAAGGAATAGGGCAGGGCAGGTCCTCTTTATGGAGAGATCTGGGAACTTTTAACCTAAAATAAAAAAAAAATTAAAAAAAACACGATCTCGGCTTCCCAGCTGAGGCAACAGCAGTGCTGTGGCCGGATGTGACATCATAACATCGTGCCTGGCCTCCAAACATCATTGAGATGACCGGGGACAATCTTGGCCTTGGTCAGCTTTATTGTAAAAGGCCGCCCAGGCCCAATTTATTCTCTGGCTTGCCGAGCGCACGGGTGAGCAGGTGGAAGCACCGGAGGGCAGGAGGGCGGGGGGAATCCCCCCACCTGTAAAAAAATCTGAAAAGCTGCTATGATTTTTTTAATGGTGCAGGGAATCGCTGGCATAAAAAAAGATATCTGAATGATGCCTGAAGCTGCACCCATCATTCAGATATCCCCACTGAAAGTCCACGACGTCATATGATGGCCTTGGGAGGGAAGTGGTTAAAGTGTTTTTTTTTTCCAAAACAAATTGCGTTTTTCAAAAACGCTGCGCAAATACAGTGTGACATAAAAAAATACTGCAATGATCGCCATTTTTTTCCCTAGGGTCTCTCATAAAAAAAAAATAAAGTATAATCTTTAGGGGTTATAAGTACTTTTCAAAAATATAATTAATGATTTAATTAAAAAGTTGCACACAAAAAGTGCCAGAAAAAAGCCTGGTCGGCAAGTGATTTTGGATTTTATACCTACAATGTCACGGGCACATTACATCACATGCATTTTTGGGGTAGGTAAAGCAGTAGCCAGAGATACCCTTTAAGCCGGATTTGCAGGTCATTGTCATCGTCACCTTGAAAGAAGCGATTTCTCCCGCTCCTCCGGCTCCTGTCACTTCGAAGGTGTTTAATGATTGTGGCATAAACTTGGCTTGGACTGTCTGAGAGAATGGAATATGCCACATCCAATTTATTACAACAGATCTTTCATTAGACTTCTCTTTTATCAATTTATATTTATATAACAGGCAGGACGTACCGACTTTAAAAGGTCAGCGGCACCCAGAACTGGAGGAGAAGCATGTAAATCTTGTGTCTACATAGGAAGAATGAACATCGAAAACAAAAAATAAATACAATGTGTACAGTGCTGCCAAAACCAAAATGTCAAATTTGTAAAACAAAATGTCAAAATTATAAAAATTTAAACAAATATAACAATGTATCTCATAATAAATAAAACTTAAAGCGGTAGTATACAGCTTTTTATTACTTTTAACTACAGGTAAGCCTAAAATAAGGCTTACCTATAGGTACAATTAATATCTCCTAAACCGGCACGGTTTAGGAGATATTACCACTGCATGCAGCCGCTGACGAGTGCGGCGCATGTGCTCTGAAGGTCCGGCGGACCTTCAGAGTTCCTTGCCGGGAATTGCCGGAAAATGACTCCCGCGCGCATGCGCAGGAGTGACGTCATTGCGGCTCCGGCCACTCACAGCGCCGGAGCCGCGGAACCCGGAAGAGGCGCCGTGGGATCATGTCCGCTCCCACAGCGGTGTCCGGGGGTCCGTGTCAGGGCTTCATTCTAAGGTAAGTAATTCCTAATGAGCTAGTATGTGATGCATACTAGCTCATTAGGCCTTTGTCTTGCAGGGTTTTTTTTTTTGTCATTAGAGATTAGAGTTTACTACCGCTTTAAAATAAATATAATACCAAAAAGAGAAACAATGTGAAAATTATAAAAACCGAAACAAATATAACAATGTATCTCATAATAAATAAAACTTAAAATAAATATAATACCAAAAAGAAAAACAATGTGAAAATTTTAAAAAACAAACAGTTATAACATTGTATCTCATAATAAATAAAACTTAAAATAAATATAATCCCAAAAAGAGAAACAATGTCAACATTATAAAAAGTGAAACAAATATAACAATGTGAAAGTAAAAGTGTACCACGCTATGGATAAATACAATGTACAAAAACCTAGATACTGCTGTTCAAAAATTAGGTGGTAACCCCATTTCTCAGTATAAAGTGCCAAAATACAGCGCAAAAAGGTTAAAAAGTTAATAAATATAGATATAAAGTGACTAAAGTGACTAATAATGAGTGATCGCATCAACTAATAATAAACAATCTTAAAGTGCCACGTGCAAATCATGTGCAAAAAAAATGAATAAATATGATTTCGTAAATAAGATTTCATAAATAATTAAGTACTTTGACGTGGTGATGCAATAAATATATAAATATGGTGCCAGTCCAATAAATATGGAAAGTATAGTGAGAGCCACTGAAAGCTACAGATACCTTATCTCTAAGGATTTCCAAACCAGGTTCCTTACTGGGACACAAGCCTTTTTGACCCTTTCAGCTATATAGCCTAGGGGTCATCTTAGTCCGGTAAGTTGAACATTCAAAGGGGGTTGGATCGGCACCAGTGTTAATTTCGTCGACTAAAACTGACTAAAACGTTTTCGTTGACTCAATTAACACAATTTTAGACGACTAAAATACGACTAAAACTAAAACAATTCAGATGAATAAATTACGACTAAAACTAAAATGGCATTTTAGTCTTAAGACTAAAATACGACTAAAACTAAAATGGCATTTTAGTCAAAAGACTATAACTAAAACTAAATCGAAATTTGCTGCCAAAATTAACACTGGTGCATGCTCAAAGCTTAATACCATAAATAATAACATATTCGATTTTTCACTCCAGGACCAGCAGTGGTATATAATGAGTTTGGAAATTGTAGAGAAATGCTTAAATAATGCATTACAAATTACAATTGAACTACACCCATTCGATTATAGATGACTAAAATTAGTTTTAGTCGACTAAAATGTAGGACGTTTTAGTCGACTAAAATGTACTGGAGTTTTAGTCGACTAAATACGACTAAAACGAAAACACTTGCAGAAGACTAAAATGGGACTAAAACTAAAATGCCATTTTAGTCCTAAGACTAAGACTAAAACTAAATTGAAATTTGCTGCCAAAATTAACGCTGATCGGCACACTTCACAGCACTGCATTGATGGCATGATTTTGCACCTTTCTCCTGGCACTTAAGCACCTTTGGGACTTCTTTGGACACTTTGTTGATATATTTATTGGACTATCACTATACTTTCCATATTTATTGGACTGGCCCCATATTTATATATTTATTGCATCACCACGTCAAAGTACTTAATTATTTATGAAATCTTATTTACAAAATCATATTTATTCATTTTTTTTGCACATGATTTGCACGTGGCACTTTAAGATTGTTTATTATTAGTTGATGCGATCACTCATTATTAGTCACTTTATATCTATATTTATTAACGTTTTAACCTTTTTGCGCTGTATTTTGGCACTTTAAATATAACAATGTATCTCATAATAAATACAACTTAAAAAAATATAAAACCAAAAAGAGAAACAATGTCAAAATTATAAAAAATGAAACAAATATAACAATGCATCTCATAATAAATAAAATTTAAAATAAATATAATCCCAAAAAAGAGAAACAATGTCAAAATTATAAAAACTGAAATAAATATAATAACGTATCTCATAATAAATACAATTTAGAATAAATATAATCCCAAAAAGAGAAACAATATAAAAACTGAAACAAATCTAACAATGTATCTCATAATAGGTAAAACTTAAAATAAATATAATCCCAAAAAGAGAAACAATGTCAAAATTATAAAAACTGAAACAAATATAACACTGTATCGCATAATAATTAAAACTTAAAATAAATGTAAACCCAAAAAGAGATACAATGTCAAAATTTGAAAATAATGAACAAAAATATGACAATGTATCTCATAATAATTAAAACTTTAAATATATGTAATCCAAAAAAGAAAAAAGTGTCAAAATTTGAAAAACAAAATGAAAGAAATATAACAACGTATCTCATAATAAATAAAACTTAAAATAAATATAATCTCAAAAAGAGAAATAATGTCAAAATGATAAAAACTGAAACAAATATAACAGTATATCTCATAATAAATAAAACTTAAAATAAATATAATCCCAAAAAGAGAAACAATGTCAAAATTATAAAAACTGAAACAAATATAACAATGTATCTCATAATAATTAAACTTTAAATAAATGTAATCCCAAAAAGAGAAACAATGTCAAAATTTGAAAAAAGAAAAATGAAACAGATATAACAACGTATCTCATAATAAATAAAACTTAAAATAAATATAATAACAAAAAGAGAAAAAATGTCAAAATTATAAAAGCTAAAACAAATATAACAATATATCTCATTATAAATAAAACTTAAAATAAATATAATCCCAAAAAGAGAAACAATGCCAAAATGATAAAAACTGAAACAAATACTCTAGATTGTACGCTCTAAGGAGCAGGGCCCTCTAGTTCCTCCTGTTTTGAATTGTATTGTAACTGTATTGTCTTCCCTCACATTGTATATATATATATATATATATATATATATATATATATATATATAAATCCTGTATAATAATAATAATAACGATGTATCTCATAATAATGAAAACTTAAAATTAAATGTAATCTCAAAAAGAGAAACAATGTCAAAATTTGAAGAAAATAAAACAAATATAACAATGTTGTATAAATGAATCCATTGCGCTAAACTTTAAATGTGAAAAAAATGTAATACCAATAAATAATAATAAAATACCAATCCCTTTCCCCCATTTAAGTGATAATGTGCTTTTGTCCTATGCCTCTATGTGAATGTAATGGATTAGGGATTTCTGCTTTTTAATAAATGGAGTTTAAACTATATCACACTAGTGGAGCTTTTCTTTTCTATATGTGACTTCACGGGAATGTATTTGGAGAAGGAAGCTGATGATTACTGGCGTGAGTTACATCCCATCGCGCATTAGCCCATACCATGATAATGGGGGACAATAATTTCTGATGATTTGCCAACTAATGGGAGTGGTTGACACACCGGTGGTGGATATTATTGTGATTTGATTAATTTAATCCATGGAATTCACATATCTGATTGGTTCACTTCAATCAATATCTGGAATCTTTTTTTTTTCTAACATCATATGGGACTATCCTATGAACTTTTTTTTTTTTTATGGAATAGCATTTTTTTGTGAACATTGATTGTTTCACGAAAGCACTTTATATCTCATGGATCTACACATATTGCGCAGCTTGGTGTGGTGTTTATTAAGTTATTGTCACTATTATATTTTAAATAATAAAAAATAATAAAATAATAATAATAAATAAAACTTAAACTAAATATAATCCCAAAAAGAGAAACAATGCCATAATTATAAAAACTGAAATAAATATAACAATGTATCTCATAATAAATAAAACTTAAAATAAATATAATAACAAAAAGAGAAACAATGTCAAAATTGTAAAAACTGAAACAAATATAACATTATATCTGATAATAAATAAAACTTAAAATAAATATAATCCCAAAAAGAGAAACAACTCTGGTCCTCATCGTTCCCTTCCATTGTGATATTACAACCAATTTGTACGCTGCACTAGACACCACTTATTATTCCTTCACCCGTATAAAAAAACTCACCAAAAAAAAGGCCTTTAAATGATAAAAGGTCATCTGCGGTTTATCTTGAAACTGACTTATACATTGCTAAAAAATAAATAAAGAAAAACTTTTTAAACAGAGTACAGCATCAATCAATTAAACTCCTGGGATATTGATCTGGTAAGTTAAGTAGTGGAGGGGGTTGTTAATCAGTTTCAGCTGCTTTGGCGTTAATAAAATTAACAACAGGTGCACTGGATGGGGGAAAATGAGACAGCCCCCAAAACAGGAATCATTTTACAGGTGGAGGCCCCTGAATTTTTTTTTTTATACCTACTCATTTTTTGTTTTTTACTGTTTTTCACTAGTTTTGAATTTGGCTAGGGTCAGTGTCACTACTGGTAGCATGAGGGGATAACTGGACCCTACAGAGTTTGCACAGGCAGTCCAACTCCTCCAGGATTACACATCAATACGTGCCATTGCCAGAAGGTTTGCTGTGTCTCCCAGCACAGTCTAAAGAGCATGGAGGAGATTCCAGGAGACAGGCAGTTACTCTAGGGGAGCTGGACAGGGCCGTAGAAGGTCCTTAACCCACCAGCAGGACCGGTATCTGCTCCTTTGTGCAAGGAGGAACAGGATGAGCACTGCCAGAGCCCTACAAAATGACCTCCAGCAGGCCACTGGTGTGAATGTCTCTGCCAATGTTAAGTGGACATTCATCCAACTTAACACCTTAGGAGACAAGGGTTTATTATTCATGCGACTGACCACCATGTAAGGATATTCTTCCAACTGATCACCAACGTAAGGGACATTCTTCCCACTGATCACCAATGTAAGGAGCATTCTTCCCACTGATCACCAATGTAAGGGACATTCTTCCCACTGATCACCAATGTAAGGGACATTCTTCCAAATGAATGTCAATGTTAAGTCGACATTCTTTCAACTGAACACCTTAAGAAAAATTCCTTCAAATGACCACAAACATAAGGGGATATTATTCATCCAACTGACCACCAATGTAAGGGGGACATTCTTCCCACTGACCTCCAATGTAAGCGGGACACTCTTCCAACTGACCACCAATGTAAGGGGAGAAATTCTTCCCACTGATCACCAATGTAATGGGGACATTTTTCTTTTTGACCACCAATGTAAAAGACATCCTTTCAACTGACCACCAATGTAAGGGGGGGCAGTCTTCCCACTGATCACAAATGTAAGGGGGTAATCTTTCCACTGACCACTAATGTAAGGGGGACATTATTCCTTCTGACCACTAATGTAAGGGGGGCATTATTCCTACTGACCACTTATGTGGACGCTGGAGCTCTGTTGGGTTCTTCATCACCTCCCTGACCGCCCTTCTCCCCAGATTGCTTCGTTTGGCAAGGTGGCCCACTTTGGAAGAGTCCTGGTGGTTTAAAACGTCTTCATTTACGGATGATGGAGGTCACTGTGCTCATTGGGACCCTTAATGCTGCAGAAATTTTTCTGTGCCTGGATACAATCCTGTTTAGGAGGTCTACAGACAATTCCTTGGACTTCTTGGCTTAGTTTGTGCTCTGACATGCACTGTTAACTGTGGGAGCTTTTATAGACAGGCGTGTGCCTTTCCAAATCATGTCCAAACAACATACATCCACTCAAGGATGCTAAGTGGAATTAGGATGCACCTGAGCTCAATGTTGAGTGTAATGGCAAAGGCTGTGAATACTTGTACATGGGATTTTTTTTAAATTTTTTTTATTTTAAATAAATTTGCAAAGATTTCAAACAAACGTATTTCATTTTGTCATTATGGGGTATTGTTTGTAGAATTCTAAGGAAAATAATGAATTTAATCCATTTAGGAATAAGGCTGTAACATAACAAAATGTGGAAAAACTGAAGCGCTGTGAATACTTTTCGGATGCACTGTAAGGGAAAGTATTTGTCACTAACCCCCAATGCGTTGGTTTTAGTTGGGGTGACCTGGATACAATAAGGGTTCATCCTGGGTACAATGGTTTAGAAAGGCTGCTCTGGAGTGATCCCTCCTCCTAGGCTGCCTCCTTTGATTTTCATTGGAGTACAGTGGGATCATGTGACCTGATTTGAGCAGTTGTTTTTATGGAACTTTTACTTTTTTCTGCATGTACTGGGGGTTCTCTACCAAACTGTATTTATTCAGGTGCCTTGACTTCCATTATAATGGATGATATTACAAAACAGCTTGCTTAGCAATTACATAAATCATTTTTTTTTTTTTAACAAGGATGACATTTTCCTCTCCTTAAGCGCTTGCTTAATCCCCTTAGTTGTTCACACACTGTACAAGCGTCTCATTAAATATTAAACTGCCAATACAAATATAACATCTTTTTTTTTAACAGGTTTTATTACATTTTTTCATTTAGAGCAAAATAGAAGGAAGGTACAAGGACAGAGCAAAGTGAAGGGTGAACAGAGAAATTAATTCAAGAATCCCATTCAATCAGGCAGAAGAGCAGACAGTGATATCTGTATGAAAATGAAAGGTTTATTCAAAAGTTTAATGAGATATTTTGTAATTAAGTACAGGATCTCTATTCCCTATGCAGACATGCATAGTCACTTCATGTGGCACCTGGCAGTGGCATGTCATCATTTGGCATGCACATAGCCTCCAACTGGCTCGCCTGATGATCCCCCAGTGGCTTCCTTCTTTCTACAAGTACAGATGTAATTGGGAGCTCACTAGTCCCTAAGCCCTTTCACCTCTACGATGTTTCAGAGAGGAACCCCTGATGCCAGCGATGTTCAGATGCTTCCTTCCAATACCATCATAGGCCCACCTGTGGCTTTGGATGTTGCTGTGTAAAGAAACCTGCCTGTCTACCTTGTTCCTTCTCCCAGGGCCAGTGGTGTACCTAGAACATTTGGCACCCGGGGCGGATCCTATATCTGGCACCCCCCCCCCCCCGACTTTAAAATGTAAAAACACCCACAAAAAAATGTAATGTTTTCAAGAATTTTTTTTGCACAAGTTTCACAGCCCCCCATCACAGTGCCCCTTGCAGTCTGCCCTCCGTCTCTCTAATCACAGTTCCCCCTTTTGCACTCTCTGTCTCCCCTGCACAGTCCTACCTTCAGCATAGATAGATAGCTAATTTTAGCAATGTGTTTAAGTTTGAGTAAGAGATTGGAGACTTGCTAAAGGAGATATTCAGAGACTACAGACATGATACAGGAGATGGTTAGAGACTGCAGACATGATACAGAAGATGGTCAGAGACTGCAGACACGATACAGGAGATGCTCAGAGACTGCAGCATGATACAGGAGATGCTCAGAGACTGCAGACATGATACAGGAGATGGTCAGAGACTACAGACATGATACAGGAGATGGTCAGAGACTGCAGACATGATACAGGAGATGGTCAGAGACTGCGGACATGATACAGGAGATGGTCAGAGACTGAGGACATGATACAGTAGATGGTCAGAGACTACAGACATGATACAGGAGATGGTCAGAGACTGCAGACATGATACAGGAGATGGTCAGAGACTGCGGACATGATACAGGAGATGGTCAGAGACTGAGGACATGATACAGTAGATGGTCAGAGACTACAGACATGATACAGGAGATGCTCAGAGACTGAGGACATGATACAGTAGATGGTCAGAGACTGAGGACATGATACAGTAGATGGTCAGAGACTGAGGACATGATACAGGAGATGCTCAGAGACTGAGGACATGATAGAAGATAGAAGAGCACTAGGGGGGCCGGAGAGCACAGACGAAGCAGAGAGCACTGGAGGTGCTGAAGGGCACGGTGGGGGGGGGGGACTGGAGAGAGGGGGTTTGGAAAGCATTGTAGGGGGGTTGGAAGGTGCAGGGGGTGGATTGCTCTGGGGGGGGCAGGGAGCACTTGGGGGGCGAGCAGGGAAAACCAGGGGGGTGGAGAGCACTGGGGGGGACAGGGAGCACTTGGGGGGCAGGCAGGGAAAACCAGGGGGGTGGAGAGCACTGGGGGGGACAGGGAGCCCTTGGGGGGCGAGCAGGGAAAATCAGGGGGGTGGAGAGCACTGGGGGGGACAGGGAGTACTTGGGGGGCGAGCAGGGAAAATCAGGGGGGTGGAGAGCACTGGGGGGGACAGGGAGCACTTGGGGGGGGGCAGGGAAAATCAGGGGGGTGGAGAGCACTGGGGGGGCAGGGAGCACTTGGGGGGCGGGCAGGGAAAACCAGGGGGGTGGAGAGCACTGGGGGGGGGGGACAGGGAGCACTAGGGGGGCAGGCAGGGAAAACCAGGGGGGGAGCACTGGGGGAGACAGGGAGCACTTGGGGGGCGGGCAAGGAAAACCAGGGGGGTGGAGAGCACTGGGGGGGACAGGGAGCACTTGGGGGGAGGGAGAAAGCACTGTGGGGAGCTGAAGAGCATGGGGGGGGGGCTTAAGAACAGGGGGGGTCTAGTGCACTGGGGGGGGGCTAAAAGCACTGAGGAAGGGATTAGGAGCACTGGAGGAGGTTAAGAACTTTGGGGGGCCAGCAAAAGAAGTTGTATAGGAGGGGGATGGGGCAGCTGCATATAGATGAATTGATCTTTCCCTATTCTTCCTGCAGGAGGGAGAGGAGAATCAGTTATTCAGCAGGAAGCTGCAGGAAGAATAGAATAGAGAAAGATGAATTCCTCTATATGCAGCAGCCCCATCCCCCTCCTATCCAGCACACACTTTTGCAATGGGCACTCACCTTCTTTCTGCCGAGGCTCCGCCCCCTTCTTCCCGCCGAGGCTCCGCCCCTTATTCCTTCCGCGGCTCCGACCCCTTATTCCCGCCGTGGCTCCGTCCCCCGCTAGCAGCACGGACTGAAGGAGCTGCCACTGCAGCTGCCTTCACACTGCGGGATCTGTCTGAACACACAGGCAGGACACCGGCTGACACCCCCCAGTGAGTGGCACCCGGGGCGGGCCGCCCCCCGCCCCCCCCATTGGTACGCCACTGCCCAGGGCTGCTGTTAGAAATCGCGGGGCCCCGTACAGACTACCTGGCAGGGCCCCCCCAAGAAAATATTAAAGATATATTTAGCTAAAATTACAACAAAATCACTATTATCAGACACAAATATAACATAACTCGCATAATTCCTGCTCAATATAAAAAAAAAACTATGTTAAATAAAAAGGAAGATGAGATGAGAAAAATATACAGGCTGGGCAGTTGGAGCTCAGTGATCAGAGAGACAGAGAGAGAAACAAAGTTACAGTTTACAAATAAACTCCTGAGCAGAGATAAGTGCTGGGAGGGGGGGGGGGCCAACACAGGGAGGGGGATTAGTGAGGGATGACTGTCTCTTTCTCAACAGATAAAAGCTGATAGCAGGGAGAGGGACAGATCAGATTCAGGTGCTGGAGGAAGATTTCTGTAATTGTTGTCCATCACTAATCCCCCTCTCTGTGTGGGCCCTCCTGTGTGCTAGGGCCCCCTACAAGGCGGCGGGTGTCCCCCCCCCCCTTCTCCTGCTAGAACCATCATCTGCAGCAGGTATGATGTAAAAACCCCTTCTTTCTGATGGTGCAGGAAACTGGCTGGTTTATATTATATGTAAATCCTCACCTTGTAAAACAACCAATTCAGCTTAACTACATGCCTACGGGGCACTTTACCCCCTTCCTGCCCAGGCCAATTTTCCGCTTTCAGCCCTCTCACACTGTGAATGACAATTGCGCGGTCATGCAATGCTGTACCCAAATTAAATCTTTATCTTTTTTTTTTCCCCACATAAACAGAGCTTTCTTTTGGTTGTATTTAGTCACTGCTAGGTTTTTAATTTTTTACATAAAAAAAAAAATCAAAAATTTTGGAAAATTTTTTTTTTCCCTTAGTTTCTTTCAGTAAATTTTGTAAATAAGTAATTTTTCTCCTTCCCAGATGTGCACTGATGAGGCAGCACTGATGAGGTGGCACTTATGGGCACTGATTAGGTGGCACTGATGAAGAGGCACTAATATGCTGCACTGATAGGCAGTACTGATGAGCACTGATAGGCAGCACTGATGGGCACTGATAGGTGGCACTGGTGGGCACTGATAGGTGGCACTAGTGGGCAGCACTGATGGGCATCGCTAATGGGTAACACTGATGGGCAAACACTGACGGGCACTGCATGGCATCGCTGATGGCCCGGATTGGCGTCACTGATGGGCACTGCTGGGACTTTACTGTAATCAGGGCACTGATGATCAGTGCTCTCATTACCTGTCCTGGTAACCCCTTTGAGGAAGAGCCTCTGATCACACTGAAAGTGTGAGGCGAGGAGTGCCGATAAACAGCACTTCTGCATTTACATGTGACCGGCTGTGATTAGACACAGCCGATCACATGGGTAAAGAGCCCCGTCATTGGCTCTTTACCAAGATCGGTGTTTATAGGACATGGCGCTGCCACGATCACTGCGCTGCACACCCCCACGGGCCGTGAGAGTGGCTCTTCTGGGGTGCCATTATATGATGTCTTCCCAGACAACTGTGCAGGGGGGGGGGGCATGTCAGCACCAGTCTGATCATTGGAGAAGAACAGGCTGAGTTCTCAGCGCAGCCAGTAAACTGAACGCCCTGTTCTACAATGCCTAATGTGGTTCTTTTTTAATAGGCAAGCAGAGGGACCGACCTGGAACACTAGGGATTTCACAAACAAGGAAGTAATGCAAAGAGAACAGAATACATTTTTATACCAGTACATGGTACAGAAGGAACATATCAGGAATATGAAATTCTGGGTTGACATATTCTTTAAGTCTTGAGGGTGTAGGAAGGAGCTGGAGCTAATCCAAGATTTGAAGGTGCAGGAATTGAAGTGATCTGAGGTGTGACGATAAAGACATTGGGATAATCTAATAATTAAAGGTGTGAATATTGGGGTGCTCAGAGGTCTGAAGGTGCAGGAACTGGGGTGATCTGAGGTGTGAAGGTGCAGAAATTGGGGTAATCTGAGGTATGACGGTGCAGGAATTGGGGTAATCTGAGGTATGACGGTGCAGGAATTGGGGTAATCTGAGGTATGAAGGTGCAGGAATTGGGGTAATCTGAGGTATGACGGTGCAGGAATTGGGGTAATCTGAGGTAGAAAGGTGCAGTAATTGGGGTATTCTGAGATATGAAGGTGCAGGTCTTGGGGTAATCTGAGGTATGAAGTTGCAGGAATTGGGGATGATCTGAGGTTTTAAGGTGCGGAATTGGGATGACCTGAGGAGTGAAGGTGCAGGAATTGGGGTGATCTGAAGTGTAAAGGTACAGGAATTGGGGTGATCTGGGGTTTGAAGGTTCAGGAATTGGGGTGATCTGAGGAGTGCAGGTGCAGAAATTGGGGTAATCTGAGGTATGAAGGTGCAGGAATCATGATGATCTGAGGTGTAAAGGTGGAGGAACTAGGAAAATCTGAAGTGTGAAGGTGGAGGAATTGGAATGACCTGAGGAGTAAAGGCGCAGGAATTGGGGAGATCTGAGGTGTAAAGGTAGAGGAATTGGGGTGATCTGAGTTATGAAGGTGCAGGAATTGGGGTGATCTGAGGAGTAAAGGCACAGGAATTGGGGAGATCTGATGTGTAAAGGTAGAGGAATTGGGGTGATCTGAGGTGTAAAGGTAGAGGAATTGGGGTGATCTGAGTTATGAAGGTGCAGGCATTGGGGTGATCTGAGGTATGAAGATGCAGGAATTGGGGTGATCTGAGGTATAAAGGTGGAGGAATTGGGGTGATCTGAGTTATGAAGGTGCAGGCATTGGGGTGATCTGAGGTATGAAGATGCAGGAATTGGGGTGATCTGAGGTATAAAGGTGGAGGAATTGGGGTGATCTGAGGTATGAAGGTGCAGGCATTGGGGTGATCTGAGGTATGAAGGTGCAGGAATTGGAGTGATGGGAGGTATAAAGGTGGAGTAATTGCGGTGATCTGAGGTATAAAGATGCAGGAATTGGGGTGATCTGAGGTATAAAGATGCAGGAATTGGGGTGATCTGAGGTATAAAGGTGCAGGAATTGGGGTGATCTGAGGTATAAAGTTGTGGAAATTGGGGTGATCTGAGGTATGAAGGTGCAGGCATTGGGGTGATCCGAGGTATGAAGGTGCAGGAATTGGGGTGATGGGAGGTATAAAGGTGGAAGAATTGGAGTGATGGGAGGTATAAAGGTGGAGGAATTGGGGTGATCTGAGGTATAAAGATGCAGGAATTTCGATGCAGGAATCAGGCATGCTGATTGACTAATGCTTGTAAATTGACACTTAATGTGGAGCTGGTGATTGGAGACCCCTGCTGTGCGGTATCAGCTCTGATTTATCACACTTCAAGTAATTCTAATAGCGCTGCTGATATTTTGAAAATAGTGATACTAACAAGCAGTACTTGGCTGTCCTAATGTTCACCAAGCTCTGATTGGTTAAAGAGATAGTCTTGCTTTTAGGGTAGATTTAGATGACTGTCCAAATCAATCTTTCAAACAAAACCAAAGAAAATTCCGAGCTCAGCTCAGGCCATTTGTTTGTATTGTTTAAATCTACCTTTCTTCTCAAGCACAATCCGTGTTTGGATCGTGCTTCAGAGGTGATTGACAGGCAGCATTGATGTGTGCAAACTATTGCATTAGGGCAGGGGTGTCAAACTCAATTTCATTGCAGGCCACATCAGCATTATGGTTGCCCTCAAAGGGCCGGTTATATCTGTAAAATTAGATGTCCAGAGCACCCCACTCCCCCTTACATCCTTATATGACCATTATAAGTCAAGAGTCACTCACCCTTCCTTACATCACAATGCACCCCCTTACCTTGTGCTGCTGCCAGGAAGAAGATGCGGGTGGATCTGGGAGGAAGAAAGTACAGGGTCTGGAGGAGGACCAGAGGAGGGCTGGAGTCAGCTTTCAGAGTCTGCTGAATACTGAGACCAGGGGAGGCAGAGACAAGGCGGTGTTGCGGCTGCACAGAGAGGTGCAGGATCTGTAGGAGGGGTTCTGCCCTCCTCTCTGCTGCGGACTGCTGAGAAAGGGGAGTGGACAAAAACGAGCCTTTCTGCAGCTTCATAGAGGACTGCAGGATCTGGCAAAGGATTTCTGTCCCCTCTGCTGCCGACTACTGAGACAAGGGGGGTGCTGATGCTGCAGGAGAAGTGTGAGGGCCACATGAAATAGCCTGGGGGGGGGGGCCACATTCGGCCCACAGGCCTTGTGTTTGACACATGTGCATTATGGTGTGCATCCCAAATTCAAACATGTGTGTGTGTATTTACACTCATCGGCCACTTTATTAGGTACACCTTGATAGTACCGGGTTAGACCCCCTTTTGCCTTTAGAACTGCCTTCATTCTTTGTGGCATAGATTCAACAAGGTGTTGGAATTATTCCTCAGAGATTTTGTAATCTAGTATTATAAAGATCTAAATAGAGGAATCAGGATCTCCTTCCTCCTGCTGGTGACCCCTCTATTGATATAAAGATTTATTTAGAGGAATCAGGACCTCATTCCTCCTGCTGGTGACCTTTCTAGTAATATAAGGATCTATATATAGAGGAATCAAGACCTCCTTCCTCCTGCTGGTGACCCCTATAATGATAGAAAGATCTATATGGAGGAACCAGGACATCCTTCTTCCTGTTGGTGATCCCTCTAGTGATAACTGAAGATCTATATAGTCCAAATACGAGGGGGGGGGGAGTAATTTGGGACTTTATGACCAACAGAGTCTCCATCCCTATATGCGATAAAGCAAAAGAAAAGACATACAGTGTGGGACTCAGTGGCGGCTGGTGCTCAAAATGTTTGGGAGGGGGGGGGGGGGGGCGCAAACAGAAAAAATCTAATAGGCATTGCTTTGCGGCAAAAAACGCGACAAAAAATTGCATGACTTTGAGGTCACAAAAGTGTGAAAGGGCCTTCAGTAATCAAAGTATAGTGTGCCCCCATTCAATGCAGAGTTACTACAGCGTGCCCCCATTCAATGCAGAGTTACTACAGCGTGCCCCCATTCATTGCAGAGTTACCACAGCATGCCCCCATTCAATGCAGTGACCAGCATGCCCCCTATCAATGCAGTGACCAGCGTGCCGTGCCCCCATCAATGCAGTGACCAGCGTGCCCCCATCAATGCAGTGACCAGCGTGCCGTGCCCCCATCAATGCAGTGACCAGCGTGCCATGCCCCCATCAATGCAGTGACCAGCTTGCCGTGCCCCCTTCAATGCAGTGACCAGCGTGCCATGCCCCCATCAATGCAGTGATCAGCGTGCCGTGCCGCCATCAATGCAGTGACCAGCATGCCGTGCTCCCATCAATGCAGTGACCAGCGTGCCGTGCCCCCATCAAAGCAGCGACCAGCGTGCTGTGCCCCCATCAATGCAGTGACCAGCGTGCCGTGCCCCCATCAATGCAGTGACCAGCGTGTTGTGCCCCCATCAATGCAGTGACCAGCTTGCCGTGCCCCCTTCAATGCAGTGACCATCGTGCCATGCCCCCATCAATGCAGTGATCAGCGTGCCGTGCCCCCATCAATGCAGTGACCAGTGTGCCCCCCATCAATGCAGTGACCAGCGTGCCGTGCCCCCATCAATGCAGTGACCAGCGTGCGGTGCCCCCATTCAATGCAGTGACCAGCATGCCCCCCATCAATGCAGTGACCAGCATGCCGTTCCCTCATCAATGCAGTGACCAGCGTGCCCCCATCAATGCAATGACCAGCATGCCGTGCCCCCATCAATGCAGTGACCAGCGTGCCCCCCATCAATGCAATGACCAGCATGCCGTGCCCCCATCAATGCAGTGACCAGCTTGCCGTGTCCCCATCAATGCAGTGACCAGCGTGCCGTGCCCCCTTCAATGCAGTGACCAGCGTGCCGTGCCCCCTTCAATGCAGTGACCAGCGTGCCGTGCCCCATCAATGCAGTGACCAGCGTGCCGTGCCCCCATCAATGCAGTGACCAGCGTGCCGTGCCCCCATCAAAGCAGCGACCAGCGTGCTGTGCCCCCATCAATGCAGTGACCAGCGTGCCGTGCCCCCATCAGTGCAGTGACCAGCGTGTTGTGCCCCCATCAATGCAGTGACCAGCTTTCCGTGCCCCCTTCAATGCAGTGACCATCGTGCCATGCCCCCATCAATGCAGTGACCAGCGTGCCGTGCCCCCATCAATGCAGTGACCAGTGTGCCCCCCATCAATGCAGTGACCAGCGTGCCGTGCCCCCATCAATGCAGTGACCAGCATGCCGTTCCCCCATCAATGCAGTGACCAGCGTGCCCCCATCAATGCAATGACCAGCATGCCGTGCCCCCATCAATGCAGTGACCAGCGTGCCCCCCATCAATGCAATGACCAGCATGCCGTGCCCCCATCAATGCAGTGACCAGCTTGCCGTGTCCCCATCAATGCAGTGACCAGCGTGCCGTGCCCCCTTCAATGCAGTGACCAGCGTGCCGTGCCCCCATCAATGCAGTGACCAGCTTGCCGTGCCCCCTTCAATGCAGTGACCAGCGTGCCGTGCCCCATCAATGCAGTGACCAGCGTGCCGTGCCCCAATCAATGCAGTGACCAGCGTGCCCCCATCAATGCAGTGACCAGCGTGCCGTGCCCCCATCAATGCAGTGACCAGCGTGCCGTGCCCCCATCAATGCAGTGACCAGCTTGCCGTGCCCCCTTCAATGCAGTGACCATCGTGCTGTGCCCCCATCAAGGCAGTGACCATCGTGCCATGCCCCCTTCAATGCAGTGACCAGCGTGCTGTGCCTCCATCAATGCAGTGACCAGCGTGCCCCCCATCAATGCAGTGACCAGCGTGCCGTGCCCCCATCAATGCAGTGACCAGCGTGCCATGCCCCCATCAATGCAGTGACCAGCGTTCCGTGCCGCCATCAATGCAGTGACCAGCGTGCCGTGCCGCCATCAATGCAGTGACCAGCGTACCTTGCCCCCATCAATGCAGTGACCAACGTGCCGTGCCCCCATCAATGCAGTGACCAGCTTGCCGTGCCCCCTTCAATGCAGTGACCATCGTGCTGTGCCCCCATCAAGGCAGTGACCATCGTGCCATGCCCCCTTCAATGCAGTGACCAGCGTGCTGTGCCTCCATCAATGCAGTGACCAGCGTGCCCCCCATCAATGCAGTGACCAGCGTGCCGTGCCCCCATCAATGCAGTGACCAGCTTGCCGTGCCCCCTTCAATGCAGTGACCAGCGTGCCATGCCCCATCAATGCAGTGACCAGCGTGCCATCATCAATGCAGTGACCAGCGTGCCGTGCCCCCATCAATGCAGTGACCAGCGTGCCCCCCATCAATGCAGTGACCAGCGTGCTGTGCGGCCATCAATGCAGTGACCAGCGTGCCGTGCCGCCATCAATGCAGTGACCAGCATGCCGTGCCCCCATCAATGCAGTGACCAGCGTGCCGTGCTCCCATCAATGCAGTGAGCAGCGTGCCGTGCCCCCATCAATGCAGTGACCAGCTTGCCGCGTCCCCTTCAATGCAGTGACCAGCGTGCCATGCCCCCATCAATGCAGTGACCATCGTGCCGTGCCCCCTTCAATGCAGTGACCAGCGCGAAGTGCCCCCATCAATGCAGTGACCAGCGTGCCGTGCCCCCATCAATGCAGTGACCAGCTTGCCGTTCCTCCTTCAATGCAGTGACCAGCATGCCGTGCCCCCATCAATGCAGTGACCAGCGTGCCGTGCCGCCATCAAGGCAGTGACCAGCGTGCCGTGCCCCCATCAATGCAGTGACCAGGGTGCCCTACCCCATCAATGCAGACCAGCGTGCCGTGCCCCCATCAATGCAGTGACCAGAGTGCCGTGGCCCCTTCAATGCAGTGACCAGCGTGCCGTGCCCCCATTAATGCAGTGACCATCGTGCCCCCTTTCAAAGTAGATGGCTGGCAGGTGTGAAAGTGGCAAATGACAAAAGCCTGGAGCCCCAATGAATGGTGTCCTTCTGCTGAGGCCCCTCTCCTCCAGTATGGGGCCATTCTTCCTCTATTTAAGTGGCCCACACATTCACATTGTTAATCTTCCCTGCTCTGCTCTGTCATGACAATGATCCCGGCTGTGTGTACCTGGCCCTCATTCTTGTTCTATATAATGTAGTCACTGGCACCTATCAGACAAGCTGCTCTGCTTTCCCCTCTCAGTGACTGATTCTCTTGTTCAGTACCTGACTGTCCATGTCTCTGCGCTCAGATGGTTTCCTTCCTCTCGTGTTCCTCACAGTGCCTACGGTCCTTATGCTTGCGGCTTGTTCGGCATAACCAGACAAAAAAAATATAGAAATGCACCGAATCCGCGAACCCCACAGAGCCTCCCGAGTCCCAAATAGGCCCGAAACCCCCTTCTGTGCTTAATGGATCCCTCCGCCTGGTGATGCCACAGCCAGGAAACCAGAATGTACCACCTTGAATCTGACCAATGCGTAGGTTGGTGTAGGCGGCGCTTCCTGTCAGGAAGAGATTAGAGAGAAAGAAGCAGATAGCAAACCTATTCGATAGGCGGAGAGGTTGTGACTAACATCTTAGTTCGCCAATAGCTAGCGCTCGAGGGTTTCCATAGTGATCGGACGTCCTTATTGGTCCAGGCTGGACCAATCACAGGACACAATCGTGAGTGGGAGTGTTCGGGGCGCATCTCTCTGCGCCCCGAGGACAATCTAAAAGGCTGCCAATCACCGCAAAAGAGAAGAGGCACATGATGCCAAAGTCCCCACCCCTCCCATAGCAAGCAATGTGTCCGGCGCCCCGCTGGCATCTTAAAGGTACACTTTTTTTATATGCTGAATTTTACTACTAGCCTTGGGGGGGGGGGGGCGGCGCCCCTGCGCCCCCTATTGACCAGCCGCCACTGGACTTCATGTGTGGTGTGACCAGCCACAGAGTAGAATTATAAATATATAATGAGAAGGACCAGATAAATAATAAAAAGTAAAATCGTCTGTTTATTGAAGAGTCTATAGTCCAATATTGGTAAAACCGAACTGCTTGGTAAAAGCATGTAACCCATGAAATTGGGATAAACATGGATGATAGACATATAAATATAAATGGTCTAGGACAATGGTACAATATAAAAAAATGTTATCCTGGTACATCCTGGTACATAATTAAAAATATGATAGGGTCATGAAACAAAAGTATACAGAAAAAACTTGTAATTGATGAAATTGCCTGTGTTGAAGATCTATATAGAGGAATCAGGACCTCCTTCCTCCTACTGGTGACCCCTCTAGTGATAAAAAGATCTGCATAGAGGATTCAGGACCTCCTTCCTCCTGCTGGTGATCCCTCCAGTGATATCAAGATCTACAGTATCTCACAAAAGGGAGTTTACCCCTCACATTTTTGTAAATATTTTATTCTATCTTTTCACGTGACAACACTGAAGAAAAATTACACTTTACAAATTATACTTTACAACGTAAAGTAGTGAGTGTACATCTTGTATAACAGTGTAAATTTCCTGTCCCTTCAAAATAACTCAACACACAGCCATTAATGTCTTAACCGCTGGCAACAAAAGTGAGTACACCCCTAAGTGCAAATTTCATGTCATGTGACTCATTCGTTTTACAAGGTCTCAGGCGTGAATGGAGAGCAGGTGTGTTAAATTTGGTGTTATCGCTCTCACTCTCTCATAGTGGTCAGGAAGTTCAACATGGCACCTCATGGCAAAGAACTCTCTGAGGATCTGAAAAAAAGAATTGTTGCTCTACATAAAGATGGCCTAGACTATAAGAAGATTGCAAAGACCCTGAAACTGAGCTGCAGCATGGTGGCCAAGACCATACAGCGGTTTAACAGGACAGGTTCCACTCAGAACAGACTCACAGTTGAGTGCATGTGCTCAGCGTCATATCCAGAGGTTTTCTTTGGGAAATAGACTTATGAGTGCTGGCAGAATTGCTGCAGAGATTAAAAGGGGTGGGGGGTCAGCCTGTCAATGCTCAGACCACATGCCACACATTGCATCAAATTTGTCTGTATGGCTGTCATCCAAGAAGGAAGCCTCTTCTAAAGATAATGCACAAGAAAGCCCGCAAACAGTTTGCGTAAGACAAGCAGACTAAGGACATGGATTACTGGAACCATGACCTGTGGTCTGATGAGGCCAAGATAAACTTATTTTGTTCCGATAGTGTCAAGCATGTGTGGTGACAACCAGGTGAGGAGTACAAAGACAAGTGTGTCTTGCCTACAGTCAAGCATGGTGGTGGGAGTGTCATGGTCTGGGACTGCATGAGTACTGAAGGCACTGGGGAGCTACAGTTCAGTGAGGGAACCATGAATGCCAACATGTACTGTGACATACTGAAGCAGAGCATGATCCCCTCCCTTCAGAGACTGGGCCTCAGGGCAGTATTACAACATGATAACCACCCCAAACACACCTCCAAGACGACCACTGCCTTGCTATAGAAGCTTAGAGTAAAGGTGATGTACTAGCCAAACATGGCAGCAGACCTAAACCCTATTGAGCATCTGTGGGGCACCCTCAAATGGAAGGTGGAGGAGTGCAAGGTCTCTAACATCCACCAGCTCCGTGATGTCGTCATGGAGGGGTGGAAGAGGACTTCAGTGGCAACCTGTGAAGCTCTGGTGAACTCCATGCCCAAGAGGGTTAACCTCCCTGGCGGTATGATTCTGTCAGGAATTCTGTACCAAAAGCGGTACAATTTTTTTCATGGAAATTTGGCGTTATGTATTATAGGCCTACAATTCTTAGTAATTACTGACTTAAACCTGACCAAAACAAGACTCTAGTAGACATCCCAGATGTGATAAATTTGAAACACAAGCGCAGGAATTATAATCGAATCAATAATATAATTTTATTATAGAATATATAATATATATTATAAAATTATATTATTGATTAGATTATAATTCATGCGTTATATATTATATATATATATATATATGTGTGTATATATTTATATATATATATATATATATATATATATGTGTGTATATAGGTATATATATATATATATATATATATATATATATATATATATACACACACACATATATATATATATATATATATATATATATATATATATATATATACATATATATATATATATATATATACATATATGCATATATATATATATGCATATATATATGCATATATATATATAATATAAAATGTGTTTGTGTTTTGTGCAACGTTTTTTTTTTAAATTTCCCTCCCTAGTTCCGCTCCCATGCAGCATTGCTGCTGCAGGGAACGGAACTAGGAAGTCATCCTACCGACAGACGAGCGGCGGAGATCTTGGCTGCCGGTCACAGCAATGAGAGCTCATCGCTGGATCGCCAGGATAAGGTAAGACACTCCGCTGCACTGTCTGCACATCCACCCTGAGCGTGACTCGGGGATACCGATAATAGCAGGAAATTCCTACCCCGAGTCACGCTCGGGTTTACCGCTAGCCTGGTTAAGGCAGTGCTGGAAAATAATGGTGGCCACACAAAATATTGACACTTTGGCCCAATTTGGACATTTTCACTTAGGGGTGTACTCAATTTTGTTGCCAGTGGTTTAGACATTAATGGCTGTGTGTTGAGTTATTTTGAGAGGACAGCAAATTTACACTGTTATACAAGCTGTACACTCACTACTTTACATTGTAGCAAAGTGTCATTTCTTCAGTGTTGTCACATTTAGGCCCCGTTCACACTGGGGCGATCCGACTTCCCCAGGCGACCACAGAGGTCGCGGTGCGCTGCTCGCACCGCAACCTCGGAGCGGCCGGCACAGACTTCATAACATTGAAGTCTATGCAGGTCACTCCGGGTCGCCCCAAAGAAGCTCCGGACCCTTTTTCTAAGTCGGAGCGACTTGTGTCGCTCCTATTCAGGGCCGCCATCAGGGGGGTACAGGCAGTACTGGTGTAAGGGGCCCGAGCCTCTACAGGGGCCCGGGGACCGCTTCCCCCTTACACACTTTAAAAACAATGGCTCCCGATCTTCACCGCCGCAAGCCGACATCCCCCCGTACACACGAGCGGGGGGGGGGCGGTGGTCGAGCTGATATGTGCTATTGCTGTCTCTAGGGGCCCGGGCAGGGATCGCTTCTCTGGGCACATTCCCCGCATATTCTCTGAGGACCGGGGCCGATATGAACCCCTCTGTGACAGGTCCCGGCTGCTTATCACAACAGCACAACTAGCCGACGGAGTCTGGGCTCTTCCTCCATTCTGACCAGGGGCGGACTGAGGGTCCAGGGTAAGTGGAGGGGGAGGGGGGGATATACTTGCCACTGTGGGGACAGCAGCAGTGTTATTGCTTCTAAATACATACACTGTCTGCACCGGCGGTGTATGTATTTAGAATCTCCACAGCTCCTTTCTCTTCTCCACTCCCTTGTCTCCCGCACTGATCTTTGACTCAAACCCCTCCCCATCCCCCTCCTCCAATCAACAGTGCGGTATGCTGAAGAAGGGCGGTGTTCACTGTAGCTACTGCTGGCTGGGATGGCTGCTCAAACTACAGGGAGAAGGTGACCACTGACCTGAAATTTTTCTGAGCAAAGGCTCCTTGGATGAAAAGCTGCCAAAGTTTCTGCTAGGATTTGTCTTGTAGGTATTGCAGGGATAAGGAGAGGAGGCGAATCAAGAAGAGACAGGGAGTGTGACAGATCTCTCCCAAGCTGGCACACAGCCCTATCTACATAAAGACATCCCCCAACCACTCAGTCCAGATAATGTGTGATCGTTCATTTAACCCTTTGTTTATGTGGTTAGTTTACACTTCTGATTGTACAGACTCAGAACTTGGATAACACAGGGTTAAATTAATTGTCATAAATTAATTTCATATCATCTGGACATGAACAGAGTGCTGGAGGTGGATTATATAGATATATATTTACAGCTTATAAAAGGAGGATTTTTTCTTTGGGTACCAATTTTGTATTATGTATTGTTGTATATTATTAGTGAGTGAGCACAATAGTTTATTTTTTTATTCTACACGCCACATCTCAGCCCCCTACTCCCCCCAGCTTGCATCACCCACATATCACTTCATACATCCAGCTGAAAGACACTTGGACCCTTATCTGCCCAACATCACTCCCTAGTCACCCCACAGACTGCCATTAAAATAAACTCTTCCCCATTCTGCCACTTTCATACCCTCCACACTCTTCTCTACATACTGGAGGGATTACACTGGACTGGATCTGGGCTGTACTCAGAGCGCAGAAGGGATAGAACGAACGACTACAGTGGGAGGACAATGCGAGAGGACTATCATAGAAGGGAGATGAGACTGGAGAAGGACGACATGGGATGGAGGAGGACATGGGATGGAAGAGGAGGACATGGGATGGAAGAGGAGGACATGGGATGGAAGAGGACATGGGATGGAAGAGGACATAAGATGGAAGAGGACATGGGATGGAGAAGGACATGGGATGGAGAAGGACATGGGATGGAAGAGGAGGACATGGGATGGAAGAGGAGGACATGGGATGGAAGAGGAGGACATGGGATGGAAGAGGACATGGGATGGAGAAGGACATGGGATGGAAGAGGAGGACATGGGATGGAAGAGGAGGACATGGGATGGAAGAGGACATGGGATGGAGAAGGACATGGGATGGAAGAGGAGGACATGGGATGGAGAAGGACATGGGATGGAAGAGGAGGAGGATGTGGGATGGAGGAGATGGGACTGGGGAAAGAAGACATGGGATGGTGAAGATGGGACTGCAGAAGGAGGAGGATGTGGAAGATGGGACTGTAGGAGCAGGAAGACATGGGATGGAGGAGGAGGACATGGGATGGGGGAGATGGGACTGGAAGAGGAAGAGAAGCACATGGAATGGGGAAGGAGGAGGACATGGGATGGAGGATATATTAGGTTGTAAAAGTATTAAAATAAAAGTGGGTGCACTGAAGGACATGGTGGGATGGCCAGTGGGTGGATTTGGTGGGAGAGCCAGTAGGTGGGCCTTGAGGAATGTTTGTGGTCAGCCCCGGGGGGCCCAGACCTAAAGCTGTGTAAGGGGCCCCAAAATTTCTGATGGCTGCCCTGCTCCTATTAGAACGGGTCCATAGCTTCTGTATGGGAGGCGACCTACGGCGACCTGTCAGGCGACCAGGTCGCCTGACAGGTCGCCCCAGTGTGAACGGGGGCTAAAAGATATAAGAAAATATTTACAAAAATGTGAGGCATGTACTCACTTTTTTGAGATACCGTATGTGTGAAGGGAACTGAAGACAAAGTTTTCATAGAACTTTGTCCTGTGTTTGCACCAAAATTCCTGCATTCAGGTTCTGCATGTGCGTTAGAATGCAGAAGGTAAAAACCTTTACAACCATTTTAAATGCAATAATGTTTCTTGCATACACATTTTCACTGTGTCTAAAAACCAACAAGCCATCCTCCAATCTGACCTTTTATTTCAGTTTTCTTTTGTTTTGTGTTGAGTCCTTAATTCAATTGTCTGAGGAACCTTGTTAACAAACGTCTAGACAGCTTTGTAAAAAAAAAACAACCCCTTCAATGATTTACACATTACGGCTTATTAGCAATCTTTACGTGAGAAATGTGAGCCAAACCCAAGAAGTTCTGATTAAAATATTGATCCAGGGAATGTTCACTCAGGTTATAGCCTTCTTAAGGTCTTCACTGAGGAATGAGTAATTGTTTTTTTTTTTTTTTTATTCTTCAGAAATGTAATTAATTGGACTGGAAAGAGATGTGCAAGACATACAGGTGATGTCAGGCAGTGGAGGACAGCAAGGTCCTCTTGATGATGAAAGCGACGTCTTTCTACGGAGGAGAAGAAAAAAGAGCATTCGTTAGACAACTACAAATTATGAAAAGGGAGAACTCCAAAAGATACTTCAAAGTTGTGTTTTATGTCTCCAGAAAAATGTAATCAAGGGTTTTACAGCCATTGACGAGGAGATGCAGTTAACCTCACTCATTTGTTGAGACCATATTAAAGTGACAAGTAATCCTAGAGGGTTCGAAGTCCTGTGTGATCTTCCTCATCCTTATTTTCAAAATAATGACAACCATATGTAGTAAGAAACTTTGAGAATTCTGCTTAAAGCCCAACACCAGTCACATATTAAAATAAAAATAGATCTGGGAAGGGATTATACTTCTGTAAAGATTTTTATTGGTATCCATGACCTTATTGAAGAGAATAACAAACATAGAAGAGAGACAGCAAAAAAAGACTGAGTGATCCATTGAATCTGTTCCATGAATCAACTGCTAGTTTAGCTTTGAACTTTCTTCCTGCTAGTTTGAGGTTATGTGCCCGTGTTCTTGATCTTGGCTGCATAATGAAAATCCTGCCCTCCTAATCCTTTTTCACACCCATCATATATTCAGGGGAGGACTGAGCATTAGGGCACTCGGGCACTGCCTGAGGGCCTGGGGCCAGTAGGGGGCCCAATGAGAGGCTCCTTATACCTTCATCCCAAGGAATCTTGTATGATCCCAGAGACCACTGCAGGAACAAGTTCCAGCACTGAGCTCCGGTAACTGACCTGACAGGGGCACGCTAGCGTGGGCACTCAGGACACCTTCCCTGCATTTCGTGCAAGGTTCCCGGGCTCCCTCACGCAGCGATCGTCCCTCTGTAGCAGCCGACATTGGCATCTCTCCCCACTGATCCTGCACACCATACAGAGAGCTCACTGAGGATCCTCCTCCTTGGCTCTGATGTACACAGACAGGATGAAGAGGAGTCGGGAAGGAGGGACAGGGACACAGGGGGGGCCTCATGATCTATGAATGCATGGGGGCCCCATGGGTTGTCAGTCCGCCCTTGCATATATTTAAAGGTTTCAATCATGTCCCCCTTTTTTCCTCATACATAATAAGTTCCTGCAACCTCTCCTGATATACTGTAGAGAAATCAGGACCTCCTTTTTCCTGCTGGTGACCCCTCTAGTGATATAAAGATCTATATAGAAGAATCAGGACCTCCTTTCTCCTGCTGGTGACCCCTCTACTAATAATGAAATAGCTATATAGAGGAATCAGGACCTCCTTCCTTCTGCTGGTGACCCCTCTAGTGATATAAAGATCTATAAAGAGGAATCAGGACCTCTTTCCTCCTGCTGGTGATCCCTCTAATGATAACTAAATAGCTATGTAGAGAAATCAGGACCTCCTTCCTTCTGCAGGTGATCCCTTTAGTGATATAAAGATCTATATAGAGAAATCGGGACCTCTTTCCTCCTGCTAGTGATAACTAAAGATCTATATAAAGGAATCAGGACCTCCTTCCTCCTGCAGGTGATCCCTCTAGTGATATAAAGATCTATATAGAGGAATCAGGACCTCCTTCCTCCTGTGGGTGATCCCTCTAGTGATAACTAAAGATCTATAAAGGGGAATCAGGACCTCCTGCCTCCTGCTGGGGACCCTTCTAGTGATAACTAAAGATCGATATATAAGAATCAGGACCTCCGTCCCCCTGCTGGTGACCCCTCTAGTGATATAAATATCTATATAGAGGGATCAGGGCCTCAATCCTACTGCTGGTGATTCTTCTTGTGAATAAAGATCTATATAGGGCTCTGGTGTCAAATTCAGTCTAATCGCAGGCCGCATCAGCATTATGGTTGCCCTCAAAGGGCCAGCTGTATCTGTGAGACTAGATGTCCAGAGCAACCTCCCCCCTTACATCAGATATCAAGAGCCAACCCCCCCCCCCCCTTACATCACATTGCTTCTCCCCCTGCTGCCGAGAAGAAGCTGAGGGTGCAGGATCTGGAGGAGGACCAGAAGAGGGCTGGATTCAGTAAATGAAGGGGTGCTGTGGCTGCACAGAGAGGCGCAGGATCTGGAGGAGGGGTTCTGTCCTGCTCTCTTGTTGCCAACTGCTGACACAAGGTGGGTGCAGGGCCACTGGTGCACAGTCATGTTGGAACAGGAAGGGGTCATCCCCAAACAGTTAGCAGCATGAAATTGTCCAAAATGTCTTGGTATGATGACACCTTTACTGGAACTAAGGGGCAAAGTCCAACCCCTGAAAAACAAACCCACACCATAATCCCCCCTTCACAAAATGATTTGGACCAGTGCACAAAGCAAGCTCCATAAAGACATGGAGGAGTGAGTTTGGGGTGGAGGGAATTCACTGGCCTGCACAAAGTCCTGACCTCAAACCGATAGAACACTTTTGGAAGGAATTAGAGCACAGACTGCAAGACAGGCCTTCTTGTCCACATCAGTACCTGACCTCACAAATGCGCTTATGGAAGAATGGTCAAACATTCCCATAGACACACTCCTAAACCACAGCTAATCACATTGTACAGATGGGGTGTGATTGGCTCTGTCTGTACCATGTGATTACTGTAATCAATCACAGCTAGCAACACTGTTTTCAAATGACGGCTGGGCGGGACCTTGGGGCCATGGGGCTATGCTGCTGCATGAGCTGTCACTGACTATACCCACCGGACATAGCCGATGACAGATCACTGTGCCGGCCTGCTGCTGGTACCATGTGATTGCTGTGACCAATCACAGCAGATCACATGAATGAATGGCTTTGAATCATGCCATTTATTGTGTACATTTGTATTGCTAGTTGTGATTGGTTACAGTGATCACATGGTATAGACAGGGCCAATCACAGCCCATATGTACCATGTGATTAGCTGTGGCCAATCAAAGCTAATCACAACAATACACACTGAGTAAATCAATTTCATGTAGTAAAAATGGTTTCTTATACCAGTGGTTAAAATATAATTCCACATTTCTTGAGAATAAAAACACTTACCTTTGGGTGATCCATTGCAGGGTTTTTAACTAACAATGTAGCAGATTCCTACTTTTTGTTGCACTAAATAAACAGCTGTTTGGATCACCATGTCCTTCATTATAATCAACGGGTGTACTCTTAGTGTTCTAATAAGAAAAGTCGCAGGGTCTGCATCCCTTTACAAGTATTTAACGTTTGGGGAGTGTCACACCAACATTTCCTATTGCAGGGGGTGCCTGAAATCTGACTTCTGGGAAAATCAGTGAGACAATCACACAAGCAGGAAGTAATATTTCACAGGGAGCTTCATACACCAAGGGTGTACAGATTGTCCCCAGGTTGCCATATTGTATTGAATGTTACAGTAAATGACAGCATTGCAGCTTGAAATGGAAAGGTAATTTTTAATAACATTAAATCACAACACGGGTCAAATACAGCTGCTGTTTTTTTCATCAGAACACCGAGAGTGCACCAGGTGAATGTAGCATCCCCCCCCCCCCCTGTAAGGACTGCCAGATATTCACTGTACGGGTCCCCCTGAATTACCAGCACACAGTCATGACAGATAAAGTTCTTAATTTCTTCTTCAGCTCGCTCCAATAATCAGTCCAGGGGTATTGGGTTGTTTTTGTATTTTAGTGTAAAATGGGGATAGGATAAGGAAATAGTGGGATACTCTGTTTAATTATGCACAATGTTGAGGACTCCTATCTTCTGGTACAGCCAGGCTGTTTATTCACCCTGCCACTATGGATGAATTTGAATTGAGTCTCTTCTCCCAAGACAACTCAGTGAATAGACAATTATCTTCAGGACACTCTCCCCAGCATCCTCTTTCTCTTGGCCTGCTGACACCTGCCCACTGACTATTCTACAAACACAAGGGTGGCCCCCCCTCAGGTCAGGCCCCTTGACATGAGTCCCTTTAGTCACGATACTGTAGTCCCAGGGTTTCCAGTGTCTCTCCTCCTAGTCAGCTTCCCTGGACCTCTGGATTAAGCTCCTCTTGACGACCTCCTGCACCCACAGGCCACCTTTTCAGAGGAGGAGGCAGCTGCCCCCTCCCTCCGGGACTCTGCTCCCCAGCCAAAGACCCTTCAGCACATGTGCTCCTGGCTTTTATACAGTATCCCAGAATGCACAGAGGCGACCTGCCCTCCGCCAATCACCAGGACTGTATCAAAAGCCTATGCGCCCATTCATCAGGTTTCCTCCCACTGTCCAACATGCCTCCCTATTGGACCAGCGTGGAACACTCTCTAGACTGAACGAATCGCATCCTGAGCACAATGAGCAGACCTCACTAACAGATCCTGCTCCCTGAAAGGCAGAGAGCTCCTCTCACAAACGACATGCTTCCTTCTCCTACACGTGTCTCCCGCACGGCCACACCCGAAGGAGGGGATATTAATAGGGTCCCTTGGGTCACTCCTGATTGGCCGGATGTCCCCGCTGCCTTCACCCTTTCGCCATATTGGGCGGTTACTGTGCTGCCACGCAGCTTTAACTGTCTAGCAGTTGTTATTACATGTTATGTTATGCTATGTTATTGGTATCTTCCTTGCACCCCTGCTGTTTCTGGCTAGATGGTTTCTCCCATCCTCCATTTTCCTGCTGTAACTCCCATTTTGTTTAGTTGTTATGAGGAGACTGCAGAGTGTGGAAGCTGTGTAACTTCATTGGAAATTTACCTATGGAAAAGCCTCTATGTTTATGCCTGTCAGAGCCCCTCATCCATCCTCGAAGGCAAGGGAGGTTTATGAAGCAAGTAAGGAAGAAACATCTAGTAACCTGACTGCATTGTGGGAAAAGACTTTAAGTTGTATAACAGCCACTAATGAAACTAGCAACAATTCTGAGCAATTGAACACTGCTCTCTCAAGGGTTAAGAAGGCATTTAAGAATTATAAAAGACTTTCTGAGAAGTACTATTCCCTATTGTTACATTCCAACATAGAGGAAGCTGCATTGGAATTAAAGGACTTTACTTCTAATGACCAGCAGAGGCATAGCACATATCTTGAAGCAAAGGCACAGATAGAAGGTAGATTGGCACAGCTACATGAAACTACATCTTGTAACTCTGCTTCTTCCAGACACTCAGGAAAATCTTCTAGGTCTGCCCGCTCATATCATAAATCTTCTTCTAAGTCATTGCGGTCCTGCTCTATAAGGTCAATACTGAGCGACCAAATACTCAAAGCTCGCCAAAAGGTTGCAGTAGCCCAGGCTCAAGCCGCCTGCTCTGAAAAAGAAGCAGCCTTCAAGGCAGAAGCTAAATGCAAGGAAGCAAGAATACAAGCAGAAACAGAGGCTCAGCTAGAAATTCTTCAGAAGAACAGAGAAAAGGAAGTAGCTTTAGCAGAGTTATCTGTCTTGGAACAAGCCCTATTGGAAGAAGAAGGAGCAGCTTGTACCAGCTTGGCTGCTTGTCAAGACCCTGTTGAAAGGACCCTACAGTTTGTCTTAACTCAGAACCATGACAATACAGTCCCACCTACAGTTGAAGATTCTTCTCATAATCATCCAGCAAGTGGATCAGAAGGCAATGTGTCGCCAAAGCAAGCTGGTCAACTAGACACACCTACTAACAGAGACCCTCCACAACTACCGCACATCACAAAATCAAGTGAATCAACCTACGCAGCTCATGTGCCACCACAACCCTATGTGCATAGAGATTACAAGGGCACAGCAGAAGACTACAGAATGAACTCTATACCCCCTTTGATACAGCTCTCTTTAACTTCAAATGCTCAGAGACCTTCAGACGACAGACCCTTACCTAGATTAAACCCATCTGCAACACCTTTCTCTCTACCTACCAGCCAACATCATATACCAACCATGGTCCAAGACGGCGCACCATCAGTAGACCCTGTGGCTATAAAAACTGAAAGCACTGACATTGCAGAGTTCAGCAAGTATATGATGCGACGAGAGTTGATTACAACTGGACTGTCTAGATTTGATGAGAACTACAGGAGTTGGAGATCTACATTTAAGGTGGTAACCAAGAACTTGGACATTGATCCTCAAGCAGAACTTTACTTACTAATAAAGTGGTTGGGGCGTCAATCTTCAGAACAAGTAAAGAGACTTAAATCTGTCTACATTTATAACTTTAAAGCAGGCCTTGATGCTGCCTGGGAACGTCTAGAACAAGACTATGGGACCCCCGAAGTCATTGAATCTGCCTTATTCCAGAGACTAAACGACTTTCCTAAAATCTCTGTTAAGGACAATCATAAGCTTAGAGAGTTAGGTGACCTCCTTCATGAACTTGAAATTGCTAAGTTACATCCTAGTTTACCAGGTCTTAGCTATTTAGACACTGCTCAGGGCGTAAATCCTATTGTAGCAAAGTTGCCTAGTCATCTTCAGGGAAAATGGACTAGTGTAGGATCAAAGTATAAGTATGAGCATCGTGTTTCCTTCCCTCCCTTTTCTTATTTTTCAGAGTTCGTGCGGAAGGTTGCAAGATCCAAGAATGACTCAAGCTTCTTCTATCCAGATACAACCACCATTCCTTTAAAGTGGAGTTCCACCCTGGATTTTTTTTTTTTTTTTTTTAAATACCCCCGGGACAGTCAGGGCTAGTACATTCCACAATGGCTAGCCTCTGATCTGTCCCGGGTTGCACTTACCTGTTAGGACACATACTTACCTTGAAAACGTCTTGTCCAGCGCTGCCATCTCAGATGTGGGCAGCTTGAAGCCAGCGAGATCCCCTTCGGCGTCTTCTTCCGCCTTCTTCGGTCCCACGATGCCCTGCGCCGGCCCCGCCGTCACTTCCGGGTCGCGCGCGTCATCCCTCCACAGCTTCTGGGCATGCCCAGAAGCTGTTTAGAAGGGGATGATGCGCGCGACCCGGAACTGACGTCGGGGCCGGTGCAGGCGCAATGATTCCTGGGAGCTATGACGTTCAGCTCCCAGGAATCATTGCAGAGCCAGGAAGTGACGATGGGCCGCGGCCGAGGAAGGAGGAAGAAGGAAGTAAGGTAAGTATTTTTTCTTCGCTACGAGGTAAGTAAAAAAAACAATATGCGATTATCCATTTCTTTTTCAGGTGACCCGGAGCGAGAAGATGGAGGTAAGTATTAAATTAGGGTGGAACTCCACTTTAAGTACTTCAAGGGGTATTGCCACCAACAGTAAATTCAAGGATTTAAGGCATCCTATTGCCGTGAGGAAGACCGCGATAGCATCCAACGTCTTAGCTACAGACATCAAAGCAAGCAATCTTGATCAACAGTGTCCTATTCATAATGCACCACACTCTCTCTCCAAATGTCGTGCATTTAAGGACAAGCCTATTGAAGAACGCAAGTCATTTCTCAAAGAGCATAATATCTGTTTTAAGTGTTGTGCATCCTCGGATCATTTAGCTAGAGACTGTAAGATCGCCATCAGATGTTCTCTCTGCAACAGTGCCAAACATGTGGACGCTCTTCATTCAGACCTGTTCAAAAGGAAACCTTCATCCGGCAGCAACCCCAAGACTACATCAAATGATGGCGGGGAGAGAACTGAGCAATATGCCGACCCCGTAACCACAAGGTGTACAGAGGTATGTGGAGAAGGGCTTCATAGCAAGTCTTGTAGCAAGATATGTCTTGTAAGAGTTTTTCCTGAAGGATGTCCACAAAAATCCATAAAAATGTATGCCATACTCGATGATCAGAGCAATCGCTCATTGGCCAGTACTGAATTCTTTGACCTATTCAACATTCAAGGAGAGTCCTGGTCCTATACCTTGCAGACATGTGCAGGAAAGGTCAATACTTCTGGAAGAAGAGCCCATGGCTTCATAGTTGCATCAGAACATGAGGACACAGAGTTTCCTCTTCCAACGCTAATCGAATGTGATCAGCTACCGAACAACAGAGAAGAAATCCCCACACCAGAGGTTGCACGTCATCACCCTCATTTGAGTCACATTGCTAACTACATTCCACCACTTAACAAGGATGTTAAGATTTTGATTCTACTAGGGAGAGACATTCCTAGAGTTCATAAAATAAGAGAGTTATGTAACGGTCCAGATGATGCTCCTCAGGCCCAGAAACTTGATCTTGGATGGGTGATAATAGGAGAAGTCTGTTTAGACCAATCTCACAAGCTCTTGGCTGTAGCTTCCTACAAAACTAATGTTACCTGTCAATTGATGAAACGTCCATCGCACTATTATATGAAGGAAAGACTTGATTTTAAAAACGAAGTTCCATATCAAGCACTTCAAAGTATTAACTGCAAACTCACTTCTCAAAAGGACTTTGGTGATTCAGTGTACCAGACTACTTGTGATGACAACAAGATTGCCCCTTCAGTCGTAGACAAGGAGTTCATCAAGATTATGGATGAAGAGTTCTTCAAGGACAATTCCAACAGTTGGGTAGCTCCATTACCCTTCCAAGTACCAAGGCTTACTCTCCCTAACAATCGAGAACAAGCTTTAACCAGATTTGCTGCACTTAAGAAAACTCTCCGTAACAAACCTGAGAAGCAAGAGCACTTTCTAGCATTCATGCAGAAGATTTTAGTGCCAGCAGTTGTCCTCACACAAACCATTTGGTTTTCAGGACCCAAGTTTTTAATGGACCAGTTTTCTACAAACTCAGAAGAAGATATCGATTTCCACCTGGAGGATCCAGATACTGACCCGGAAATCCGGCCTGAAGTTGTAGCATTGAGTTCCAACATCTGCTCAAGAATAAATTTGGAGGATGAAGATGACTCCACAGATATGGGGGATGGAGCTGATGAATGGATGCAGGCCAAGACTCTGGTTAAGCCTCCGGACCAGCTGGAACTCAGCGAGGCTGAACTTAAGGAGGAATTCACTTGTATCCTGACTGCAAACAACCCTCATGCCCCCCAGAACATTGTGAGGTACAGTTTTAAGGAACGGGCCTACAAACCCATTAGCATTGTGGACCAGCTGGCCGTACGCTTCTCCCTGGATGGAAACATGTTACGCGAAGACTCTGATGAAGCGCGGCGACAGATGGCGAAATTGGGAGTCATTGAAGAGACTCAGACCAATGACTCCACAGAGCCTGGAGACAAAGATACAGATGGGAAGTCTGACGCTCAGGCTAGTGAAGAATGAACAGAAGGTGAGGAAATATCATCCAGGAACAAGAAGGAGAAAAAACTGACCAACCAGTTCAATTACAGCGAGAGAGCGTCCCAGAGCATTAACAAACCCCTGCGGGAGCGAGCTTCTCAGACAGAGCCACCTCCAAGAGCCACCTTCTCCGCCACTGCAAATCAGTGGAAATTCAACCCACCACACGCTTCACACATGGGCGGAGCACGGGAACGTATGATTGGGATGGCAAGGCGCATACTGGATTCTATGTTGCTTGATGCGAGTTCTTCACGTCTTACCCATGAAGTACTTACTACATTCCTTGCTGAGGTCGCAGCAATAATCAACTCAAGACCGTTGACCGCTGTATCCACAGACCCAGAATGTCCAACTGTTTTAACTCCAGCTGCATTATTGAGCCGGAAAATTGGACAGATCCCAGCGCCAAAGAGCATCTTTGATGAAAAGGACATATATAAACGTCAATGGAGATACGCTCAATACCTTGCAGATTGTTTCTGGGACAAATGGAGGAGGGAATACCTCACACTTCTCCAAGGACGTAAAAAGTGGCAAACCCAGAAGCCTAACTCAAAGGAAGGGGACCTGGTTCTTCTAAAAGACAAGCAAACCAATCGGATCCAGTGGCCAGTTGGAGTTATTACAAAGGCCATTGCTAGTGATGATGGAAAGGTCCGAAGTGTGGAAGTCAGGATTGTAAAGGACGGGAGCCCAAAAACCTTCCTGAGACCAGTCACTGAGACAGTCCTAATTATGCCTGCTTCCAAAAATTCTGATTCAGTGTTATGTGTAGGAGTCACTTAGACCTCTAACATAGTTAGCTTAGAGGAGAGGGCTACATAGCATTCTACTGTATGCAATGTTAATTGTATGTTTATGGAATATAATTGTGTAGTGGTATCTCACGATACCAGGCGGGGAGTCTAGCAGTTGTTATTACATGTTATGTTATGCTATGTTATTGGTATCTTCCTTGCACCCCTGCTGTTTCTGGTTAGATGGTTTCTCCCATCCTCCATTTTCCTGCTGTAACTCCCATTCTGTTTAGTTGTTATGAGGAGACTGCAGATTGTGGAAGCTGTGTAACTTCACTGGAAATTTACCTATGGAAAAGCCTCTATGTTTATGCCTTTGCTAACTTGAAGCATAAAGACGCATTGGAGAACACCTCTGGAGTCTTTATTCATTGAGTAAACTATCTGTTAAAGCCATCATTCAACCTGCTGCACACACTTACACACTGGGGGTCTACAAGGAGGTCACAGGTAAAATCGATGCTGAGACAGAACAGTTACTCCTCCTACTGGGCAGACCTGCACGTGGCGTGCTCTCCCGCGCGGTACTGTAACTCTTCCCCTGCCATGCTTCTTCACTGCAGGCCTCTGTGAAGTAGCTGCTAAGCGGATCATGTCACTTGCTAGACATGCATCCGCCTATCCCAATTGCACTAGGGCCACAACTGCGCCTTCCTTTACGGAAGCCAGCTGTCCCATCTTGCTCGGCAAGAGTAGCATCCCGCTGTCGGTTGCACGGCCGATACTTCTCTTCCTCGCCACACACTTGCAATCCTCATCTTCTATACTGGCACATACACGAGGCCCCTGGCACCTCTCTTCCCGTGCCCCCGGCCTCCATCTTCACCGTCCACACTTGGACCTTCTGCATTCTCTTCTCTGTCCTCCCTGGGATCCCTGACGCCATCTTCATTGTCCATCCTAGGACTCTTCTCTGTTAAGCAGTTGCAGCATTCATACACTCGGACATTTTTACCCCTTGCTCTCCATCTTCTGATAGCAGAGTACACCTCATAGTTCATATGAAAAGTCTTCATTAAATTACAGTTTTTCTTGGAACATCTGCGTTGCCACAAGCAACCTTCCATATGGGCTTCTAGCTTCAACCCACTCTCCCTGCCTCCAGCAGCAGCAGTCTTACACCCGGCCTGGCGTTTGAATAACAGTTCTGGGCACAAAAATTTACATTTTGGACTTTTTCTTTTGCCGTTTCCAGGGGCAACTGGCCCAGTAACTAATGGCAAAATCCCAGACGAGCCCCCAAATGGGTCTGCCATTGTTACCGGTTACCTCTCCAGCCCATTTGAGCTGCGACCCCAGGTGTGAGCACTGAGACAATGACAATTCCGCCATCTTTGTTTGGTTGTTTTATTGTATTTTAGGGGATGGGAGAAGGGAATGATTGGGATACTCCTCTGGCTCAACTAGGTACACTTTTGGGACTCTTTAGCTAAAATGTGTTTGTTAACGATGTCTTGACGCCAGCTGACGCTAGCCAATGCTTTCTGATGCTTGAAAGTAATGTAACACTGAAAACTGTGCTGAAACTTCGACCTCAGTCCAGAAGATCCACTACTGTAGAATATTGAACTTCTGACACTGCTTTACTCAAGTCACTGACTGGCTTCCTCCAGCCCTGCGCTGGCTTGAGGTAGCTCTTTGTGAATTCCTGTGCTGCTGCAACTCTCCACTAGTACACTCCACACTGTACACTGACTCTTCAGGGCCCAAACTGCAGGCGCCCCCTTTAACACTTCAGGGCCCTCTGACTAGGTACCCTCTCTAACTTCAGGGTCCTCTGACCAGGCACCCCCTTTACAGCTAGCTGACACTTGGATCCCCAGAACCTCCTCCGGAGTGGGCCCCTCTGACACTAGGCAGACCCCCAGGGGCAATCCACAGTACTCACAACCTTTGTAGGCTTTCCTGGGACTGGACCCCTCTCTCTCTCCGCTGGTTCTCGGCACACCGGATCCCCTTCAGCTCGACTCAGCACCCTCTGGATTCTCAGGCAGTACCTCGAGACATCCACTTCCTATGACAGGAGGAGAGACAGCCTTACTCCCCCTCCTGGGACTCTGCTTCCTGCCAAAGACAATGAGTCATGCACCCCCCTCAAACATATACCCACTCCCAGAATTCTCTGCAGCAGAATCTGCCTTCTGCGGTAGTTACAAGCCTGAAGGTGTCTCTGATTGGGTTTCCTCCACTGCCCAATGAAAAGCCTCTCACAGGGCTAGTGGGGAGACTCCCCTCTCAGCAGACACAAGTGGGAGCCATGACAACCTACTTGACCAAAGAAATCATGGCTCTGCTGTTAGGCAGACAAAGCACACTATATTTTACCTAGCACCTACCTGTGGGGTGCTTCATAATGAAGAAGACTCTCCCATTCTGATTCAAGCTAGCTGTAATCACTGCAGTTGCAGTGTAGTAGTGGTGCCTACTACAGTGATTTCCAGCTTTCACAGGGATCCCACAGGTATGGCCAAGCTGAAACAATGTAACTATGTATATATCCACTAAACCTGGAATTAAGCTGTATAACTGAAACAACACTTAAAACCACTTGCCGACCGCCGCACGACTATTTACTGCGGCGGTCAGCCCCTCACAGGCAGAGCGTAGTACTACGTCGCTAGCCTGTGAGGGTCTAGGGAGCGAGCGCGCGCTCCCGCTCGCGCGTGGTCACGGACCCCCCCCCCTGCACGTGTGACCGGCAGACCCCATGTCCGCCGGTCACTCTGCGATCCTCGGTGCAGAGGGAGAAAGGCAGGCGGCTAATGTAAACAAGCCGCCTGTCATTCTCCCCTGTGTATGAATGGTGATCATATGGTTCTACTATGTAGGACCGTTGATCACTGTTCATACACCTCAAGCCACAGCCAATCACAGTTAGAATCACGCCCCTAGGAACACACACCACCCCTCCCGCTCAAAAAAAGTTAACCCCTTCACTGCCAGTGTAATTTTACAGTAACAGTGCATATGTATAGCTGATTACTGTAGAAATGTCACTGGTAACCCCAAAAGTGTCAAAAATGTCAGTCAAGGGTCCGATCTGTCCGCCGCAATGTCGCAGTACCGCAAAAAAAATTGCAGATCGCCGCCATTACGCGTTAAAAAAAAAAACAAAAATGACAAAAATCTTTCCCTTTGTTAGTAAACGCGATAACTTTTGCGCAAACCAATCAAAATACGCTTTTTGCGATTTTTTTTACCAAACATATGTAGCATAAAACAAAATTGGCCGAAAAAGTTAAAAAATTTTGATTTTTACATTTTTTTGGGGGGGGGGGAATTTCATATAAAAAAATTTGAAAAATATTGTTATTTTTGCAAAATTGACACTCTTTTTTTGTTTATAGCGCAAAAAGTAAAAATCGCACAGGTGATCAAATACCACCAAAAGAAAGCTCTGTTTGTGGGGAAAAAAAGTTTGGGTACAGCGTTGCACGACCACGCAATTGTCCGTTAAAGTCACGCAGTGCCGAATCACAAAATAGGCCCTGGTCAGGAAGGGGGTAAAATCTTCCGGGGCTTAAGTGGTTAAATGTAGCAAAAGATACAAAAAAGGGGAAAACAAGTATTTTATAAAATAAACAAGGAAGGTTATTTATGATACACAGTGCTTTAGCAAACTTAATATTTTCCAGACAGGGTTTACAGCTACTTTAAGTGACAATGATGACCTCATAGATGGTTTACAGATGAGCTAACCACTTTAAGTCTCATCCTGCATTCTGCAGATATGTCAGCTTGCATTGTAATCATCTCTCTAGTAGTGATTGAGGTGCAGTGAGGCATGCAGAACCGGATTTAAGCTAAAACATAAGCTACATAAACAGGAGAATCTCTTCCAAAGCCCATCATAGCATTATTTCTCCAACAGCAAATCCAGGCGATAAGTGAGAGCAATCACTGCAGCTCCTCTACAGACATTTCATTAAGATGACCTTAAACCAGAACTACAGTTTCAACATTTTATATCAGATGTTTTTCTTGGCATATTTAAAAAAGCAGCTTTTGCTGCTATACTCACATTTGATCTGTTGCTGTCCCCTGAAGAAAGTCTGCTCCATCCTGGTCCTTCTGAGGGTCTTTGAGGGGAAAGGAGGAAGAAATCCCTAATGCCGTACATCCACGAAGTCCTATAGTAATGATGGTGAGAGTGGCAACCTCAGCCCGGGTTCCTCCAGGCCAGGCCACGCCCCCAACGTGTTTCGCTCCGCCCCTCAATGCTTAGTCATGGTGATCAGGGGTAAGGGTCTTTCAGGTCATTTGTAATTTAATCTACTTCCCGTGAGCTTGAGCTGCCATGAACTTGCCCCCTGGGGTGCGTCATTACTACAGTATTGACCAGTGGTTACAGTACCTAGATGTAGCACCTTCCTAGTAGGGCTGCTAGGTAATTTTAGTTTTTAGTTTCTGCTGTAATCAGAGGAGCAGTGATTGTTGAGTCTTGTCTGTTCAGGGCTTCACAGGCTGAGAGTTTGATTGGTTTCCTGGTCTCTAAAAGAAGTTACTTGAGCTTAGGGAGGGAAAATTCAAATGACCAGTCTGAATATTTAGTAGAGCCCAGCCAATCCTTGAGGAAGTGTACCCAGATGGTGGTTGGGATGCTCTTAAATAGCCCGGAATCCTGAGGAGAATGTCCTTTTTCTCCCCTTAGGGGATGGATCTGCAAGCTGTGAGGAAGAGGGGGGGGGGTTGCCCCTGGAGCCCTTTGGACTGAAAATAAGCTACTTTACAAGAGGCTGCACACATGGACTGATTTGTTCCAGGTTCCTGTGAATAGAGCCTCTCTGTACTCAAGCTACTTTAAGGTCCCCAGCTGTGAACCATGGACTGTTCCAGTCTGCCTTTACCTTTTTTCAAATCAATTCATGGTCCCCAGCCATGAACCGTGGACTGTTCCAGTCTGCCTTAACCTGTGCTCAAGTCACTTCATGGTCCCCAGCTGTGAACCATGGACTGTTTCAGTCTGTTTTTACCTGTGCTCAAGTCACTTCATGGTCCCCAGCTGTGAACCATGGACTGTTTCAGTCTGCCTTAACCTGTGCTCAAGTCACTTCATGGTCCCCAGCTGTGAACCATAGACTGTTTCAGTCTGTTTTTACCTGTGCTCAAGTCGCTTCATGGTCCCCAGCTGTGAACCATGGACTGTTTCAGTCTGCCTTTACCTGTGCTCAAGTCACTTCATGGTCCCCAGCCGTGAACCATGGACTGTTTCAGTCTGCCTTTACCTGTGCTAAAATCACTTCATGGTCCCCAGCCGTGAACCATGGACTGTTTCAGTCTGCCTTTACCTGTGCTCAAATCACTTCATGGTCCCCAGCTGTGAACCATGGACTGTTTCAGTCTGCCTTTACCTGTGCTCAAATCACTTCATGGTCCCCAGCCGTGAACCATGGACTGTTCCAGTCTGCCTTTACCTGTGCTCAAGTCACTTCATGGTCCCCAGCCATGAACCATGGACTGTTTCAGTCTGCCTTTACCTGTGCTCAAGTCACTTCATGGTCCCCAGCCGTGAACCATGGACTGTTTCAGTCTGCCTTTACCTGTGCTCAAGTCACTTCATGGTCCCCAGCCGTGAACCATGGACTGTTTCAGTCTGCCTTTACCTGTGCTCAAGTCATTTCATGGTCCATAACCGTGAACCATAGACTTCTCCAGTCTACCTACACTAGTACTATTGCTACTGCGAGGGAAGTGTCCTCTGCCAAATCCCCAAATCCCTCCCCTAGTTTTACTAGCAAATAAACGTTAGAAAGACAACCCTAGACTGATCAAGAATCCGGAGTAAATGGAGTAAATGGACTGTTGTTATGTTTCTGCCTCTCTCTGCATTGTTTTGGGAAAGAACCTGTTAGACTACAGTGGGGGTAGTGCTACATACAGTAACACAAGTCACTTGGGGCTGGGTTGTTAAGCCAGTTCCTGGTCCAAGTGCTCAACACAGACCCCAGATAGTGGATCTGAAACCCCCTTTACTCCATCGTCTTGACCTGTTTCTTCTCTGACTTCACATACATCCTCTTGTAGGGTTCTGCGTATTCTATGGTTCGGGCTAAGGCTTTAAGTTTCGCCCATACACCTGAGGTTTATGTGACATGGACGGAGCTGGCCACTTGGTGTTTAACACAATATGAGGGGCCTACAAACACCACCATGAGGTTAACCCTCAGTCCAGCTAGCCATCATGAGCAACTAGTTCAAACAGGTTTGCACTCAACACGTAATACTTCAGAATACATTCCCCTGGTATTGGCTGTGCATCCCAACTTCAGGAGGTACATAACTCACCGTGTCTTGCATTCAAAGTCAGTAACGAGTCTCAAAATGGTTCTCATGAATTTTACTAGACAGACCCTGGACAATTCACAGACATAAAGTGGTGTATTGCCCTTTATAGATCCATATGATTGGCAATAACAAATTCCAAGGAAGGGGACATAGCATCCAGATACTGGTTTTTACCACTTTACCACCGGAGGATTTTGCTGTCTTACGTCTGGGCCACATTTTGCGATTCGGCAATGTGCGACTTTAACTGACAATTGCGCGGTCATGCAATGCCGTACCCAAACGAAATTTACGTCCTTTTTTTTCCATAAACAGAGCTTTCTTTTGGTGGTATTTGATCACCTGTGCGATTTTTACTTTTTGTGTTATAAACAAAAAAAGAGCGACAATTTTGAAAAAAATAACAATATTTTTCACATTTTTTTTTATATGAAATTCCCCCCCAAAAAAATGTAAAAATCAAAATTTTTTATCATTTTAGGCCAATTTGTTTTCTGCTACATATTTTTGGTAAAAAAAAAAAAATCGCAATAAGCGTATTTTGATTGGTTTGCGCAAAAGTTATTGCGTTTACTAACAAAGGGAAATATTTTTGGTGTTTTTTTTTTTAACGAGTAATGGCGGCGATCTGAGTTTTTTTTTTGCGGGACTGCGACATTGCGGCGGACAGATTGGACCCTTGACTGACATTTTTGACACTTTTGGGGGTACCAGTGACATTACTACAGTAATCAGTGCTATAAATAGGCACTGTTACTGTAAAAATGACACTGGCAGGGAAGGGGTTAATTTTATTGGAGAGGGAGGGGTTAATGTATGCCTGGTGCTTACTGACATGTGTGGGGGGAGGTGACTGAGTGACACAGGGACAGATCGCAGGTTCAGCTATGCTTAACCCTGCAATCTGACACTGCCTGTCACTTAGGAGATCCGCCCGCTTTGTTTACACAAGCGGGCGGATCTCCACCCTCGATTCCCCGACGATCGGGGAAGAGCGTCGGCGATCGCCGCTGCTCCTCCCTGGCCCGACTCCCGCTGTGACTGAATACAGCGGGAGCGAGCCTCCGGCGGCGCGCGCGCGCCGCCGAGATGTGGGGGAGTGTCTGCCGACGTAGGTCTACGTCGTCAGACCTACAAGAGCCACTTTGCCGCAGTAGAGCTCTAGTGAGCAGCGGTAAAGTGGTTAAATAAGGTTTCAGGGTCCCACTGGTACTACTCAAGGCGGGCCTCTGTGGTATTCACATACTCATGAGGGTTCTATGTAAATCTCCTTTTCAGGCCCTAGGCCTTCCATCATCTCCGGCAAGGGGATGGGCTCCCCTTTTATATCTGATATATGACTGCCCTCTCTTTCCAGACATGGACCCACAAATGGACCCTACAATAGCTCCTGATAGCTCTGAAGGTGTTCCCTCCCTGCTCACTTTGGTTTCAGGACTCTCCTGTTTCTCTGGGGAGCCTGGGACTATGGTAAACGGCTCCTGTAAGTGAGAGTAGGAGGTGATTGGGGAACGTCCACTCCCAGAGCCTCCTGAGACTAATGACCCTGTAAGCGACATGTTTTACATCACTTTCAGGTAAAGGACCTATCACCCATCCATCCTATCACACCGGGGGCTTGTTAGTCCCCTTGTGATAGCACTAAAGTTAAAGCGGAGTTCCGGGCACAAAATCAATATTTTTTTTTTGTGCCCGTCCGCTTCTTCACCTTCACCTGAAAAGGAATTGGATAGTTAGGTTTTTTTTTTTTAAAACTCACCTTGTAATTGAAGATCGAAAATACTCACCTCAATGTACTTCCTCCCTCTGTGCCGCGGCTCCGCCGTCACTTCCTCCTTCGCGATGATTCCTGGGAGCTGAACGTCATCGCTCCCAGGAATCAATTCGACGGCACCGGCCCCGCTCGTCACTTCCGGGGCGACGCCGCATTCCCCTGCTAAACAGCTTCTGGGCATGCCCAGAAGCTGTGGAGGAATGCGGCGCCGCGCCGGAAGTGACGAGAGGGGCCGGTGCAGGCGCATTCTGGGAGAAGAGGACGCGGAAGAAGACGCGGAAGAGGATCGCGCCGGCTTCAGCTGCCCACAAGAGAGATGGAAACGCTGGAGAAGAAATTTTATAAGTAAGTATTTCTTCTTGCAGGTAAGTGCGAACCGGGACAGATCAGAGGCTAGCCATTGTGGAATGTGCTAGCCCTGACTGTCCCGGGGGTATGTTTATTGAAAAATGCTTTCTGTGCCCGGAACTCCGCTTTAAATAAGAAAAAAAAAAACATTTAAAAAGTTTAAACAAATTATATAAAATAAATAAAAATACAAATAAATTAAAATAAAATGTAAAGCACCCATGTCAGCCCTGTACACACCCCAATTCAAACACACAGGGTGAGCATGTATATCTACCATAAACTGCTCTATATAATTAATGGGTAACTCTAAACTGATCATCTGTAAAGGCTTTTAAAGTGTGGCCTATGGACAATTTTTGGTACCATGTTTTTTGCGATTTCATGGGCGCAACTAAAAAAATGTAACCATTTATTCTTCTTTTTGGGGGGTTTAAAGTCATTTCTAGCAAAAAAATGTAGATTTTAACGAGTTGAAAAAAATTACAAAATTGCCCAGGTAGACAATTGGCTAAGAAATAAATGCCCACGAGATAAACAGTCTGTCTTAGTAGGGAAACCCATTACAATTAAAGGGGAAACACTCTCACTTACACCTGGTTTTGGTGCTTGGCTCCTCCATTTTTGTGAAAGCCACTTGCTATGGGGGCACGCCTGCACGCTTGCTCCCAAGCCAGGCTGTGTGCTTTCATAGACACAGACAGCCTGGCTCAGCCCTGCCATCCGCTCCCTCCGTGCAGGATTTGATAGACAATGCTTGCCTCTGTGTCCTGTGAAGAGAGGCGAAGAGACAAGCACCACTGCAGACAGGCACAGCACTGGTTTAACCACTTTAAGACCGGAAGATTTTCCTGCTTAATGACCAGGGCCTATTTTGCGATTCGGCACTTACTTTAACAGACAATTGCACGGTTGTGCGACTCTGTACCCAAACGAAATTGACGTCCTTTTTTCCCACATATAGAGCTTTCTTTGGTGGTATTTGATTACCTGTGCGATTTTTATTTTTTTGCGCTATAAACAAAAAAGAGCGACAATTTTGAAAAAAAAAAAAACTACTGCATATTTTTCACATTCTGCTATATAACATTCCCCAAAAAAAAAATTAACCAAAATTTTTTAACATTTTAGGCCAATTTGTTTTCTGCTACATATTTTTGGTAAAAGAATATCGCAATAAGCGTATTTTGATTGGTTTGCGCAAAGGTTGTTAATAACTACGGGAAAGATTTATGTCATTTTTATTGTCTTTTTTTTACTAGTAATGGCGGCGATCTCCGATTTTTTTTCGGGACTGCGACATTGCGGCGGACAGATCGGACCCCTTACTGACATTTTTTGACACTTTTGGGGGTACCAGTGACATTACTACAGTAATCAGTGCTAAAAATATGCACCGTTACTGTAATAATGCCATTGGCAGGGAAGGGGTTAATACTATTATACTATATATATATATATATATATATATTGCTCAAAAAAACTGAAAACAGACCTCAATCCTCATGGCTACATGGCGGAGGTTCCCCATCCGGTGGGGACTGTGCGGAAGCTGGGAACAGCGTGGCAAGGGCCTATACACAAGCATAGGAGATATGCTCCCTATATTAAGCTCTCGCCCTTTCCAGATAATAGACATGGAGTGATTACCCTCACTACTATGTCACTATATAAGTGTCTATCTTTGAGCTTCCCAAAACGCACAGTCCTCCTCGTTAAAGAATTTCTTATGAAAATTGAGATATGTGCCTGATTACTATATGTACAGACAAAAGAAATTATATGCTCCAGACGAAGCTTTTCTCCTAAGAAAGCGAAACATGTTGAGCAAAGGTCATATATTATATGGTGAAAGTTAATTTATACTCTCAGTTGACCCCGCTGACCGGCACCTTATTGTTCGGGTGTCCGCCGGCGGTCTTCTTCTGACATCGAGTAAACGGTTTCGAGAATTATATGACTACTAATGGTCTTGTACTTTGAATTGTATGTAAATTACTGCCTCAAATTTTATGTACTGAGATACTTTACAGTACAGACCATTTATTGGTCTCACTGTGTTCTCAATACACAATTATTTGCCTGTATTTTTCTATGATTTTAAACTATTTTTGTTGAATAAAATAATAATTTTTTTAAAAAAAAAAAAACTCTTGTGCCCGAAATCCTTGTTTCCCAATCCTTCCAATCAGACCTCAATCCTCAATGGGAAAAATCTCATGCTGGATATCTATACTGGTATGGACTTGGTATGTGTTAGGATAATATGGACTGGGTAATGTGTTAGGATCTATATTGGTATGGACTGGGTAATGTGTTAGGATCTATACTGGTATGGACTGGGTAATGTGTTAGGTTCTATACTGGTGTGAACTGGGTAATGTGTTAGGATCTATACTTGTATGGACTTGGTAATGTGTTAGGATGATATGGACTGGGTAATGTGTTAGGATCTATACTGGTATGTACTGGGTAATGTGTTAGGATCTATACTGGTATGGACTGGGTAATGTGTTAGGATCTATACTGGTATGGACTGGGTAATGTGTTAGAATCTATACTGGTATGGACTGGGTAATGTGTTAGGATCTATACTGGTATGGACTGGGTAATGTGTTAGGATCTATACTGGTATGGACTGGGTAATGTGTTAGGTTCTATACTGGTGTGAACTGGGTAATGTGTTAGGATCTATACTTGTATGGACTTGGTAATGTGTTAGGATGATATGGACTGGGTAATGTGTTAGGATCTATACTGGTATGTACTGGGTAATGTGTTAGGATCTATACTGGTATGGACTGGGTAATGTGTTAGGATCTATACTGGTATGGACTGGGTAATGTGTTAGAATCTATACTGGTATGGACTGGGTAATGTGTTAGGATCTATACTGGTATGTACTGGGTAATGTGTTAGGATCTATACTGGTATGGACTGGGTAATGTGTTAGGATCTATACTGGTATGGACGGGGTAATGTGTTAGGATCTATACTGGTATGGACTGGGTAATGTGTTAGAATCTATACTGGTATGGACTGGGTAATGTGTTAGGATCTATACTGGTATGGACTGGGTAATGTGTTAGAATCTATACTGGTATGGACTGGGTAATGTGTTAGGATCTATACTGGTATGGACTGGGTAATGTGTTAGGATCTATACTGGTATGGACTGGGTAATGTGTTAGGATCTATACTGGTATGGACTGGGTAATGTGTGAGGAAGGAAAGGATGCCACGTTGTTTTATGTAAATGAAAATTATCACCCTACAGAGGGCTGAATTCAAAGACAGGTGAATAAAGTGTGAAATGTGCTCAGGTGTGATCATACAAAAAATGGAATATGTAAATCTAAATAAAGTATTAGGTGTAAATAAGTACAATAAAACCTAATTATACCAGATAGTATAATCGTACTTATTTACACCTTGCACTTTATTTATATTTACATATTACATTTTTTGTATGGTCACACCTGAGCACATTTGACACTTTAGAATTGCAGGGAATTGTGATGAGAATTTTAAACTTTAGGCAGAAGTAGTGCAGCTGAATGGGAGAATTATTCCAACTCTGCTACTTTGGCCTCAAGTTTTCAATTCCCTTTTCAATTTCCTGTAATTCTCTCTTTATGAAGTAGACCCTATAATCTGATAAATAGGCGGAGATTAATTATGCAGAGTGGGCGGAGCTTCAGGGAAGTGGGTGTGGTAAGTAATTGATAGCTGTGCTGCAAAGTGTCCCTGGAAATTTTTTTCAAATGTTGGCAAATATGTCATTGCATGGAGTAGGACGGACGGCTGTGTTTACATCAGCCGACCGTCCTTCTCTGTCAGTGGGGGAGATTGCTAGATTGCTGGTGTTTCAGGCGACAATTGGAGCCACCTGACACTCGCACTGGCTTCCCCGCTGACGATCGGTGGCAGGAGCGCGCCGCCGCCGCCCTGCCACAGTAAATGTACGCGGGGCGGTCTATAAGTGGTTAAGGTGAATAAAAAAAAAAGTCCTACCTTTGGAACCACTTTAATTAAATGGTGGAACGGTGATAATTCTCAATGCGTTTCACTGACACTAGTTTGCTTCTTCAAGAGAAATGGGGGGGGGGGGGGTACAACTATACCTTATGCAGAAATTCAATTAGTTAATAAAATATGTATCAGGATTACAAGGTTTTACAATAAAGATTGCATAGGTATATTTTTTACACGTTAAACGCTTTTAGCAGCATGGTACTATGGGGGTGAAACACCCGCAAGGGGTGTCACGATCCGGGGTCAGGCTCGAAGACCAGTAGCTATAGCAGTCGCAGGGCACACAGGAACCAGCAGGATAGGAACACTGACAGGTCACCCAGGCAGATGACGCAGGCTCACCTGAGGTGCGGAGTCTAAGTACTAACCGGTCTTCACCAGCGCTCCTGAAGGTGGAGATGGATTTTGCTGCGTGTTAGCACCAGGTCGCGGTCCCCAAGATCGCCCCACCAGGAGGTGAGCAAGTCAGAGTCCAGTAGCAGATAGGGATTAAGCTGAAGCGTAGTCAAGGAGTAGCCAAAGGTCGGTAACCAGTAGTTGCAGGTTGGGATCAAACAGAAGAGTAGTCGAGGAACAAGCCAAGTGTCGATAACGGATAGTAGCAAGGATACAGACGGCAGCAGGAGAGACAAGCGAGATATCGGCTGTTGAGGCACAATATTCTGGCGACCAGGAAGTGCAAAGACATGGCTTATAACAGGAAGTTCATGGGAGGAGCAAAGGGTTCAAGGTTCAAGGCAATAAAGATTCACAGCAGGATCATTCAAGGATTTGTCCAGGGAGCTGTCCAGCATTCCAGGTAGCTCAGCGAGTAGAGTCATTGCCAGACACCATGGAGGTCCCAGGTTCAAGTCCGGGTCCTGACAAGGGGTTTATCCATGGCGCCCTGAGTTTACAGAAAGTGGGCTGGATAATCCTAGAAGGACATTCAAACCAGAAGGGGACTGAAACAGAGTGTTGAGTCTGCAGAGGACAGCCCGAAAGAGAAGGTAAGCATTGCTGACGTGCTTTTTTGTTCTACATAGTGCTGGGCAGGGGATTAAAAGAAAAGTCTAAGAAATGTTGGGATTTAGGATGTAGAATTTCTTCTGTTGTTCTAATGTTTCCCCACAATGATAAATTAACCTGGCTCTGCACCAGGTAAAGGTGAGCCAGAAGCAGGGCTGCTGATAGAAATTGTGGGGCCCTGTACAGACTACCTGAGAGCCCCCCCCCCCCCCACCAAGATAGGTGCTGTGGTCTGTACAGTGTGAATCAGTGGTTCATTTATGTGGCTTGAACCACCTGGATCTGTATGAACACAGCCGCAGGTCCTAATTTGACAGATGTGGGGGTGCAGGTGTACGGGGATCTGTATGAACACAGCCGCAGGTCCTAATTTGACAGGCGTGGGGGTGCAGGTGTACGGGATCTGTATGAACACAGCCGCAGGTCCTAATTTGACAGGCGTGGGGGTGCAGGTGTACGGGGATCTGTATGAACACAGCCGCAGGTCCTAATTTGACAGGCGTGGGGGTGCAGGTGTACAGGGATCTGTATGAACACAGCCGCAGGTCCTAATTTGACAGGCGTGGGGGTGCAGGTGTACGGGATCTGTATGAACACAGCCGCAGGTCCTAATTTGACAGGCATGGGGGTGCAGGTGTATGGGATCTGTATGAACACAGCCGCAGGTCCTAATTTGACAGGCGTGGGGGTGCAGGTGTACGGGGATCTGTATGAACACAGCCGCAGGTCCTAATTTGACAGGCGTGGGGGTGCAGGTGTACGGGATCTGTATGAACACAGCCGCAGGTCCTAATTTGACAGGCCTGGGGGTGCAGGTGTACGGGATCTGTATGAACACAGCCGCAGGTCCTAATTTGACAGGCGTGGGGGTGCAGGTGTACGGGATCTGTATGAACACAGCTGCAGGTCCTAATTTGACAGGCGTGGGGGTGCAGGTGTACGGGATCTGTATGAACACAGCCGCAGGTCCTAATTTGACAGGCATTGGGTGCAGGTGTACGGGGATCTGTATGAACACAGCTGCAGGTATTCATTTGACAGGCATGGGGGTGCAGGTGTACAGGGATCTGTATGAACACAGCTGCAGGTATTCATTTGACAGGCGTGGGGGTGCAGGTGTACAGCCGAACACAGACAGTGTGCATTTGGGGACTGCTCACCTGCACACCTGTCCAATTAGGACCTGCGGCTGTGTTCATACAGGCACTGCATCCCCATAGAATGACAGGTGGCTCCAGCCCAAACCCCTCCTCCACACAGCCAGAGTAACTGTGGGAATGAGCCCCTAATTATATTTTTTTAACCTAAAAAACAGATCTCTCCAGCAGTGTGCTGTCACTTCTAAGAGGGATTCCATCTTTATCTGATCTTCTCTCTGGTTTCTTGGGCTCCAATCGTTTGGCCAAACTGCAATGATGTAACTCAAACGCATGCGCGCTCGGGTGTCATGGTCACAGCACAGCTCTCTCAATGGATGGTATGTCATCCATTGAGAGTGCAGTGAACATGCCCTGGTGCTACCACCGGCTGCTACATTTAGGAGTTATTCACTGTACCTACATATAACCCCTATTATAGGCTTACCTGTAGATACAAGATAAAAAATGGAGCTTGCTACTGCCACATCAGTTGTAAATAGAGGGAGTTTATACATGGATGCAGAGGGAACTGACAGTGAATGGGAGAAGAAGCAAAGTTGCATAGATCAGGAAGCAGTTTCGGGAAGAGGAGTGGGAAGCCCAGCTACATAAAGCACACTAAACTGCACTGGGACAAGATAACAGGCAGCTATGGAACCGGTTTAACAGTAAATTCTTCACCCCATGGGAATGCAGCTGATCAGCTGTGACTGTGTCAGGAGGACAGAGCAATGGGGAGAGAGATGAAAAAAAATATACAGCCTGGGATCAGGAGTATAGGAAGAACTGCAGGGAGAAAAACAAAGTTACAGAGATAACAAAGTCAGGAGCCAACATTAGAGCCAGGGCTGGGAGAGGGATTCGTGAGGGACAACTGTCTCTTTCTCAAAAAATAAAAGCTAGCAGCAGGGAGAGGGGGAGAGATCAGCTTTCGGCTGCTGGAGGAAGATTTCTGTAAATGTCGTTCATCACTCACCCCCCTCCCTGTGTGGGCCCCCCTCTGTGCTCGGGCCCCTATCAGTGGCCCTGGCCAAAAGACTGCCTTGAGCCTTATTCTATCTTTGCATTTGCTTACAGTTTTGATCTACTTTAGCATAAAGAAAATATACTATACATTGAACAATATTCATCCTCTGTAAGGTATTATTAAGTAAGCAGGTGCGTAGGGATTAATGTTGTCAAAGTGTAACTATTCAGGTTTAGAAAGTAACCCAACCAAGAATACTCTGTAACACCGGGAGGACGTATAGAAAAGATGAAAAGTGAGGGGCCTTCTCTCCAGCGTGAGAATATGGGGAACTGAAGACCAATGTCGTCATTCCATGCTTGTCTGTGTCCATTTATTCCAGCCGTGCCAGGAACCATCTTTTGTCATATTAGAATGTAAACTTCCCGCACAAAAGCCCAATTGTTGGCTTGGTTGTGGGTAGTCAGATAGGATACTGGGAAACTGCTAGTTTCCATCAACATCAGGGAAAACATTAGAATTTCTGCTTCAGATTTTCCAGTGCCTGTTCTGAAAAGTCTATAAATACTAATAAACAGCAGAATAAAAAGATAGGACAATTATCAGAAACATAAAAGAGTGATTGCGGAAAAAGATGAAGTAGTTCTAGAGCCTGCCCATTTTTAATTTATTTGCTGATATTGTTTAGCCTTTTTAGTCTGAGTATAAATTTATGTCTGTCCCAAGCATGATTAAATCCATTTACTGTTGCCTGACTCACTACTTCTGCTGGAAGACTGTTCCAAATATCAACTACTCTTACAGTAAAATAATACTCTATGGACTGGGTAATGTGTAAGGGAAAAAAAAAAGATGCCACATCGTTTGATGGAAATGAAAATGATCACCCTACAGCAGGGGTGTCCAAACTTTTTTCAAAGAGGGCCAGATTTCATGAAGTGAACCTGCGTGAGGGCCGACCATTTTACTTGACATTCTTTGGACCATTCAAATTAAATACAAACTAACTATTTTATGCAAAGTTTATTGCAAACGGCATACTTTTCCTTTCATTACATTGATGACAAATCTAAACGGATGTTAAATCGCTCTGCCTTTCATATCTGAAGGCCAGATGAAAAAAAAATCCAGAAAGCTGAAATATATGTCAGGAACATTGTAAAGTACATTACATATTATTGGTAATAAAGGATGTCTGTCAACTTTTAAGTTAAAAAAAAATATGAACAGGAACATAACACAGAGTATACATGTTGTGTTCAAATATATTGATAACTGATTTAGACCAACTGACGTTAACTGAGATTTTACAATATATTCATCTCAATCCGGAGCATGCATGCTCCCTAATCAGTCACACAAGTGTTAACCACATATAAGCGCTATATGAACCCACCGATGATGATTAATGATGGCAGCAAAAAAATTCATGAATGATGCCAATGTATTTTTCCAAATTACCTGTGGGGCCGTATTAAAGCAGCCTGGGGGCCGCATTTGGCCCGCGGGCCGGACTTTGGACATGCCTGCCCTACAGAGGGCTGAATTCAAAGACACCCCGAAAATCAAAGTGAAAAAATGATGCAGCAGGCTAGTCCAGTTTACTGCAGTTTTGCAGCAACTCAAAATGTTCCTCAGTTTGTATTAGTGATCGACTAATATCGGTATCGGGCAATATTGGCCGATATTTTCGGACATTAAAAAAAAATTCTTTTTTTTTTTTTAATGTCTACAGGTACTGTGGTGGAGGGATCTGGGGGTCTAAAAGACCCCAAACCCCTCCTCTACACTTAAAAGCATTCAAAACGGCAAGTTTGGCTGTTTTGAATGCTGTAAGTTTTTGAATTCGGCGCCACCAGTACCCGAAAGTGATGTCATATCAAAGAAATGGAGACCCGGTCAGACGGCAGCAGTGAAGGTAGGATGCCGGGTCTCCCGGTGGGACAGGAGACCCGGGTGAGCCGTGGAAGGTGGCGGGAGGGAGGGGGTGCGTCCCTTCCCGCTCCTTGGAGTGACACCTGAGCGGCTTCTCAGCCGCATCGGTTGTCATTACAATACAGCCAACCGTCGGCTATGGACACCGGTACCGGGGGGATTCCTCTAGCTGCAGCCATCACTCCGGTACAAGCACTTTTCCAAAATATCGGCAATATCGGTAACTCAAAAGGCCGATTCCGATATATCGGGGAAAGTGCATTTCGGCCCTCGATATATATCGCCTTTGCCGATAATCGGCCAACCACTAGTTTTTATGGCCCCAACATGCTTGTCTGCATGCCTGACAATGTTGTGGCATACTCCTAATTAGGCAACGGATGGTGTCCTGGGATATTTCCTCCTAGATCTGGACCAGGGCATCACTGAGCCCCTTAACAGACTGAGGCGCAACCTGGCGACGTCAGATGGACCGAAACATAATGTCTCAGAGGTGTTCTATTGGATTTAGGTCAGGCAAGTGCAGGGGTCATTTAATGGTATCAATTCCTTCATCCTACAGGAACTGGCTACATTCTCTCACCTCATAAGGCCGGACATTGTCGTGCACCAGGAGGAACCCAGGACCCACTGCACCAGCCTAGGGTCTGACAATCGGTCCAAGGATTTCATACTTAATGGCAGTCAGGGTGCCATTGTCTAGCCTGTAGAGGTCTGTGCATCCCTCCATGGATATGCTTCCCAAGACCATCACTGACCCACCACCAAACCGGTCATGCTGAACGATGTTACAGACAGCATAACATTCTCCACGGCTTCTCCAGACCCTTTCACGTCTGTCACATGTGCTCTGGGTGAACCTGCTCTCATCTGTGAAAAACACAGGGCGCCAGTGGTGGACCGGCCAATTCTGGTGATCAATGGCAAATGCCAGTCAAGATCCATGGTGCCAGGCACCAGGCACAGGGCTCACTAGAGGACGTCAGGCCCTTAGGTCACCCTCAAGAAGCCTATTTCTGATTGTTTGGTCAGAGACATTCACACCAGTGGCCTGCTGGAGGTCATCTTGTAGGGCTCAGGCAGTGTTCACCCTGTTCCTCCTTGCACAAAGAAGCATATACCAGTCCTGCTGATGGGCAAGGGACCTAGTATGGCCCTGTCCAGCTCTCCTAGAGTAACTGTGTGTCTCCTGGAATCTCCTTGGCGCTCTTGAGACACAGCAAACCACCTGGCAATGGCACATATTGCTGTGCAGTGCACTTTTTTGAGCAGTGTATTTAAAGGTTTCAGTTATGTTCCCCCTTTCCTTTTTTTTCTTCAGACTGTACATATTCACGTTCCTGCAGTCTCTCCTGATATTTTTTATCTCTCTCTTTCCCCATTTGTGTTTCCCATCTCTGGAGTTGTTCTGTCTTCTCAATATCTTTTTGTAAGTGAGGTCTTCAGAACTGGACACAGTAGTCTAAGTGAGGTCTAACTAAAGATCTATATAGAGGAATCAGGACCTCTTTCCTCCTGCTGGTGACCCCTCTAGTGATAACTAAAGATCTATATACTGTAGAAGAATTAGGACCTCCTTTCTCCTGCTGGTGGCCCCTCTAGCGATATAAAGATCTATATAGAGGAATCAGGATGTCCTTCCTTATGCTGGTGACCCCTGTAGTGGTCTAAAGATCTATATAGCAGAATCAGGGCATCCTTCCTCCTGCTGGTGACCCCTCCAGTGATAACCCACGATCTACATAGAGGAATCAAGACCTCCTTCCTCCTTCTGGTAACCCTTCTAGAGATATAAAGATCTATATAGGGGAATCAGGACTTTCCTCCTCCTGCTGGTGATCCCTCTAGTGATATAAAGATCTATATAGAAGAATCAGGACCTCCTTCCTCCTGCTGGTGATCCCTCTAGTAATATAAAGATCTATATAGAAGAATCAGGACCTCCTTCCTCCTTCTGGTGATCCCTCTAGTGATATAAAGATCTATATAGAAGAATCAGGACCTCCTTCCTCCTTCTGGTGATCCCTCTAGCGATATAAAGATCTATATAGAAGAATCAGGACCTCCTTCCTCCTTCTGGTGATCCCTCTAGTGATATAAAGATCTATATAGAAGAATCAGGACCTCCTTCCTCCTGCTGGTGACCCCTCTAGTGATATAAAGATCTATATAGAGGAATCAGGACCTCCTTCCTCCTGCTGGTGACCCCTCTAGTGATATAAAGATCTATATATAGGAATCAGGACCTCCTTCCTCCTGCTGGTGATCCCTCTAGTGATATAAAGATCTATATAGAGGAATCAGGACCTCCTTCCTCCTGCTGGTGACCCCTCTAGTGATATAAAGATCTATATAGAGGAATCAGGACCTCCTTCCTCCTGCTGGTGACCCCTCTAGTGATATAAAGATCTATATATAGGAATCAGGACCTCCTTCCTCCTGCTGGTGATCCCTCTAGTAATATAAAGATCTATATAGAAGAATCAGGACCTCCTTCCTCCTGCTGGTGATCCCTCTAGTAATATAAAGATCTATATAGAAGAATCAGGACCTCCTTCCTCCTGCTGGTGATCCCTCTAGTGATATAAAGATCTATATAGAAGAATCAGGACCTCCTTCCTCCTGCTGGTGACCCCTCTAGTGATATAAAGATCTATATAGAGGAATCAGGACCTCCTTCCTCCTGGTGGTGATCCCTCTAGTGATATAAAGATCTATATAAAGGAATCAGCACCTCCTTCCTCCTGCTGGTGATCTCTCCGGTGATTACTAGAGATATATATAGAGGAATAAGGACCTCCTTCCTCTTGCTAGTTATCCCTCTAGTGATAAATAAATATTTATATAGGGGAACTGGGACCCCCTTCCTCCTGCTGGTGACCCCTCTAGTGATATAAAGATCTATATAGAGGAATCAGGACCTCCTTCCTCCTGCTCTTGGCCCCTCTGTAAGAAGGAAAAGCAGAAAAAAGAGCCCACAGGCTGTGCTGTTATGCAAGGAGCATGCTGATAAGAGGAGAGAGCAGAGTAAGAGAGATGAGCTCCTTAGTCTCTTTTCACTGCCCAATCACAGATTGGGGGAAGAACAAGACCTATAAGTTTTGCTTAACTGCAGCAAGGGAAATCAGGTCTCCTGCTCTGCCAGACAGGGCGGTGCAATGTAGCAGAGCTGTGAAAATCTTAGAAATGGACAGGCAGAAATGCAAATCCTTTGGCAGGTATTCTGTTATTAGCTCTTTGCCTGCTGTTCAACTTTACAGCAAACAACACTTTCTAGGAAAAAAAGGAAACTTTACACGGTAACTAAACGAAAATATGTATTCTACTCATAATGTTTTTATAGTAACACCAGAGCTCCATTACCGTTCCAAGGTTTTAGAGACTATACAAAGAGAAATGAGCTCGCCTCCGCCCGGCAACATCAACATTAATTTAGAGTCTACCGTGAGTGAAGCTTATTTGTAGTTCCAAATTAATTTTAAGCACATTACAAGGGAACATTTCCTATTTAAATGATAATGATCTAACGTTTTCAAATATCCTGCAATAAATTAAGCTGCAAGCACGGAGGCTGGGGCCAGGGAGGAAAAGCGTCACGTTTAAGCAAATTTATATTAAAGTATTGAGGGCTAATTTATATTTCCAAGATAAATGTCACATTAATTAATCATATCTGGCAGTTTCTGCATTAGTCAAATATCAACGGGTCTCTCTCTTATTCCGCCTGCTGACGCCTTCTTCACCTCCCAGCTAGGAGACAATGAAAACCATTACCTCGACAAAATGATACCTTATACAAAGCACAATTAAAAAGGACACTGACATTTTTATTCTTTTAACCTTCTCAAATAAGTTAATTACAAATATTTAAAAAGCATATATGAATAATCACCTTGGAAAAATACATAATTGCTACACATTCTTATCTTGGTGCAAAGTTGTTCACTTAAAGGTCATTGCAATTCACAAGAGGATGCTGGGTTTGGTTCAAACTTGGTCCAAACCCAGTGCAGCAGAACCCAGGGAAAGCTGTCACATAATCACACCCTCAACAACCCAATCAGCTGTGCCCAGGGCATTCCTTGACCCAACAAGCAGGGACAGGGTAGATTGTGAAATTGTTGACCTAATATGGCCACATGGCCATATTTGCATAATGTCATTGACCAATTATGGGCATGTAGCCATATTAGGTCATGCAACTCACAAGCATTCCCAATCATGTACGTGCATACAGCAGTTGGTTGGGAAATGCCATGGCTACATCTGATTGGGCCTGTGTGGATGTGGTCATGTGACACCTTCTTATGGGTTTTGCCAAACTGGGTTTGGACTAATGCCTCGTACACACGCGTCGATAGTTGGCCGTGAATTTTCGGCCAACGTCCGATCGGCCGATTTTCGGCTTGTTAGTATGATGCTTTCGACAACCGACTCCGACTTTTCGGCTGAAAAAAATCTGGTGTGCAGGCTATAAAATTTTTGTTGGCCGTCAACACAACGGCCAATTTTCCGTCAGTCAGTACAGATTTCGGCAGACAAAAATCTGATGAGCAAGACTGGGCATTCTCAGAGAAGAAAAAACACACGGAAAGTAAACCAGCACACGACATCACTTCTGAAGTTGATTTTTGTTGGCCGAGAAAATTCGTGTGCAGTCTAGGCACATTCCAACCAACAAAACACAACTCTGGACAAAAGTCGGACGACCGGTCGGCCGATAATCGTTGCGTGTGTACGAGGCATAAGTTGGGACCAAACCCAGGTCATCTCTAAAACCCTACATCCCTATTTCAGACCCTGTAAAGAAGACAAAACCTGAATATACCCTTTAAGTAATACACCATATATTTAGTTACTATCTTAAAGAAGAGAAAGCCAAACTAGGACAAACCTTCCACCCAAGGGACAAAATTCTCAAGCAAACTCTTACCTCTTATTTTAACACAAAAATCCATCCTGTTATAAACCATTAACCTGTTTGTACAGAATTCCATCTAAATGTAAAGCTATATTCCCACAAACCTCAGATCCATGCTGGAGGGATATGGTCAACAGGGCACGTTCCTACATGTTTGATGGGACCTTTCCATGGCTCACTTGTTTCTGGAAAGATGTGATATGTACTGTGACCGATTTAAATCTACCAGGTGACTCCTTAGTTTAGGTGCTCCACAACACCACTTAATCTATTATAATCATTTCTAAAAATAAATTAATTACACTAAATGTATCACTCTACTCTACTTACTTTACACAGACAAAAGCCAGATTCCCGATTCCTGGAAGACAACCCAGTCACTGGCTATTGATGCCTGGAGAAACAATGTTAACCTAATTATGGAAGCAGAACATTGGTCCCTTTAAAAAAGAATAGAATATGGACCTCCTGGAAATATGTGAAAAATAAGAACACTACCACCAACCATTAGGAAGCCATATGGTGGATTTTTATAGTATTACCCATATTGTTTTCTTTGCCACTTTATTTCCGACCTACAATACATAAAGTATTGTGTGAATTCCTAGTTTGGTGATTAATTCCCCCCTCCCCCTAATGTATATAGATGTTATATTTCCCATATGCGTCTTGTTTGGGGTATTGATAATATCTAAATGTTAAGTTATTACTGTCCAATTCACATCTGTCACTCTGCTTTTTACCACAACGCCTACGTCTACACCCTTCCTTAACCTTCCCACCCTCACCTATCTCAATCCTTTTTCCAAGTTTCTTTTACTTTCACCCCATGTATTCACCACCCATGTTTTCTCAAAAATGTTGAAATATTGAACAGTACATTATTACCGTGCATAACCAAAAAGGATCACTATGAGTGGCCCCGGAGCCATGCTGGCACCTAACATCTAAGAACCCTAAATTTAGACCTGGGGAAGAAGAACATTTGATTGGAGGTTACATGGCCAATTCAAGAAATGGGTCTATGTTTCCTTTAATTTCACCCCATGTATTCACCACCCATGCTTTCTCAAAAATGTTGAAATATTGAACAGTACATTCTTACTGTGCATAACCCAAAAGGATCACTGTGAGTGGGCCTGGGGCCATGCTGGCACCTAACATCTAAGAACCCTAAATTTAGACCCGGGGTAGAAGAACATTTGATGGCAGGTTTACATGGCTAAGGCAAGAAATGGGTCAAGAAAGGGTTGTGAGGTTAATCTGTGTTAGGTCTTCCATTTTTGGAGGTCAACTGTCAGATGGACAGGGAACAGCCACAAAAATAAAGCCCAAATGGAATGCTAAACATTTGTTCCTTATGGTCCAGGCAGCAATAGAAGATTTTCCTGCCCTCATCCAGGTTTAAAAAGGACAGGAAAGGGGTAAGGGTGGCAAAATGATTGTTAGAGAATCTTGACAGGTTAGGGGGTTATTAGGGGCCATTTGAATAGTTTGAATTATCACAAAACTGGATCCCATCTGGTGGTAAGGTGCGCCCTCTTAGTCTGCTCTTGTATTTCTGTTACAGTATCTCTAGAATCCATGAGTGCACTTGGGGCCTGGTCCACCCGCAGGGTGTTATGCGTGAGCTGGATCATAGCCTTTTAGCTATGGTTAAGTGCACATTGGTGTGAGTTGGTGAATACTCACTAGCTACCGTATTCCTCAGACTGCTGATTCCTGTCTTGCCTGGTATTGACCCGGACCACTTGAATCTGCCTGTATCTCCTGCCCTTATTGATGACTATGCTCATTCCTCTTTTGCTATTACCAGCTACCTGCCTCAACCCCTGCCTGGACTCTGAGTATTCTTGTCTGTCACCTGCTTTAACCATTGCCTGGATGCTAACTACTCTTGCCTGCTGCCTGCCTCAACCCCTGCTTAGACACCCGCACCCCTTGCCGCCTACTTCGAACATGGCCTGCACTTTGAGTATTTTTGCCTGCCTTGACCTCTACCTGGACACTAGAAACTCTTACCTGCCACCTACCCCAACCTCAGTCTGTACCTCAGTCAGCTTTAGTGCTGCTGACCAGTATCTATATCGTAGCCATACTGTTCCTGAAAATCCCTAGGTGGGGAAATAATGATGGCCATGACCTGGTGACATCTTGCAGCAAAAAAACCTGGGGGCCACTTGGATCACTAGCTCATCATTTCTTGCAGGGTGCTCTGGTGAAGACCAAGGTGTGACTTAGAAAACTCAGTAACAGGTTCACCCAGGAGCTAGGTCCCCTGTTGGATAATAAATGTGCACAATTTTGCTAATGCCCTCTATCTCAGCCCACTGCTGGACCATAGCCTCCCTCTTTCCATGCCTCCAGCTAGCTACAGATCTCCTAACCTCCAACAATGCCTCCCAGCTCCCATAGTGGCACCCAACATCTGATAACAGCCTACAGTGCCCTTCAACTTCTAACAATGCCCCCAGGCCCCCTAAAAGCCCTCAGTCCCTACAGTGCCTGCCAACCTCTCCACAGTGTCTCCCAGCTCCCCGCAGTGCCCCCAAGCTTGCTGCAGTGCCTACGGTCTGATAGTGCCCCCCAGCTCTTGCAGTGCCTTCCATTCTCCAGAAGAGACCCCCAGCCCCCTCCAAAGACACCATTTTCCACAGTTGCCCCAGATCCCTCCAGAAGTCTCATTTCCTATAGGGCCACCGAGTCTGCTCCAGAGTCCCCTAACCCCCTCCAAAGTCTTCCGTTGGGTTGAGAACCACTGCGCATATTTCAATTTTTGTTTACGTACACCCAAACTACCCATGATGGTAGTTCTTGCCAATAATGATTTATTTTGGTATGCCTTCCTTTTATGTCACACAGTCTGGGGTTATTAAAACAGAAGAATATTTGTTGCCAATATTAAAAAAGAACTAAACACACAATATAGATTCTTTAGCACTGAGCAGCATTCTGAGATTTTATGAGCAAACGATGCAGAGTGCATTATCTTGGTCCAGTGGATACGTGTCCCTCATTACCGACACATTATATCTGCTGATTATCTACTGGCTTTCACAGTCACTGAGCAGCAGCTGCATGTATTTATCATGGTGTGAAGTCCCTCCTGCAGATATGATATAAACAAGCATACGGATGTTAAAACAAAATGGATATTAAGCGCGTTTTCTGCCTCACTTATAAAATGTATCACGTTCCCTTTTTCAGCCTTCTGATTAAAGTAGATGTAAAGCCAGTCAATGAAATCTCGTATAGTCTTTAACATGTTAAAGTGACTCTGACGCTATTTAAACAAAAAAAAAAAAAAATCAAAATCAAGGTCAGCCTTCAAAGAAAAACATTCATTTTCACATTTCCCACTGCCTGTGCTGATGAACTCTGCCGTCTAGAGGGCTCATTTACATCATCATGGTGCATTAACGCATGTATGTAGACATGCCTGGTGCCATGCATTAAGGCAGCCCATTCAATGCAAAAAGAAAACACCAAAACGATGCATTCAACATTTCTGGCAGCGCACTGCAATGTAAGTTAGCATGTTATCCTCTGTGATAATGTATGTTGCAATAAAGCAGCCCATTTATTTGAATGGCCCGCTTAATGCCCCAAAAAAGATGCATGCATTATTTTTTGTAGCACAGCTTACTACCATGCATTGTAGGGTGCTGCAAAGTACGTCCATTGGCAAGGTGCGTTGGAATGCAATTCACAATGAATGACACTGCATTGCATCAACTTACGTATGTAATGTGTGTTGGAGCACATTACTACAGTGCAATTGGGCCCTTACGGCCCCTTTCACATGGGCTGTGCGTCTTTGGCTCTGTTACAGGTCCGAATTCAGGCAAGAAATTTGGACCTGATTCGCACCTGAAACAGAGAACAGGAACGCACCGGACTCCCTGCTGTGAGTTGCGGCCACAGCTAGTGTGAACTCGGGCTTAAGGTACATACCTAGGTCTTGGGTCTGGGACTCTGTACAGACTTAAAAGTGCATCCAGAAAGTATTCACAGCGCTTCACTTTTTCCACATTTTGTTATGTTACAGCCTCATTCCAAAATTGATTAAATTCATTATTTTCCTAAAAATTCTACAAACAATACCTCATAACGACAATGTGAAAGAAGTTTGTTTGAAATATCTGCAAATGTATTGTAGCAGGTTTTCTAGGCCTTGAGCCTAGGGTGGGTCTGCCATTGTTACCGGTAACACTTACAGCCCATTTGAGCTGTGAACACAGGTGTGAGAACTGAGGCAAGGACCAGTCTGGCATCTTTGGTTTGTTTTATTGTAGTTAGGGGATACTCCTCTGGCTCAACTAGGTACAATTTTGGGACTCTTCTAGAACAATGCCTGTTAGCGCTGTCTTGACGCCAGCCAATACTAGCCAACGCTTCCTGACGCTTGAATATACTGTATCACTAAAAACTGTGCTGGAACCTCGACTTTAATTCAGAAGATCCAGGACTGTAGAATACTTGACTTCTGACACTGCTTTGCTCAAAAGTCTCTGAACAGCTCCCTCCAGCTCTGTACTAGTTTGTGGCAGGGCCTGGACTGGCCTAACGGGATACCGGGAAATTTCCCGGTGGCCGCCGGCCCAGGGGCCGCTTTAAGTTAAGGCCGCTACCGCCGCTTTAAGATAAGGCCGCTACCGCCGCTTTAAGATGGGGCAACCCGGCCGCTTGATACCGCCCCCACTGCGCTTCGGCTCCAGCGACAGATGTCTTCTCCTACACCATCCGATGTGAGCGGCGTGACGTCACATCCAGCGGGGGCGGTGGCTGTGCAGCGGCGGATCATCTCCTGCATCTCTCTGCATGACGGCGGCTCCGCAGCGGCCATTTAGGGGGAGGGGGAAACAGCATTGTATTAGGGGGGGGGGAACAGCATTGTATTACGGGGAGGGGGGAAACAGCATTGTATTAGGAAACAGCATTGTATTAGAAGGAGGTGGGGGGTCGGCATTGTATTAGGGAAAGGGGGGGAATCGGTATCGTATTAGGGGGAGGTTGGTGGGGAGGGTCAGCATTTTATTAGGGGGAGGGGGGTTAGCATTGTATTAGGAGGATGGGGCTGGGGGTAACAGCATTGTATTAGGTGGAGGGGGGGAACTGCATTGTATTAGGGGGAGGGGGCCGGGGGGGTCAGCATTTTATTAGGGGAGGGGGTCAGCATTGTATTAGAAGGAGGGGGCTAAGGGGGATCAGCATTGTATTAGGGGGAGGGGGCCAGGGGGATCAGCATTTTATTAGGGGGAGGGGGTATGTCATTTTTTCCAGGGCTGGTTTTCATACCCAGTCTGGCCCTGGCTTGAGGTAGCTCTTTGTAAATTCCTGTGCTGCTGCAACTCTCAACCTGTACACTCCACACTGTACACTGTACACTGACTCTTCAGGGCCCAAACCGCAGGCACCCCCTTTAACACTTTCAGGGTCCTCAACCTAGGCACCCCCTCTAACCCTTCAGGGTCCATTGACCGGGCACCCCCTTTACCGCTAGCTGACTCTTGGATCCCAGAACCTTCTATGGAGTTGTCCCCTTCTGACACTAGGCAGACCCCCAGGGGCAATCCACAGTACTCACGACCTTTGTAGGCTTTCCTGGGACTGGACCCCTCTCTCTCTCTCCGCGGGTTCTCGGCACACCGGATCCCCTTCAGCTCAACTCAGCGAAATCATGGCCCTGCTGTTAGGCAGACAAAGCCCACTATGCATTTACCTAGCACCTATCTGTAGGGTGCTACAGTATTAAAAATAAAAAATGAAAAAAATCCCATGTACATAAGTATTCACAGCCTTTGCCATGACACTCAAAATTGAGCTCAGGTGCATCCTGTTTCCACTGATCTTAATAGAGATGTTTCTACAACTTGATTGGAGTCCACCTGTGGTAAATTCAGATGATTGGACATAATTTGGAAAGGCGCACATCTGTCTATATAAGGTCCCACAATTAACAGTGCATGTCAAAGCACAAACCAAGGCATGAAGTCCAAGAAATTGTCTGTAGACCTCCGAGAGACAGGATTGTATGGAGGCACAGATCTGGGGAAGGATAAAGAAAAATTTCTGCAGCATTGAAGGTCCCAATGAGCACAGTGGCCTCCATTATCCGTAAATGGAAGACGTTTGGAACCACCAGGAGTCTTCCTTGAGTGGGCTGACCAGCCAAACTGAGCAATCGCGGGAAAAGGGCCTTAGTCAGGGAGGTGACCAAGAACCCGATGGTCACTCTGACAGAGCTCCAGCCTTTCTCTGTGGAGAGAGGAGAACCATCCAGAAGAACAACCATCTCTGCAGCACTTCACCAATCAGGCCTGTATGGTAGAGCGGCCAGACAGAGGCCACTCCTTAGTAAAAGGCACATTACAGCCCGTTCAATATTTGCCAAAAATCATCTGAAGGACTCTTAGACCATGAAAAACAAAATTCTATAGTCTGATGACACAAAGATTAAACTCTTTGGCCTGAATGGCAAGTGTCATGTCTGGAAGAAACCAGGCACCGCTCATCACCTTGCCAATACCATCCCTATAGTGAAGCATGGTGGTGGCAGCATTTTGGACTGGGGTACCTTAAGGCAGGCCATTTTCTTTCCTTTTACCACAGGTTAAAGGTAATAAAAGTGCTTGATTCCCACGTCAACGCAGTCAGGGTTTATATGGAAATATCTCCCACAGTGCTATTGCATTCTGCTGGTAGGGAGAGCAAGGCACTTTCTCTACTGACAGAATACAATGATCAGGCGAAAAAAAATGACAGGCTGATTGTACTGAAGTCAATCGATATGTTGACTTCAGTACAACCAGCCTACCCATAGATGCACAACCAGGAGTAGAATAGATACAAATAAAATATCCTGCTCACCCAGAGCTAGAAAACGTATATAGTAAAAGGGTACATCAAAATGCACTCTGAAAATACCAGCTGCCACTATAAATAACACAAACATAAAAGGAAGGTGCACTCTTTAAAAGTTTCAAATAAAATAAAACTCCCCACGAGTCCAGTAGCGGCGCTCACGGTATGTTATCCACATATACCTATATCTCATAAGAGTAAATAACGTTCCTGGTGAGTGAACCGCTTAGATGAATGCTTATAAATACAATTCAGGATCCAAAATAAGACAGTCCAAATGCTAGTCCATTAACCACTTTATCGCTGCTCACTAGAGCTCTACTGCGGCAAAGTGGTTCGATAACATCTGGCGACGTAGACCTACGTCGCCAGACATTGCCCCCGCCGGAGGGGAGGGGAATGTCTGGAGGCTCGCTCTTGCTGTATTCAGTCACAGCGGGATCCGGGCCAGGGGAGGAGCAGCGGCGATCGCCGCTGCTCTTCCCCGATCGTCGGGGAATCGAGGGTGGAGATCCGCCCGCTTGTGTAAACAAAGCGGGCGGATCTCCTAAGTGACAGGCAGGGTCAGATTGCAGGGTTCAGCATAGCTGAACATGCGAGCTGTCCCTGTGTCACTCAGTCACCTCCCCCCACACATGTCAGTAAGCACCAGGTATACATTAACCCCTCCCTCTCCAATAAAATTAACCCCTTCCCTGCCAGTGTAATTTTTACAGTAACAGTGCATATTTATAACACTGATTACTGTAGTAATGTCACTGGTACCCCCAAAAGTGTCAAAAATGTCAGTCAAGGGTCCGATCTGTCCGCCGCAATGTCGCAGTCCCGCAAAAAAAATCGCAGATCGCCGCCATTACTCGTTAAAAAAAAAAAAAAAAACGACAGAAATCTTTCCCTTAGTTAGTAAACGCAATAACTTTTGCGCAAACCAATCAAAATACGCTTATTGCAATTTTTTTTTTTTTTTTTTTTACCAAAAATATGTAGCAGAAAACAAGAGGGGGCGTGTCCTGGACATGGCGGCGTGAAGAAGCATACTCCCTGAGCTCCGGCCGTCTCACCCTATCCCGACCTGCTTCTAAGCCATTCTTAGCCACGGAATGAGCAATAACCGAAGGAGGGGACCCCGGAAGCCACTCCGCACCCCTCCGGGATCGGAACTCAGCCGATACTTTCCTGAGACCCGCTCGGCCTCTGCCCGAACCGGCCGCAACAAGCCACGTGGGGACTCTACGACAGCTATGGCTTCGGCACCTGTCTCCCCGACAGCACCGGTCCTGTTTGGAATGGACACACAGCCTCCGTCCCCCTCGATCTCTACGGCCAGCTCGCAAGCGATGCCCCTGTCGGCGGGTGATGCGGGGGATCTGCGGGCCCTGATCCAGGCGCTTCCCACGAAGCGGGACTTTGAGGCCCTGGCCCTTAGACTGGAAGAAGCCCACGCTAGGGACATCCAAGCCGTCCGCACGGATGTGCAGGTACTGACGGAACGTGTTTCTGCGGGCGAGACTGCAGCGTCTTCTTTGGAATCCAGAGTGTCTCGCTTGGAGGCGGCTCAAGTGGCCCAGGACCTGTACGTGGGCGAGCTCCAACTGCGGCTCGAGGAGATGGAGGACCGCAGCCGCCGTAACAACCTACGGCTGCGGGGCATCCCGGAGGCAACAGGTCCGGAGTCGCTGCAGCCTACGGTCCTGGCTATCTGCCAACGCCTGGCACCGGATATACCACCGTCCTCCCTGGAGTTTGACCGGGTCCATAGAGCCCTGGGACCCCGCTCCCCAGATGTCGCTAGGCCGCGGGACGTCATATGCCGGCTCCATCGGTACTCCCATAAGGACACGATCATCCGTCAGGCCTGGGATGCCGGGGAGGTGGATTTTGATGGGGCGAGTGTACGCATTCTACCTGACCTGTCCCGGGCCACCCTGCAGAGGAGGGCTCTGCTGCGACCCCTCCTGGAGCGTATACGGCAGTTAGGCTGCACATATCGCTGGGGCTTCCCCATCTCCCTGACAGTTCGTAAGGGTTCTTCTTCCTTCGTGCTCCAGCATCCGGATGAACTTCCTGGGCTGTTCGCCTTCCTAGGGGTGCCGCCTGTGGAGGTGCCGAATTGGCTCCAGAGGCTCCCCAACTCCCGCAGACGGGCTGCCTCGGCGGCCAGGATGGAGGGGGGACCCCTTCCCCGTACCCCACGGAGGGGCCGCCGGGCCCGTGGGGAACCGTTGGTGGCTACGCGAGAGGACTGAGGAGACCTTCCGGAGGTGACTTGACTCAACGGCACAGATGAGTACTTTTTCCCCTGTTGCTTAATGTCCCCTATGCATCCCTGACACGAGACTGCCCCGGCCTGTCCCGGACCCACACATCTGCTCTCATGGGGGGTGGTCACCGGGGTTACGAGACGTTGTGGAACCACCCGGTTCCCGTGACCTGGTCCTGGAGCCCTGCACCCGCTATGGTGACCCCCCCCCCCTTCTTTATACCGCCATCCCCGGGTGTCTTGCTGCGGGGCTCGGGGTATCTCCTGTGGATTCGTACGCTGCCCTGCTCTGCCCGCCCGGAACGTCCTTGATCCGCTCCCCATCCCTATCTGCCCGATGAGGCTGTTGGACATGGCCTCGGACTCTGCGCTATGGACCTACGCACTCCCGGTCTCTCCCTTTTTTTTTTTTTTTTTTTTTTTTTTTTTTGGGAGAGGCATGATTTCTGCTCTGCCCGCGGAACATTCCTAGAGCCCCATGTTATACGGCGGTCTGCCTGATGGAGCTCCACCCGGATGACCCGTCCCCCCCTTGACCCCCTGTTGTACCCGCTTCCTTGAGCCGGTGGTCGGCCCTGGTTGCCATTATCTGGCCTGCCCTGACCCTGCAGACATCAACGGTCTCTGTGGTGCGCCCACTTTTTGGTGATGGGGGTCATGTCTGCGGACACCTTCCTACTGTGACTGGCTTGGCTGGGGGGCTGCCGGGGGTGAGATCCACGGTTAACTTTAGACTGTTGGCTGATTGTGGCTGGGGGGCGGGGGGGGGAGGGGGACGGGTGTGCGTGTCTTCGTCCACTGGCGCAGTGCTCCCTTTGGCTTTCTATGCTGGCTGGGGGAGTGGGGCGCTGGGGTCGCGGATGCGGGTGCCTGGGAATGTGCTGTGTTGTGGGGGTTTGGGCGGGACCCGGGAGGGAAGATACGTTGTATATTTGGAAATGTCGGGGGATGTTGTGTGGGGGGCCTGGGGAGCCGGGGGGACTGGATGTCCGTCCCTCCTGGCTGCTGCACGGGGACCTTGAGCGACTGTTTATGTGGCTGCTTCTCTGTGCTGGATGGAGGCCTCGGTCGGGGTTAGCTGACCCTACGGGGCAGTGGGTGTCCCCCTTTCGCCACCTGTGGTTTTGGTTGGTGGCTGAGGGGTACCTCCACCTGGGTTATTCGCCTCTGCTGTGTCCTCTGCTGTGTACACCTGTAAAGCAATGTTATGTTTGAGTTTGCATATTGCACTTGCGTCATAATTTCCGTGGCACTGTAGTACCATTACTATGTTTTGAATTGCATTGGCTTGACTGTAACGTTCCAGAGGGGATGGGGTGGGATTGGTCCGGGAGGCTCGTTTACATCCCACCCAGTCTCCGTTTCTCTGTTCTACACCCCCCTCTAGGACTACACCTCGTATCCGGGCTCTCTCCTGTGTGAGAGGTAGGCCCAAGGGGTGTCTCTTTTCTGTTTTGTTTGTTTCCCCTGGTCCTTTCTTTCCTGTGCACCCCTCCCCTCTTTCCCTTTGCGCGGTCCCTGATCGGTGGACACTCTACTGATTGCTCTCTACTGATCCTCCCCCCCATCTCTTTCTCACCTGCTCTCCTTTACCCGTCGGTGCTCTTCCCCCCCTCCTCTGACCCCTCCCCTTACGCCTTACCCTTCTCCCCCCCTCCTTGTTCATTATGGATCCTGTGCGGGTGACCTCCCTTAATGCAAGGGGGCTAAACGTGCCTGAGAAACGCCGCATGCTACTTGGGGAGCTGCGGCGCCTCCGTTCTGACGTGGCCTTTATACAAGAGACTCACTTCCGGACGGGAGGCCTTCCCCTCCTACAAAATAGATTCTACCCATGTGTGTACCATGCCTCCAATCCGGAATCCAAGTCCAAAGGGGTCTCTATCTTGATCTCCAACAGACTCCCCTGGACCCTTCTGGAACGTCGGGAGGATCCGGGGGGTAGGTTCCTGTTTCTCAGGGGCCGACTGGGGGATGTTGCGGTGACCCTGGCTACGGTATATGCTCCAAATGTCCACCAGGATGTGTTCCTCCGGAAGGTACTGACGGAGCTTGTTGACTTCGCGAAGGGACGTCTGCTGCTAGGTGGGGATTTTAATCTCCCACTGGACCCGACGTTAGATACCTCCACGGGATCGTCGTCGGTGCCCCGGGGTACGCGCCGACTGGTTCAGTCAGTCCTACATGACCTTCAACTGGTGGACGCGTGGCGGCTCCTGCATGCAGGGGAACGTGATTACACGTGTTTTTCCGCTCCCCATCAGGCCTATTCCAGGATAGACCTGTTTCTGATCCCACACCGCCTCCTCCAGTACGTAGGGGCTGTGGAGATAGGCGCCGTTACCTGGTCCGACCACGCTCCGGTCACGCTGTCTGTCGGCCTCTGCGGAACCCTCCGGGACGCGGATTGGCATTGGAGGTTGAACGAAGGGCTTCTACAGGATGCCGACGTTCTTGCGGACGTCACGCAGCAACTTCAGACTTATTTCCGCTTGAACTCCACGCCGGAGTGTGATCTGGGCGTGTTGTGGGAGGCCCACAAGGCAGTGATCCGAGGGGTGCTTATCCGTCATGGCGCTCGCCTCAAGCGGGAACGGGAGGCTAAATTAGACGCACTCCTGCAGGAGGTGGTCTCGCTGGAAGAGCGGCACAAACGGAGACCAGATGGGGAGACCGGCCTGAGGTTGACTCATCTGAGGTCACAGGTGGCGGATCTCTTGCGTTTCAGAGCCAAGGCCGCACTGCAGCGCTGTAAGCGGGTTTCCTATGAATCGGGGGACAAGTGCGGGAAGGTGCTGGCGCGCGCCCTTCGGGAGCAGCAAAAGGCCTCCTATGTACCTTTCCTGTTGGACGCCAGAGGTTCTAAAGTCCACCTCCCTAGAGAGATATCTAGGTGCTTTGCTGAATTTTATTCGCGTCTATATGATCTTCCCCAACAACCGTCGCATGAGGGCGCCACATTGGCCTATCTTGACTCCGTGGTACTCCCGGGCATCTCCTCCTCGGATCGAGAGGAACTGGAGGCGCCGTTCACGCTGGAGGAACTCACTGTGGTGATCTCCTCTGCGAAGAAAGGTAAAGCCCCCGGGCCGGATGGCTTACCTGTGTCCTACTATCAGACGCTGAAGGAGACCCTTGCCCCCCACTTATTGCGATTCTTCAATGCGGTGGGGACTATCACTGCTTTTCGGGAAGAGGCCCTGGGTGCCCACATCTCTGTGATTCCGAAGGAGGGGAAGGACCCCTCCGCCTGCGGGAGCTACCGCCCGATTTCCCTGTTGAATGCGGACCTGAAGTTTTTTACCAAACTTCTGGCCCTCCGACTTCAGATGCTCTTACCGGCGCTGGTGCATCGAGATCAGGTGGGTTTTGTCCCCACCCGCGAAGCCAGGGATAACACCATCAAGGTTATCGATCTTATACACCAGGCTCGCCACACTAATCTCCCCACGGTATTTTTGAGCACGGACGCGGAAAAAGCGTTTGACAGGGTAAATTGGCACTACCTGTTTGCGACGCTCCGCAGGTTTGGCGTGGGAGATCGAATGCTGGCGTGGATTCGGAGTGTATACACCAATCCGAGCGCACATGTGAAGGCGAATGGGGTCCTCTCGGATCAGATCCGCATTCGCAATGGTACCCGTCAGGGGTGCCCCTTGTCGCCTCTCCTCTTCGCGCTTTCCCTGGAACCCTTCCTGAACCGAGTACGGTCGAATGCGAGCATCTCGGGCATCCTTGTGGGGAATACCACATACAAGGTCTCGGCGTACGCCGATGACCTCCTATTTTCCCTCTCCCAGCCCCTTGTCTCCCTCCCGTGCCTATTGCGGGAGTTTGAGGTGTTTGGATCCGTCTCCAACTTGAAGATCAACCTCTCCAAGTCAGAGATCATGGGGGTGGCCCTCCCACGGCCTCTTCAGGATTTGCTGGCTTCGGACTTCCCATTCAGATGGGCCCAAGGGGGGCTTAGATATCTAGGGACCGTGCTCTCCCCCAATCCGGCCGACCTGTTTCGCCTCAACTTCCCTCCCCTCCTGGTGAGCATCCGGACCCTGTTGGAGAGGTGGACAAAGGGGCTCCACTCCTGGTTCGGCAGGTGTAATATTTTGAAGATGTCGATCCTTCCCAAACTGTTATACCTCTTTCAGGCACTGCCGATATCACTCCCGGGGGGGTTCCTGAAGCAGGTTGAGTCGATCTTCACCGATTTTGTGTGGGCAGGCAGGCGACCGCGTTTGGCTCACCGCTACCTGGTGCTGCCTAAGCGACACGGTGGTGTGGCGCTTCCGGACCCTAGACGATACTACCAGGCGGCCATGCTCACCCGATGGCTAGACTGGGCGCGTCACGCAGATCTGAAACTGTGGGTTGCCCTGGAGGCCTCCCTATTTCCTATATACTTACCGCGGGCCCCGCTTGTCCTCAGGGGAGTTCCTGCGGAGGCAATGCGTCACCCTACTATAGGGCCCACACTTAAGGCGTGCTCTCTGGCGGCCTCGGATAGAGGCCTCTCGAGGGGTAGAGGCCCGCTCTACCCTTTGCTAGGGAATCCGACGTTTGGGCCTGGTTGTGAGGGCGGCAGGTTCAGCGCCCTGATTAGGGAGGGTATCTTCCAGGTATCACACTTCGTCTCGGGTACGGGCTGGCCGACTCTCTGCCAGCTGACTTCCCTGAGTGGGAGATTTCGGTTGCTCAGGTGGCAGGCCCTGCAGCTTCTTCACTTCCTTGGAGGCCTGGGCGAGCCCTCGACATTTGGGCGAGACCTGACGCCCTTTGAGCAGCTCCTGTCCACACAGGGCCACTTGCCGCATGCCCTCTCGCAGATTTATGCCCTGATCTCGGACCCTCCCGCGGACTTTGCCCTACCGGGTATCCTTAAATGGGAAAGGGAACTGAACCAGACATTCTCTGAATCCCAGAGGCGAAATATGATCCGTTTCTCCCTCAAATCTTCCATCTGCACGAAGATACAGGAATCCAACTACAAGGTCCTTACACACTGGTACTTTACTCCGGCCAGACTGCACCGGTTCTTCCCGGAGGCGTCCGACATGTGCTGGCGTTGCCATCAGGAAGTGGGCACCATGTCCCACGTTTTCTGGTACTGCTCTAGGCTTCGGAACTTCTGGGCCGAAGTGCGTCGTATCTCCCAACTGATGACAGACCGGGCTGTCCCCGACGACCCGGCATTCTTCCTGTTGCACTGCACGGGCATGGCTCCTAAACGCTATAAAAGCTCGGTGTTGAGGCATCTTGCCGATGCAGCGAAAGCATGTATCAGCCTCTGCTGGAAGAGCCCCTCTCCCCCGACGATTGCCCTTTGGTTGCAGAGGGTCAAGTGGATAAACGATTTGGAGGACATGGTGCTCACTGCACAGGGCAGAAAGGAACAGTACTCCAAGACTTGGTCCGTCTGGAATGTATTCATATTCTCTGCTGAGGGGATGGCACTTCAGGGACTGACCTCGGGGCAGGAGCTGTGATTGTCAGCGGGGTCGCCCGCGCAGGAGGACACTGATGACACCTGATTGGCCTTCCCCACTTACCCACACCACGATGTGTCTCCCGGTCTCCCGGCATAATGCCGGAGCTTCCCCCACTGCTTTCTTTCCCCCCCACCCTTGTCCCCTACTCACTCCCTCTCCCTTCTTCCTTTTATCCTGGATGTTTGCATTTATCCCTCTATTCTATCGCTCCAGATGTTTAATGGAAACACCTTTGGATGTCTGAGGTCCCGTGTGCGTGAGACTTGTTGCATCCTCCTAGCACATCTTGAGACGATTGCAGTGATTGTCTTGAGCTTAGTTGATTACACTCTACCGGTCTGGAAAAAACGGGAATGTTTACCTCATATGGATATTTTACGGGTATGCTGTCTTCCCCTATAGATTTTATCTCTGCTGTCATGCACTTTCTGGGATTGCTGTTTACCGATACCGTTTATTGTATCCTGTAGTATTATTCTTTTGTTTGATACTTGTTTTGATCTCTTGTATGACTTATATAAATAAAGAATTTGAAAAAAAAAAAAAAAAAAAAAAAAAAAAAGAAAACAAATTGGCCTAAAATGATAAAAAATTTTGATTTTTACATTTTTTTGGGGGGGAATTTCATATAAAAAAAATGTGAAAAATATTGTTATTTTTTCAAAATTGTCGCTCTTTTTTTGTTTATAGCGCAAAAAGTAAAAATCACAAATGTGATCAAATACCACCAAAAGAAAGCTCTGTTTGTGGGGAAAAAAGGACGTAAATTTAATTTGGGCACGGCGTTGCATGACCGCGCAATTGTCAGTTAAAGGCGCACAGTGCCGAATCGCAAAAAGTGGCCCAGACGTAAGACAGCAAAATCCTCCGGTGGTAAAGTGGTTAAAGTGCATAAAACCACATGCATACAAACAGCAGGAAACAAGACCTCCACCTCACCGCTGTGCACGCCTAATGGTAATGCACTTACCAGAGGCGGCTTAAAGATAAGCCTGTAGTATTAATCACAGAAGAATCCTCAGAATACTGGAACTGGTGTAAGGTCCTCTCCAACAATAGCATGGACTGTTTACCGCTCACCAGGATGTGCATGAAAATAAATGTCAAAACACATAGCGTAATCCCGTTTTTCCATTTACTTCATATAAAATCAGACATTACTCCCTTAAGAATTGCACTCACATGTATGAATAAATCAACAAACTTGTAATAGAGGTTAACGAACGGTCGGTCGTCAAATCCCGTCTGTATACTCAAACCGCCAGGTACCATGGACGGATGTCTTCCGGGTATGACGTCAGACGTTGTCGTTAACTATGGAAATGGCCCTAACGTGTTGCGTCATCACGGACTTCAACTGAGGGCGTACCCATAGATGGATCGAATTTCACCCAGTTAGGGCAAAAAAAAAAACAACAGGCTGGTTGTACTGAACTCGATCAATAGATTGACTTCAGTACAACCAGCCTGGCCATAGCTGAATTCGACCGGTTCAGCAGTTCAGCAAGAACCAGCTGAAGTTCAATCCATTTATGGCTGGCTTAAGCCTTTGAAAACTCTCCAAGGGTGCCATAAATGAAAAAAAGTTGAGAAAAACTTTCCTAGACTACTGGAGAATTATAGGGTTTCTACACAGAGGAAGCAAAGCAATAACTGTTTACTTTCAGACTATCGCTGATTAAAGCTTTAAAGTCATCTGTCTGAAAGCATGAGGATAGTAGAGCCTTGGACCAGAAATGTGAAGACAGGTATGGGTTGCGATTTAAAGTCAAAAGGAAGCTCTCTGTTACCTGGCATGTCCTCAAGGGGCTTACAGTAGACCAAAGAATGTAGAAAAGATTGGAAGCGACACAGCAATAGTAAGAGTCCAGTCCATTTCTGTTGTACATAGCATCAAAAGAAACCCAGGGTGTTTTAAGGTTTTTAACCTGTTGCCACCCACGTAATACATACGTGCGGCAGAAAAAGGGCTGCGCTTTAATGCCCACATGCTGCATGTCATTGGATGGCCAATGTTTCTATGCAGAAAACAGGCTCAGTGTGCACTCCCAGCACAGAGCCTTAGCTGTCAAAGACACCTCTCCATTCCCACTAATGAATAGTGGCTGGCGGGACCATTTCCTGATCATGTGACCACTGAGAGAACCAATCACAGTGGTCACATGATCACCAATCCTTCCCGTCCCCCAAGCATACAGACTTTAATAAATTGATGCTGAGCATTAAAGGGGTAGAGTGGAGCTCCAGCCCCCCACCAAACAAATAAAAGTCAACAGTTAAAAATACTGTAGCTGCTGACTTTTATTATTAAGGCACTTTCCTGTCCAGGGATCCCAAAATGTCGGCACCCCAGCCGATTTTTTCAGCTCTCGGGTGCTGCAGCCGACATTGGCTTTACAGCCAGTTCCCTACTCTGCATGCATGAAAGGAATGGCCCAGTGGCAGGGGAAGGAGGAGGGGGACTGAACTTCGGGTGGACTTCGCTGTGGCTAGGTCACCTGGAAGTAGGTACCCGCTCCCCCTGAAAGGTGCTAAATGTGGCAGTAGAGGGGGGAGGAAGCAGAACTTCCCTTTTTAGGTGGAGCTTTGCTTTAAACTATCCTTTTATCAGCTTTGGAAATAAAGTTGTAGGCAGTTACAGTCCGCTTCCTCCACTGTAGGTGCACCCAACCAGAGTGGCATTACTGCTTGGAAAAGAAGTCAGGGGGTTTATCTATAGTTCCTGATTCCTGAAGACAGCGTCCCAGTTGGCTGCTCTGCATCCAGGTAACCCTTGGTGGCCATCTTGGGCCAGCAGAGTTTTTTTTAAGTTCCTGCTCTCCAGGTTTTGGTGCACATTTGTGTGTGGGCAGTGTAGGGACAGGTTTCTCATCTGTCAGGGACAGGATTAGTGGCAGGGAAAGGTTCCTGATGAGGAGGGAAAACATAGGGTTCACAACTTCTCTGGACATCTTCCCACTTGGGCATTAGACAGCCAGGTTGCATTCTGCCCCTCAAAACAGGCGCTGTCAGCTGAAACCTCCTTCACTACACACTGTTGGGATCCGTGAGCAGGGGCTGACTGGCAACTTTTGGCCCAGGGGGCAAGTACAAACCAAAGGCCCATGGTGCAGTGACTCGGCCCTCCTCCCACTCTTCCTCTTCCCGGCCTCCTCCTGACTCCCATTCTATGCTGAAGCTCCGCTCCAGGTACTCTCTTCTCACCAGCTGAATCCGGGTTCCTGACCTGGCCAGCAAAGGCTGGTTGGGGGGAGCTGGGAATTCTCAATCTGGGATGGCCAGGGGAGGAGAGTATCCAGGTGGGCATGGAACCAGCCTGCCTCAAACACAGTGTACACCATCCAAGCTGGGGGGGGGGGCCTGCGCTCTGTCCTTGTTTTCCTCCCACGCTCAGTAGGTCAGCGGCGGGGACTTTTTACCTCTCTTCACCTGGAATCCTTTAGGTATTTCTGTGGCAGAAGTGGTGCAGCCTTTTATAGGGGATCAGAGCAGCCTGGGGGGGGGGGGGGGACAATTGCCCAACTGCCCCCTGCTCCAGTCCTCCCCTGTCCGTGAGTGTTCCTGGTTGGGCCCTCTCCCACTGGGTTTGTTGTGAACTGTCTTTGCTTTACTTCAATACAAGTTCTTTATATTGCCCCGAACTGTGTGTGTTGTTGCCGCCGCACCATGCTGCACCCACCTATGAAGTAATTAAAAAATAACATAGGGTAATGTAAGGATTATGAACGTATGAAATAATTATAAATGGATTTAAAAATAAATTACATTAAAATGAAAATGTTCTAATAACTAATATCAAAGGGAAATCAGAAGAATTAGTAGCTGCTAATCATTAGAACACCTTAGGTATACTTTTTATATATTGGTGGAGAGGTGATCGTATGCCATTCCATTGGGGAGGAGAGGAGGACCCTACCTTACCTTGATTTGAATGCTGTATATGACCCTTGTAGTGAGGGTCATATAAGTCTGGTAAGAGACAGTGTGAACTGGTCTATGGTGGTGGTTCTCTGGGCTCACGGATTTTCACCTGTGTTTGAAGTGAACACTTATGGACTGTGGTTTCCCTCTATGATTTATTGACATTCTGTGAAAGCAGTGCTCTAAAATAGCGCCACATTTTAACTACTGTTCTATTGATCCACTTTAATTCAGGATTTGTGTTGGCTGCTTTTGTCTTATGTTTATCAATTAATTTATGATAGTAGCGCAGCAATACTGTGATATAAGGAGCAGAAGTAAACTAAGTCAAGCAGCAAGCCAAGGTTGATACCAGGAAGACAGCAGAGAGTAGTCAGTGGCAAGCCAGGATCATACATGAGGAGCAAGAATAAACATAGTTAAGCAGCATGGAAGCTTGGAAGCTCGGTACGGTGACTTAGAAAGCACTCAGTCAGAGGCAGATGAAGGTACCTGTCAAGATCAAGGACATGGTCATATGGGAAGCCAGGGTCAGCACGGATGGACAGCAAAGAGGTAGTCAGTAGCCAAACCGGAGTCATACACAAGGAGCAGGGGTAAATTAAGTCAAGCAGCAAGCCAAGGTCAATACCAGGAAGACAGCAGAGAGTAGTCAGTGGCAAGCCAGGATCATACATGAGGAGCAAGAATAAGCATAGTTAAGCAGCAGGCCAAGGTTGATACCAGGAAGACAGAAGAGCGTAGTCCATGCAACCACTATACATTCCCTTTAGACTGCACTCATGCCTTCTCGTTCTGGAAAAGTGTGGCGAAACACGTTTCTGCACACGTGTCATGTACCTGTGTCAAAGTGATGAGAGGGCTTCCCCTTGGAGCTCTGGTCTTCATATCCCTGAGAGTAGAGACAGGAGCACAGGGCACAAACTTAGCACTGGTAATCAGGCAGCAGTAGTCTCGGGTCTTTAGTCAGCAGCGGTGGAGGTATACCAGAAGAGGACCGGGGATGGCGGTCCGCAGGATGGCTCCCGGAAACTGGACCTTGGAAGCTCGGTACGGTGACTTAGAAGGCACTCAGTCAGAGGCAGATGAAGGTACCTGTCAAGATCAAGGACATGGTCATATGGCAAGCCAGGGTCAGCACGGATGGACAGCAAAGAGTTAGTCAGTAGCCAAACCGGGGTCATACACAAGGAGCAGAAGTAAACTAAGTCAAGCAGTAAGCCAAGGTCGATACCAGGAAGACAGCAGAGAGTAGTCAGTGGCAAGCTAGGATCATACATAAGAAACAAAAGTAAACATAGTCAAGCAGCAGGCCGAGGTTGATACCAGGAAGACAGCAGAGCATGGTCCATGGCAAGCTGGGGTCCAGAATCCACTAAGTAAGGTCAGCAATAGGCTGGGTCAGCAACAGCAGGTCAGATAAGAAGAGCAGGATCACAGAAACACAGGTCACAGGTTGCTGAAGAACATCCAGCAATTAGCACACATCAGGGCTGCCTTAAAATAGGCAGCTCGGGGTCATCGCCAGGATTGAGTGTGCGCAGGCATGTGCTGATGCACGCTGGTGCACACAGATGCCAAGAGTCCATCTGTGTGCTGGCACAAATGCACCAGCATTAGCTCCAGGAGTATTCGTTTCCCTACAGCACATTCCCTGGAAATGCACAAAGAATGCGCCACAATGGGCATCGCGCATGCGGTGCAATTATTTCCTAAGAGCGCAAAAATGCGCGAGGCTCACTGCCAAAAAAGAGGTGCAGCAGCTACTTTGCTGCATTCGTTGCGCGTAGGGCAACCCATTTAAGTAAATCAGCTGCCCTCTGCTGTTGCGTGATAGAATCACACAGGTGTGAATGGAGCCTTAAGGTAAATCTACGCTTTGTAACATTTTAGAATACGTCTCCTTTAACACTCGCAGCCGAGTTCTTTTCCTGCTTGTGTTGTATAGATGTTGTTATCGGTTGAAGTGTTTTCATTTTTTTTTTCTATCATCAGGAAGCGGGTCTGTCTGAAGTTTGGGTAATTGGAACGCGTTCATATAGAGCCGGCAAATCACGAGAGAGCAGGGAGTTTGAGATCAATATGAAAGGAGCGGCAGAAAGATTTCTTTGATATTCCTTGTTTTTCCCGGCTTTGAAGTGGCCCTGAAGTCGGGGGGTGAAGCAGCAACGCGTGCGCTGCCAGGCTGTGGTGATGATAATAAACCATTTCTGATTTACATGAAAGGTTCGGTTGCTGGAATAAACTGGATAAGGCTGCAAACAATTTCCATTTTTAAAGTGTGGGGGGGGGGGGGGTGGCTGGATTTCAGGAGAACAGCTGACTACAGAGAAAAAATACAAATAGGGCAACTTATTTCACCTGCCAATTGTATTTTTGTCCATCCAGTCCTGAGATTCACACAGCTCTGCCACACAGCACCGTCCTCTCTAGCAAGGCAGGAGAGCTAATTTTCTTTGCTGCAGGTAAAGTAGAACTAAAGTCAATATGCGTATAGCCAATTTCCTTAACCAATCCAAAAAAATATAATGCCCCCCCACTTGAAGGCCTAACCCCTCCATTGCACCATTATGACACATGAGAATCTATGAGTCTCTATGGGTTATAGGAGACTCAAATTTTGTTTTCTTATTCAGTCTGATCCATTTATTACTCACATGCTGTCAGTTTTTTATTTATTGTATCAGTGTTACGGTTTTCCATCAGTTTAAATGAATATGAACAGAGAGTGCGTGCAGAGAGATCATTTATCAGCAGAATAATCTGATGCTTATCAATGGGAACACAGACAGTTAAGCCACATGTGACACTTTATTATTTGCAGATATAGCCAAAGACTAAGCTGGCCTTCCTATTAATGTGATTTTAAAGGTGCAGTTCATAATAAAAAAAACTAGTGCCATTATGAATTGATGTTCTTCCCCACTTTCATAGTATTGTTCTGTGCTGTAGTGAGCTGCATCGGGCTATTAACGTCTTGTAGTATGTTGAGATCTCGTGGCAGTTTTGGGCCACTTGTGACTTGTTTACTTTTGTGATTTGGTATTTTCCTCTGTCCTCCCCTCCTGCTTATGCTAGTTAGTTTAGACTTATGCCCCATACACACGTGCAGATTATCTGCAGACTTTTGTCTGCAGACTTACCTTTTCTATGTAGTGCAAGGGCCTGCCGGATTGCATACAAATTGAAAGTGTTTAGGTTTGACCTCATATTATATGGTTTTGGTAAGTCTGCAGACAAAAGTCTGCAGATAATCTGCACGTGTGTATGGGGCATTAGATAGACTAAACTGTGTTGTATGCAACTGCATTGTTTTGTAGAATGCTGACATCTAGTGGTGGTTATGGGCCTAGTTAGTTTAGTGTTAGCTAGACCCTCCTGACTTTTTCCATGTTCCCTCAGTCAGTGATAGTTATTCACCAAAGGCGTGTGCACAGGGTGTGCAGAATGTGCCTGGGCACACCCTTATCACCTAATGTGCATTAGTATTATCGCTCCATGTAGCAGTGGGGAGATGGGAAAGATCTCCCTCTTACCGGCTTTGCCATAGGAGAAGTGCTTCTTCGCTTTTCTTTCACTGTGCTGGCAGGGAGATCAATGTGCCAGGGCTATATATATATATATATATATATATATATATATTTTAATATATATATATATATATATATATATATATATATATATATATATATATATATATATATATACACACTGCTTAAAAAATTAAAGGAACACTTTTATATCAGAGTATAGCATCAAGTCAATTAAACTCCTGGGAAATTGACCTGGTCAGTTAAGTAGCAGAGGGGGTTATTTATTTTTTTTATTTAAATTTCATTAAGTATCAAAGCAGTTTACAAATACAAAAGGGCAATTCAAGAGATATGTTGACGCCATAATACATATCCCCCCCATATTACCTCCCCTCTCCCCTTCCCCACACCTATTACATATCTGTGTCTCTGTTGCGAATTCTCCCCTTCTTCTCCACCAGCCTTTTTTTCCTCTCTTCAGCAGAGGGGGTTGTTAATTAGTTTCAGCTGCTTTGGTGTTAATGAAATTAACAACTGGTGCACTAGATGGGCAACAATGAGACAACCTCCAAGACAGGAATGGTTTTACAGGTGGAGGCCAATACATTTTTTCCCCTACTCATCTTTTCTGACTGTTTTTCTTTAGTTTTGCATTTGGCTAGGGTCAGTGTCATTACTGGTAGCATGAGGCTATACCTGGACTCTATAGAGGTTGAACAGACAGTCCAACTCCTCCAGGATGGCACATCAATACCTGCCATTACCAGAAGGTTTGCAGGTCTCAAGAGCGTGGAGGAGATTCCAGGAGACAGGCAGTTACTCTAGGAGAGCTGGACAGGGCTGTAGAAGGTCCTTAACTAATCAGCAGGACCGGTATCTGCTCCTTTGTGCAAGGAGGAATAGGATGAGCACTGCCAGAGCCCTACAAAATGACCTCCAGCAGGACACTGGTGTGAAAATCTCCGACCAAATAATCAGAAACAGACTTCATGAGGGTGGCCTGAGGGCCTGACCTCCTCTAGTGGGCCCTGTGCTCACTGCCCGGCACCGTGGAGCTTGATTGGCATTTGCCACTGAAAACCAGAATTGGCAGCTCCACCACTGGTGCCCTGTGCTTTTCACAGATGAGAGCAGATTCACCGTGAGCACATGTGACAGACGTGAAAGGGTCTGGAGAAGCTGTGGAGAATGTTATGCTGCCTGTAACATCGTTCAGCATGACCGGTTGGGTGGTGGGTCAGTAATGGTCTGGGGAGGCATATCCATAGAGGGACGCACAGACCTCTACAGGCAAGACAATGGCACCCTGACTGCCATTAGGTATTGGGATGAAATCCTTGGACCCATTGTCAGACCCTATGCTGGTGCAGTGGGTTCTGGGTTCCTCCTGGTGCACAACAATGCCGGTCTCATGTGGTGGGAGTATGCAGCCAGTTCTTGGAGGATGAAGGATCTGATACAATTGAATGGCCCCCACGCTTGCCTGACCTAAATCCAATAGAAAGCCTCTGGGACATTATGTTTCGGTCCATCTGACACCGCCAGGTTGCCCCTCAGTCTGTTCAGGAGCTCAGTGATGCCTTGGTCCAGATCTGGAAGGAAATACCCCAGGACACCATCCGTCGTCTCATTAGGACCATGCCCCGACGTTGTCAGGTATGCATACAAGCACGTGGGGGCCATACAAAATACTGCGGACCATTTTGAGTTGCTGCAATGAATTTTCACCAAAATGGACTCGCCTGCTGCATCATTTTTTGGGGTGTCTTTGAATTCAGCTCTCTGTAGGATAATTTTCTTTTCCATCAAACGATGTGGCATCCTTTCTTTCCATACACATTACCCAGTCCATACCAGTATAGATCCTAACACATTACCCAGTCCATACCAGCATAGATCCTAACACATTACCCAGTCCATACCAGTATAGATCCTAACACATTACCCAGTCCATACCAGCATAGATCCTAACACATTACCCAGTCCATACCAGTATAGATCCTAACACATTACCCAGTCCATACCAGTATAGATCCTAACACATTACCCAGTCCATACCAGCATAGATCCTAACACATTACCCAGTCCATACCAGTATAGATCCTAACACATTGCCCAGTCCATACCAGCATAGATCCTAACACATTACCCAGTCCATACCAGTATAGATCCTAACACATTACCCAGTCCATACCAGTATAGATCCTAACACATTACCCAGTCCATACCAGTATAGATCCTAACACATTACCCAGTCCATACCAGTATAGATCCTAACAGATTACCCAGTCCATATCAGTATAGATCCTAACACATTACCCAGTCCATACCAGCACAGATCCTGCCTCTTCCCCACAACACTGAGCTGTGGTTGTGGGGGTCTGGGGCAGGGGGCTTATAGGAATCTGAAAGCCCCCTTTAACAAGGGGTCCCCAGAACCTGACCCCCCTTCTATGTAAATTAGTATGCATGGGGGGGGGGGACCCCATGCTGTTTTTTTTTCCATAATTTTTAATTCCTGGCATGTTTTTTTTACATTCATCAGCGGGGAACTGCTCCTTAGCAACCAGCTTAATGCAATAAAATACTGCATTAAATAATGCAGTTATTACCACTGAATAAAAAAAAAAAAAAAACACTGCATTTGGTGTTTAGCTGAAAATTCTTAGTGAATTGCACTTTCAAAACGGATGTACAGCAAGTGTTATTATACCGCATTTGAACGTGGCATGGTTGTTGGTGGCAGATGGGCTGGCCTGAGTATTTCAAAAACTGCTGATCTACTGGGACTTACACTCACAACCATCTCTTGGGTTTACAGAGAATGGTGGGAAAAGAGAAAATATCCAGTGAGCAGCAGTTGTGTGCAGGAAAATGCCTTGTTGATGTCAGAGGTCAGAGAAGAATGGGCAGACTGATTTCAGATTAGAGAAAGGCAACAGTAACTCAAATAACCACTCGTTACATCCAAAGTATGCAGAATACCATCTCTGACCACACAACCTTATTGAACCTTGAAGCAGATGAGCTACAGCAGCAGAAGACTACACCGGGTGCCACTACTGTCAGAAAGAACAGGAAACTGAGACTACAATTGGCATAGGCTCACCAAAATTGGACAATAGAAAATTGGAAAAACGTTGCCTGGTCAGATGAGTCTCGATTTCAGCTGCGAAATTAAGATGGTAGGGTCAGAATTTGTAATAAACAACATGAAAGCATGGATCCGTCCTGCCTTGTATCAACGGCTCAGGCTGGTGGTGGTGGTGTAATGGTGTGGGGATATTTTCTTGGCACACTTTGGGCTACTTAGTACTAACCGAGCATCGTTTTAACACCACGGCCCACCTGAGTATTTTTGCTGACCATACCCATCCCTTTATGACTACAGTGTACCCATCTTCTGATGGCTCCTTCCAGCAGGATAATGCACCATGTCACAAAGCTCCAATCATCTCACCACTGGTTTCTTCAACATGACAATGAGGTCACTGTACTCCAATGGCCTCCACACTCACCACATCTCATCCAATAGAGCACCTTTGGGATGTGGTGGAAGGGGAGATTTGCATCATGGATGTGCAGCCGACAAATCTGCAGCAACTGCGTGATGCTATCATGTCACTATGGACCAAAATCTCTGAGGAATGTTTCCAACATCTTGTTGAATCTATGCCACGAAGAATGAAGGCAGTTCTGAAGACAAAAGGGGGTCCAACCCGGTACTAGCAAGGTGTAGCTAATAAAGTGGCCGGTGAGTGTACATTCCACATTAATAATTATGTTACCAAAACTAACGAGTGCTGTAAATTTCCCAGCATTGTGGCTGATTCTTCCTGCTGGAGGCTGCCATTTTGCTGAAGCCCAGAACAGTCAGTTTTTATTTTGAAAACCCCTTCCCCCCCCTGCTTGGTCACTTTTCAGTTAGGCTGGGTTCACATATGTCCGGGCGCAGTTTCAGTGGGATTTTTAAAAGGAGTCTGGGGCGGTTTCATTCACTGTTTTGGGTGCGATTCAGGTGCTATTTTTTTGCTTGAAATCGCACCTGCACCGAACTGAAAAGCGTACAGGACACCATCCACAGGCAGCCTAAAGCGTTTGTTACCCCAACACTTCATAATCCTGATATGTGCCTGCTGTACCATGTGCTTGTATGAGAAAGTCTCCTGTTCTCTTTGTATTGGTTCCCTTATGTGAAATCTCTGGTGTGCCCTCTAGCTTTCCTATAAAAAAAACTGACCACACTAAGCAAGACAACACAACATGGTCAGTTCTCTAGCTATGCTGGTGTAGCGCACTACCATTATCTGATAATGCAGACTTAATTTCTGCTCTGTATTCCTTTTGTTTTGGTCTCAGGTTTCATGCACCACAGTCCTCTCTACTGCTATAACTGTTTTTCTGGATTGTGTAGGAACTGTACTTCCCAGCAAGCCTTGGGCTCCAGGAGAGGATTGTGGGAGAGATTATAAAGGGATCTGCTGAACAGGCCAAGTTCTCTTGCTTCCTGGGATCCTTTGTGCACATCTCTCTGCTGAACAAAGAGAGAGAGAGATAGCAGACTACGGCCTACTGCACACCTCCTTTCTGCCTGTGGACTCAGCCTTGGCGGGATGGATGTTCATCGCAGCATCGCAGATCGGGTGGAGGCGACAGGACACACTGAGACAGCAGAGCGCAGCCATCCTGAGGCCACACAGAGCGTGGAGGATTGCCATCGCCTGTTCTTCCAGGACCCTCATTGATGGGTATTAGGATTTGGTGAGAGGGCACCTGCTCAGAGTTCAGACCGCATTTATTGCAGTTCTTGTTACACTGAACACAGACACTTTGCAATTGAATCAGCCATCAGATCTCTCAGGATTATAATCAACTATTCTTCATTGCTTACTATACACAGAGTCATAACACAGAGTCATACTGGGAACTGTTCATTTAATGAGCTCCAACTGCCGGTGAAGATCTTAGCAAGGCCTTGCAAGTAAAATATTGCTATATTGTTGCTCTTAAAGGGGACACATTGCTGGTATCTAGATTATCTCATCTCTCAATAGGGTACAGTAATTATAGGCCGGCCCTTTAGCCAGAGTGCTTCTCAGTAATAATATATAGTTTCTGAGAGGTTCACATGCATATTCCCTGAGACTGTGTTTATTAGTATCATTTGGTGTTATAAAAACCTGTTTCTCGCTGTCTTTTTTGGTGTTGGCTCAACTGAACTCTGGCGGTGTATCTAGGGTCCAGTTAACTGATGTATATTTGCAAGTTCTCCCTCTGAGTAAAGGTAAAACTCATTCATAGTGTGTCAGTGTGTCATTTAATGGTATACACTCGGAAAGTACCAGGTGTGCGAGTGGGGTGGAGCTTGTTCTTGGGGTTGAGGGGAAGAGTGCGGGACCCATTTACTTAAGCTGCTCCTTAAGTGTAGGGCTACCACTGTAGGGTAGCCCTACACTGGGAACTCAGTGTACTCTCCTCCAATGATCAGACTTGTCCTGACACGCCCCCCCCTCTGCACAGCCATTCACTGGGAAGCTCAGTGTGCTGCTGCTTCTCCTCCACCCAGCTCTTATGCAGCTGAGAACAGAGGGAATGTGATCACTTATAAAAACAAAAAGGGAAAAAAGATATTTATGATTTATTTTTTTATATATATATATCTATACAAAAATGTTTTGCCTTTCATTTCTATTTTAACAGGTTGCAGACCACACGCCGCCTATTTACTGCGGCAGTGTGGCTCTCCCAGGCAAACCGACGTAGGGCTACGTCGGTTGTGCGCCTGCAGCTAGGGAGGGAGCACGCGCTCTCGCCCCCACTCGTCAGTGGGGAAGCTAATGCACGGGGCAGGCGTCTCTGATTGCTGACTGACACCCGCGATCGTTCCCCGATAAGAGAGGACGAGCAGTTGTTGTAAACACAGCTGACCGGTCTTCTCCCTTGAATGATCATAGAGCCCCTGTGATCCTTCTATATAAGAACACAGGTCTCTATGATCATTTCACAAGCCACGCCCCCACAGTTAGAGACACGCCCCTAGGTACACTTTAACCCCTTGATCACCCACATTGTTAACCCCTTCCCTGCCAGTGTCATTATTACAGTAACAGTGCATATTTTTAGCACTGATTACTGTAGTAATGTCACTGATCCCCCCAAAAGTGTCAAAAATGTCAGTTAGGGGTCCGATCTGTCCGCTGCAATGTCGCAGTCTCGCAAAAATCCTAGATCGTCGGCATTACTAGTAAAAAAAAAAAAAGAATAAAAATGACATAAATCTTTCCCCTAGTTTGTAGACGCGATAACTTTTGCACAAACCAATCAAAATACGCTTATTGCGATTTTTTTTTTTTTTTACCAAAAATATGTACCAGAAAACAAATTGGCCTAAAATGGTATAAAATTTTGATTTTTTACTTTTTTTGGGGGGAATATTATATTGCAGAATGTGAAAAATATTGTTTTTTTTTTCAGAATGGTCGCTCTTTTTTTTGTTTATAGCGCAAAAAATAAAAATCTCAGAGGTGATCAAATACCACCAAAAGAAAGCTTTATTTGTGGGAAAAAATGCAGATCAATTTTATTTAGGCACAGCGTCCAGTGTCGGGACAAGGTCATCCAGCGCCCAGGGCAAAGAAGCCAAACTGCGCCCCCCTTCCTTCATTATTTGCAAAGTTGGGGGATGTTACCCCCAGCAGTCCTCCATTTGTCAAAATGCCTTGCATCAGAATGAGTTCACTGGTGCCCCCATCCATACAGTAAACCGCTGCGCCCAGGGCAGCTTCCCCTCCCTTGTCCCGGCTCTAACAGCGTCGCACAACCACGCAATTGTAAGTTAAAATATCGCAAAATATGGCCTGGTCATTAAGGGGGCAAATCCTTCCAGTCCAGAAGTGGTTAAGAATTGTTTTACAAGGTGATCGTTTACAATCACTTTAACTCTTCAATAAGACAAAGAAGTTGTATCCAATGCCATTTTGCTTCAGCTTATTGCAGTACGGAGGATATTTTTCCAGTTGAGAGAAAAGTCCAGATGGCCGCACCGACTGAAAAACCAACTTTATTGAAAAAGTATATCAAAACAGGTAAAATCATCAGAAGACAAGCAGCAGAGTGGGGTAACCTGATAAGGGGGTTCGCGCTGTGTTAGTGCTTACTCATAACACAGCATGAAACATGTTAGCAGGTTACCCCACTGTCTAACGCATTTCATGCTGTGTTAGCACTTATTCATAGGCGCCAATAAAGCGACCAAGAGTAAGCGCAAACACAGCGTGAAATGCATTAGTGGGTTACCTCATTCCTTTGCTGCTTATCTTTTAAAGATTTTACTTATTTTGATACAGTTTTTTCAAAAAAGGTGGTTTTTCAGTTAATGCGGCCATCTGGACTTTTCTTTCAAAACATCCTCTGTGCTGCAATTAGTAAAATTCATTTGATTCATTTTGTCTTATTGAGGAGTTAATATAACTGTGGATAGTGCCAAGTCGGCAGGTGACCATACTGTTTGGACAGACTGGGTCTAAGAAGGTATGTCAATGTATAAAGAGGGTTTGAAACAGAACAATTTATTATTTTTAAATGCAACCAATATAAGATCCTTAGTATGTCAGTGCCCATTTACTTTTTTTTCCAGGAACTTACCGGTTGCTGGTGTCCCATCCTGTGGGGGTGTGTTCCTCCATGGTGCAGTGTGTGGCCAAGGATCAGCAATTCTGTTTTTAAGTATGCGGTTTCCTGCTTGGTACTCCTTCTATTGGTTAGTACAACCTTGTGCATATGTTCTGAAAATGTGATATATGATACACAATATTAGTGCAAAAAATACTGGTGTATTTCCACGCGCCACTGGAAAAAGGGTTGAATAGGGTAATATAGTGCAATCTAATATTAATAAATTAATAAATAAATATATAAATAAGTGAAATAGCAGCTGCTGTATATAAAAAATAAGGTGTTTGTGAATAATTGGTCTAGCGACCAGAATACAGCGCTTGCTTAATATTAAATGTAATCCAATACTCCAATACTCCAGTGGTTAATAAAGTGCAATAGTGTTAAATATGTTACCACAAGTGATAATAAATATAAATACTAATTAAATTTCAGATCAAAATCAATAGTTGTGAATAAAACCGTGCATATATCTTATAAATAACAATTAATGATATAAATAGTGATTGGTGATAAAAAACAGTGGTAGTGTCCTTTCAAAAAATGTCCAAAGTTCATATAAAGTGCTTCTGTTCAAACTTGATAAATATAACTCAGATGTTCCTTGTCCCAAATAGATAATAAGGTTGGGTCACTTAACAAATGATGTGGGTACTGAATGCCTAATGGCACCAGGACCAAAAGACGATGTACTCGGAGCTTCTTCAAAGCAGAGCTTGACATATTTTTTTCTTGTAGAAGAAACAATAAAGAAAAAAAAAAAAAAAAAGGAAAAACACCCCAGGGCAATGCAGTCTAATGGGTTTATGACTCCTCAATAAAGGGGGCTACTAAGGACTCCTAACCATACAAAAACATAAAACCTTTATGTGAACGTACAATATATGTAAAGTACTGCGTAAACTGTCTGTGCTACATAAATGTCAATAATAAATAAATAAATAAACACCACCTACAGAGTCCGCTCTGGATGGTCGAGAATCAAACATCACTTTAGTAATAAAATACAACATTAATCGTAGAAAAACAAAATCCAAATAACCGCAAACAAAATGCAAACCATGATAAAAGGGAGGCAATCGGAGCAGTTATAAAAGAGAACTCCTGCAGCACAAAACCAACGCGCAGCAGGGCGCGTGATAAAAAAAAAAAAACAACGGGCTGTCATGATTGTTTTGTCGTGTTCCCATGCGCCAAACTGTGGGGAGCTACATAATGAGTATCTCTGGGTTTATTAAATGCACTTCTTGACCTTTTCATTGCTACAAGGAAAGACATACAGTATATCTTTATCTCCTGCTTCTGACTGCTCTGCATTATTTACAGTCAGGTCAATGAAACAAACAAGATGTGCTTTAATTGCAGACTTTCAGCTTTAATTTGAGGGTATTTACATCCAAATCAGGTGAAAGGTGTAGGAATTACAACAGTTTGTATATGTGCCTCCTACTTTTTAAGGGACCAAAAGTAATGGGACAATTGGCTGCTCAGCTGTTCAATGGCCAGGTGTGTGTTATTCCCTCATTATACCATTTACAAGGAGCAGATAAAAGGTCCAGAGTTCATTTCAAGTGTGCTATTTGCATTTGGAATCTGTTGCTGTCAACTCTCAAAATGAGATCCAAAGAGCTGTCACTATCAGTCAAGCAAGTCGTCATTAGGCTGAAAAAACAAAACAAACCCATCAGAGAGATAGCAAAAACATTAGGTGTGGCCAAATCAACTGTTTGGAACATCCTTAAAAAGAAAGAACGCACCGGTGAGCTCAACAACACCAAAAGACCCGGAAGACCACGGAAAACAACTGTGGTGGATGACCGAAGAATTCTTTCCCTGGTGAAGAAAACACCCTTCACAACAGTTGGCCAGATCAAGAACACTCTCCAGGAGGTAGGTGTCTGTGTGTCAAAGTCAACAATCAAGAGAAGACTTCACCAGAGTGAATACAGAGGGTTCACCACAAGATGTAAACCATCGGTGAGCCTCAAAAACAGGAAGGCCAGATTAGAGTTTGCCAAACAACATCGAAAAAAGCCTTGACAGTTCTGGAATAACATCCTATGGACAGATGAGACCAAGATCAACTTGTACCAGAGTGATGGGAAGAGAAGAGTATGGAGAAGGAAAGGAACTGCTCATGATCCAAAGCATACCACCTCATCAGTGAAGCATGGTGGTGGTAGTGTCATGGCGTGGGCATGTATGGCTGCCAATGGAACTGGTTCTCTTATATTTATTGATGATGTGACTGCTGACACAGGAGGAATTCTGAAGTGTTTCAGGCAATATTATCTGCTCATATTGAGCCAAATGCTTCAGAACTCATTGGACGGAGCTTCACAGTGCAGATGGACAATGACCCGAAGCATACTGCGAAAGCAACAAAAGAGTTTTTTAAGGGAAAGAAGTGGAATGTTATGCAATGGCCAAGTCAATCACCTGACCTGAATCCGATTGAGCATGCATTTCACTTGCTGAAGACAAAACTGAAGGGAAAACGCCCCAAGAACAAGCAGGAACTGAAGACAGTTGCAGTAGAGGCCTGGCAGAGCATCACCAGGGATGAAACCCAGCATCTGGTGATGTCTATGCGTTCCAGACTTCAGGCTGTAATTGACTGCAAAGGATTTGCAACCAAGTATTAAAAAATGAAAGTTTGATTTATGACCTGGCCATGGAACAGTTGAGCAGCCAATTGTCCCATTACTTTTGGTCCCTTAAAAAGTTGAAGGCACATATACAAACTGTTGTAATTCCTACACCTTTCACCGGATTTGGATGTAAATACCCTCAAATTAAAGTTGAAAATCTGCAGTTAAAGCACATCTTGTTTGTTTCATTTTAAATCCATTGTGGTGGTGTATAGAGCGAAAAAGATTTGAATTGTGTAGATGTCCCAATATTTATGGACCTGACTGTATAGTATCAAAATATTACAAAATAATTAACATATTTATAATGAATAATAATAGTAATTAATTAATGTTAATATAGTTAGAATATAATATAACTATCTGAATAATTTTTAATATTATATACATATAAAATAACTCTGCATAGGTTTTAGTAATATGATTTAATAAAATAATATAATTAATAAACGTATAATTATTGATATTATTTTTATTATTAATATTATTAATATTTTAGCAACAATAATATAGTTCTGAATACTTTTTATATAATATATATTTGTATCTATATCTATAGATATATATCAATAGATATACAAGTATGTATGTATCTACAGTATCTATCTCTCTCTCATATCTCATCACGTAGATCTACGTGATTATGCGCACACGTCTCGGCGGCGCGTGCGCGCCTTGCCGGAGCCGCGCTCCCAATGTGATTAGACACATCGGGAGCCAGACCGCGGGAGGAGCGGGCACGATCGTCGCCGGCCTCCCGCTATCTTCAAGGAAACTGACAGGAGAGCCACCTGCCTAGGTAAACAAAGCAGGCGGCTCTCCTGTCACACAGGCACAGAGAGAGATCGTGTGTCTCAGCTAAGCTGAAATACTGATCTCTGTGTGCCTGTCACAGAGCCCCCCCCCCCCCCCACACACACACACACACACACAGTTAATAAACACAATTTAGGCTTACATTTAACCCCTTGATCACCCCCAGTATTAACCCCTTCCCTGCCAGTGTCATTTACACAGTAACAGTGCATATTATTTAACACTGATCACTGTATTAATGTCACTGGTCCCCAAAAATTTTTATAAATGTCAGTTAGGGGTCTGATCTGTCCGCCGCAATGTCGCAGTTACGTTAAAAATCGCTGATCGCCGCCATTACTAATAAGAATAATGAAAAGTCCATAAATCTGTCCCATAGTTTGTAAATGATGTAACTTTTGCGCAAACCAATTATTATACGCTTTTTGGGATTTTTTTTCCCAAAAATATGTAGCAGAATACAAATTGGCCTAAACTGATAAAAAGATTTGATTTTTCTATTTTTTTATTGAGAATGTTTTACAGCAAAAAGTTAAAAATATGGCGTTTTTTTCAAAATTGTTGCTCTTTTTTTGTTTATAGCACAAAATCTAAAAACCGCAGAGGTGATCTAACACCAAAAGAAAGCTGTATTTGTGGGGAAAAAAGATATCACCACCTGTCCTGGATTTGCCGGGACAGTCACGCTTTCTACTAAACTGTCCTAGGATGGCCCTGTCCCGGTCAGCATCCCATAAACTGAACTGTGCTCTCCTGATTCCAGTATTGTACCCTCCTTGTAACGACGGCAGACCGCTTTTCTGTCAGCAATGAACACAGGGCTCCTGTGTTCCTCCTATTTAGGAACACAGATCTCTGTGTTTATTCCATAAGCCCATCCCCCACACAGTTAGAAAACACCCCCTAGGGACACATCTAGCTCTTTGATCGTCCCTGGTGTTAACCCCTTTCCTGCCAGTGTTATTATTACAGTAACAGTGCGTATTTTTAGCACTGATTACTGTAGTAATGTCACTGTTACCCCCAAAAGTGTCAAAAATGTCAGTTAGGGGTCCGATCTGTCTGCCGCAATGTCGCAGTCCCGCTAAAAATCACTAGTTAAAAAAAATTTGTAGACGCGATAACTTTTGTGCAAACCAATCAATATACTCTTATTGGGATTTTTTTTTTTACCAAAAATATGTAGCAGAATACAAATTGGCCTAAAAGGATAAAAAAATAAAGATTTAACATTTTTTTTTATTGGGAATGTTATATAGCAGAAAGTAAAAAATATTGAACAAACAATGTATTAGTGCTGCGCAATAAATATCTGTAAAATACTCAGTGATAAATATAGTAATAAAAATTATATATCTAGTGTACAAATATTGATAAAAAGTGGACATATATTAATGTACTCAAACAAATAAATAATTGAATCATAAATATGTTCAAAAATAAATAACACGAAAATCCATCAATCAAAATTAGTGTACAGTGGGTACGGAAAGTATTCAGACCCCCTTAAATTTTTCACTCTTTGTTATATTGCAGCCATTTGCTAAAATCATTTAAGTTCATTCTTCTTCCTCATGAATGTACACATAGCACCCCATACTGACAGAAATACACAGAATTGTTTACATTGTTGCAGATTTATTAAAAAAGAAAAACTGAAATATCACATGGTCCTAAGTATTCAGACCCTTTGCTCAGTATTTAGTAGAAGCCCCCTTTTGATCTAATACAGCCAGGAGTCTTTTTGGGAAAGATGCAACAAGTCTTTCACACCTGGATTTGGGGATCCTCTGCCATTCCTCCTTGCAGATCCTCTCCAGTTCTGTCAGGTTGGATGGTAAACGTTGGTGGACAGCCATTTTTAGGTCTCTCCAGAGATGCTCAATTGGGTTTAAGTCAGGGCTCTGGCTGGGCCATTCAAGAACAGTCACGGAGTTGTTGTGAAGCCACTCCTTGGTTATTTTAGCTGTGTGCTTAGGGTCATTGTCTTGTTGGAAGGTAAACCTTCGGCCCAGTCTGAGGTCCAGAGCACTCTGGAGAAGGTTTTTGTCCAGGATATCCCTGTACTTGGCCGCATTCATCTTTCCCTCGATTGCAACCAGTCGTCCTGTCCCTGCAGCTGAAAAACACCCCCACAGCATGATGCTGCCACCACCATGCTTCACTGTTGGGACTGTATTGGACAGGTGATGAGCAGTGCCTGGTTTTCTCCACACATACCGCTTAGAATTAAGGCCAAAAAGTTCTATTTTGGTCTCATCAGACCAGAGAATCTTATTTCTCACCATCTTGGAGTCCTTCAGGTGTTTTTTAGCAAACTCCATGCGGGCTTTCATGTGTCTTACACTGAGGAGAGGCTTCCGTCGGGCCACTCTGCCATAAAGCCCCGACTGGTGGAGGGCTGCAGTGATGGTTGACTTTCTACAACTTTCTCCCATCTCCTGACTGCATCTCTGGAGCTCAGCCACAGTGATCTTTGGGTTCTTCTTTACCTCTCTCACCAAGGCTCTTCTCCCCCGATAGCTCAGTTTGGCCGGACGGCCAGCTCTAGGAAGGGTTCTGGTCATCCCAAACATCTTCCATTTGAGGATTATGGAGGCCACTGTGCTCTTAGGAACCTTAAGTGCAGCAGAAATCTTTTTGTAACCTTGGCCAGATCTGTGCCTTGCCACAATTCTGTCTCTGAGCTCTTCAGGCAGTTCCTTTGACCTCATGATTCTCATTTGCTCTGACATGCATTGTGATCTGGAAGGTCTTATATAGACAGGTGTGTGGCTTTCCTAATCAAGTCCAATCAGTATAATCAAACACAGCTGGTCTCAAATGAAGGTGTAGAACCATCTCAAGGATGATCAGAAGACATGGAAAGCACCTGAGTTAAATATATGAGTGTCACAGCAAAGGGTCTGAATACTTAGGACCATGTGATATTTCAGTTTTTCTTTTTTAATAAATCTGCAACAATGTCAACAATTCTGTGTTTTTCTGTCAGTATGGGGTGCTATGTGTACATTCATGAGGAAGAAGAATGAACTTAAATGATTTTAGCAAATGGCTGCAATATCAAAGAGTGAAAAATTTAAGGGGGTCTGAATACTTTCCATACCCACTGTATAAAAGTCAAAAAAGTGCGAAGTGCAAAAAGTGTCTGAAAAGTCTTCAATAAATGAGTCCCAGTGATAATATATATATAAATATATACCAAAGTATTTGTGAAAATAATAATAATTAATGAGTTAATATAACAGTCTTGTGAGAAGTGCAAACAGCCAAAATCTTCTATAAGTGCTCAGGCCACCTGGATGTGAGGAGTGAGTGACCAGAGTGTCACAGATAAATATTAATCATGCACCCCCTTGTGAGTGGGTGCTCACCTCAAATAAGATTCAATCAAGCATAAATGCAGGGGATCTTTAGGGATGGCCCATCTGGGTGGTTTCACTTCAGAAGCTCAAATCAGGTCAATGCATCTTAGCTCAATAGCCAGCGTGACATGTAGATAGAAAAAGCTTGCATTTCCCCCTGATGAAGACACATGGTCCCCTGTGTCGTCACGCGTAGGGGAGGGGCAAGGACGGACGGAGCTCTTCGCTGCTAGCGAGACTGTCGGGCTGTGTCAGCGTAGGAGGGCACACACAGCTGCGGTGTCTCCCACTACACCACCACGGTACCTATATGTACATCGGCTGTATTTACATGGCGGTTTAAAGGTGCATGGATGCACCGATATATGTGAGTGCAATATATTACTTTTTTATTTGAATAAAGTTTTAACGATATAAGCACTATTGCAAGCTTTTTCTATCTACATGTCACGCTGGCTATTGAGCTAAGAAGCATTGACCTGATTTGAGCTTCTGAAGTGAAACCACCCAGATGGGCCATCCCTAAAGATCCCCTGCATTTATGCTTGATTGAATCTTATTTGAGGTGAGCACCCACTCACAAGGGGGTGCACGATTAATATTTATCTGTGACACTCTGGTCACTCACTCCTCTTGGGAAGCACCAGCCACATCCAGGTGGCCTGAGCACTTATAGAAGATTTTGGCTGTTTGCACTTCTCACAAGACTGTTATATTAACTCATTAATTATTATTATTTTCACAAATATTTTGGTATATATTTATATATATATTATCGCTGGGACTAATTTATTGAAGACTTTTCAGACACTTTTTGCACTTCGCACTTTTTTGACATTTATACACTGATTTTGATTGATGGATTTTCGTGTTATTTATTTTTGCACATATTTATGATTCGATTATTTATTTGTTTGAGTACATTAATATATGTCCACTTTTTATCAATATTTGTACACTAGATATATAATTTGTATTACTATATTTACTGTATCACTGAGTATTTTACAGATATTTATTGCGCAGCACTATTACATTTTTTGTTCACTATTTACACTTTTATGAGAAATTAGGTGTCTGCAGCACTTAATATCTGATATAGGGAGGTTGCTCGCAGGAACTTTTGTTTGCTTTAGAAAGTAAAAATATTGTTTTTTTTTCGGAATTAAAGCTATTTTTTTTGTTTATAGCGCAAAAAATAAAAATCGCAGAGGTGATCAAATACCACCAAAAGAAAGCTTTATTTGTGGGGAAAAAAAAGTACAGCATTGCACGACCATGCAATTGTCCGTTAAAGTAACGCAGTATCGATTTGCAAAAAATGACCTGGTCATTAAGGGGAAAACCTTCCCGTACAGAAGTGGTTAAAGTACTAGGGATTGACCGATTATCAGCAAAGTCGATATATCGAGGGCCGGTATGCACTTTCCCCGATATATCAGAATCGGCCCCAGAGGTTACCGATATTGCCGATATTTCGGGAAAGTGTTGTACCGGAATGATGCCTGCAGCTAGAGGCATTACTCTGGTAACGGCGTCCATAGCCGACGGTCGGCTGTCTTGTAAGGACAACCGATGCAGCTGAGAAGCCGCTCGGCTGTCATTACAAGGAGCGGGAGGGGACGTCCCCGCCGCCTTCCGCAACACGTCCGGGTCTCCCGTCCCACCGGGAAACCCGGGTAACCAGCCTGTACGGCTGCCAAAGACCTGATCAAAGCTGCATTCGGCTCTGATCAGGTCTCCATGACCCGGAAGTGATATCATGACATCACTTCCGGGTACTCGGCACCAAATTTAAAAAAATGACAGCATTCAAAACAGCCAAACTTGGTGTTTTGAATGCTTTTAAGTGCAGAGGAGGGGTTTTGGGTCTTTTAGACCCCCAAATCCCTCCACAACAGTACCTGTCAAGTAAAAAAAAAAAACATTTTTTTCTGTAAATGTAAGAAAAGATCGGCCATATTGGCCGATACCGATAGGCGATGACCAAAATATCGGTATCGGCAATAAAAAAACTATATCGGTCGATCACTATAAACTACCAATAAATATATATTTAATTCTATCAACTATTTATACTTTAATTAGTGAGAGTAGGTGCATAAATTGGAGCAGGCTGCTAGGGGCCCCAGTGCATTACTTTGAGCAGGGGCCCATGATGCTATTAAGGCAGCCCTGGATCCAGGCAATTGTCTCAGAAAGTACTGAACCAATGGAAAGCCTGGTAATTCACATCACGATCCAAGACAAGCTTGGACAGCCTCTGTGTTGGCCTTGCGACCCAACATTAAGCTGCGTAGGTGTGCACAGTGTATTGCATTTGGGTGTGTACCCCAAAGCTCAAACACGCATGCCTTTCTCTGCAGCCTCAGTTGCACTGGACAGTGAATGAATGGGAAGTGCTCTGTGCTGAGCAGCTGCCTGTTTATTCACAAACTGAAGCATAGTAAACAGTTTACTATGCTTTAGGTATGAATGAATACAGTGAGTGTGCTCATTTAGAAAAGGAAAGGGCTGGTAAATTACATTTTTATTAGCTCCTTTCCCCACTCTCCATCCTGAAACATCCCTGAGGAGAGAGGAGGGAAGCCAGCAGCACTGGAGGGGGGCAACATGGGGGGGGGGGAAGCCTGGGCAGTAGGGGGAGTTGGCACCGCACAGAGTGATTAGGGTGTGCCCAGGCACCCCCTGCACACGCCTATGTTTAGCTGACACTTCTGCACCGAATGGGAGAGAATACAGCTAAAACACAGCACACAAAGCAATCCCATGACCTGTTAAAACAGCTCAGAGGTGGGGATTTGGGTTGTTGAAAATCCCCTTGTTGTAAATAGCCAGATCCTGGCTGGTTCTTTTAAACGTTATGGTGGTAATCGTGGAAGTATGAGTTACTGTATTAATCACGCTCTCTTCGGCTGGTAATTTTTTTTTCCTGCAAGTGTATAAATCTAAATGATGAAAACCAATGTCTTCTTACAGAATATTCTTACTGCACAGTGGGGAAGAGCCAAACACTTCTTAACATATTTATAAGCGTCAGGCTGGGAAGCTGTGAAATAATTTGTATGTTTTATGCGGGTCATGTTTAATTCATGCGCCCCTCTCTGGAAGGTTCTAAAATGTTGATCTAAGGCTTTATCGCAGCTACAGCAATGCCAGGAGCCCGACACTCAAACCGGCTTTGAAAATAATCCTCTGGACGTATGTACGGGGCTATGGGCAATTAAAAGTAATAAAGAAACCACAGATTTGAGGAATATAATTGTATGACATAGGAACGGAACAGACATAATGCTAAAAGTATTTTTAAGTAGTCATTCCACCCAAATGTAAATTATATTTAAAAAAAAAAAAAAAAAAAAAAAAGGTAGCATAGTGCAGGTACAGAAGAATACGTGTGGATCCTGCCCAAAAGATGCAGAGGCCTTTTGTTATCATCACTCCCTAGTTCTGTGAACTACAGAACACCTCCCCCCCCCCCCCCTGTTTGGATGGCATAAGTCTGAAGGGACTCTCTATTCCAAGCAGCTCCCCCCGCACAATCTCTGCTTTTAACCCCTGGTTGGGTGAAGCACATTGACAGAAGTGGCCCTAGAGCAAGCACTGTCGCAGCAACAACATTTGAGGACTGGTAAACTGCAAAAAATTACATATATTGGAGTTTATCTGATGTATGAAGGTGCAGAAATTGGGTTGAACTGAGGTCTAAAGGTGCAAGATTTGGGGTAATCTGAGGTGTGAAGGTCCAGGAACTGAGATGATCTGAGGTTTGGAGGTACAGGAACTGAGATGATCTGAGGTTTGAAGGTACAGGAACTGAGATGATCTGAGGTTTGAAGGTACAGGAACTGAGATGATCTGAGGTGTGAAGGTACGGGAACTGAGATGATCTGAGGTGTGAAGGTACAGGAACTGAGATGATCTGAGGTTTGAAGGTACAGGAACTGAGATGATCTGAGGTTTGAAGGTACAGGAACTGAGATGATCTGAGGTGTGAAGGTACGGGAACTGAGATGATCTGAGGTGTGAAGGTACAGGAACTGAGATGATCTGAGGTGTGAAGGTACAGGAACTGAGATGATCTGAGGTGTGAAGGTACAGGAACTGAGGTGATCTGAGGTGTGAAGGTACGGGAACTGAGATGATCTGAGGTGTGAAGGTACAGGAACTGAGATGATCTGAGGTTTGAAGGTACGGGAATTGAGATGATCTGAGGTGTGAAGGTACAGGAACTGAGATGATCTGAGGTGTGAAGGTACGGGAACTGAGATGATCTGAGGTGTGAAGGTACAGGAACTGAGATGATCTGAGGTGTGAAGGTACGGGAACTGAGATGATCTGAGGTGTGAAGGTCCAGGAACTGAGATGATCTGAGGTGTGAAGGTACAGGAACTGAGATGATCTGAGGTTTGAAGGTACAGGAACTGAGATGATCTGAGGTTTGAAGGTACGGGAACTGAGATGATCTGAGGTTTGAAGGTACAGGAACTGAGATGATCTGAGGTGTGAAGGTACGGGAACTGAGATGATCTGAGGTGTGAAGGTACGGGAACTGAGATGATCTGAGGTGTGAAGGTACGGGAACTGAGATGATCTAAGGTGTGAAGGTACGGGAACTGAGATGATCTGAGGTGTGAAGGTACGGGAACTGAGATGATCTGAGGTGTGAAGGTACGGGAACTGAGATGATCTGAGGTGTGAAGGTACGGGAACTGAGATGATCTGAGGTGTGAAGGTACAGGAACTGAGATGATCTGAGGTGTGAAGGTACAGGAACTGAGATGATCTGAGGTGCGAAGGTACAGGAACTGAGATGATCTGAGGTGCGAAGGTACAGGAACTGAGATGATCTGAGGTGCGAAGGTACAGGAACTGAGATGATCTGAGGTGTAAAGGTACAGGAACTGAGATGATCTGAGGTTTGAAGGTACAGGAACTGAGATGATCTGAGGTGTGAAGGTACAGGAACTGAGATGATCTGAGGTGTGAAGGTACAGGAACTGAGATGATCAGAGGTGTGAAGGTGCAGGAACTGAGGTTGAATTGAAGTCTGATAGTGCAAGATTTGGGGTAATCTGAGGTATAAAGGTGAAGGCACTAGGGTGATCTGAGGTGTGAAGGTACGGGAACTGAGATGATCTGAGGTGTGAAGGTCCAGGAACTGAGATGATCTGAGGTGTGAAGGTACAGGAACTGAGATGATCTGAGGTTTGAAGTTACAGGAACTGAGATGATCTGAGGTTTGAAGGTACGGGAACTGAGATGATCTGAGGTTTGAAGGTACAGGAACTGAGATGATCTGAGGTGTGAAGGTACGGGAACTGAGATGATCTGAGGTGTGAAGGTACGGGAACTGAGATGATCTGAGGTGTGAAGGTACGGGAACTGAGATGATCTAAGGTGTGAAGGTACGGGAACTGAGATGATCTGAGGTGTGAAGGTACGGGAACTGAGATGATCTGAGGTGTGAAGGTACGGGAACTGAGATGATCTGAGGTGTGAAGGTACAGGAACTGAGATGATCTGAGGTGTGAAGGTACAGGAACTGAGATGATCTGAGGTGCGAAGGTACAGGAACTGAGATGATCTGAGGTGCGAAGGTACAGGAACTGAGATGATCTGAGGTGCGAAGGTACAGGAACTGAGATGATCTGAGGTGTAAAGGTACAGGAACTGAGATGATCTGAGGTTTGAAGGTACAGGAACTGAGATGATCTGAGGTGTGAAGGTACAGGAACTGAGATGATCTGAGGTGTGAAGGTACAGGAACTGAGATGATCAGAGGTGTGAAGGTGCAGGAACTGAGGTTGAATTGAAGTCTGATAGTGCAAGATTTGGGGTAATCTGAGGTATAAAGGTGAAGGCACTAGGGTGATCTGAGGTGTGAAGGTGCAGGAGTTGGGATGATCTGAGGGGTGAAGGTGCAGGAATTTAAGCTGAACTGAAGTTTGAAGGTCTGATGTTGCAGGAATTGGGGCTGATGTAAAGTCTCGAGTTGCAGGAATAGTGGCTGATCTGAGGTGTGAAGGTGCAGGAACTGAGGTTAAACTGAGGTCTGATGGTGCAAGAATTGTGGCTGATCTGAAGTCTGCTGGTGCAGGAATTAATGCTGATCTGAAGATTGTAGGTCTGATGGTGCAAGAATTGGGGCTGATCTGAAGTTTGAAGGTCTGATGGTGCAGGAAATGGGACTGATCTTAATTTTGAAGGTCTGATGGTGCAGGCATTGATGCGCATTGATGCATAATCTAAAGTGAGCAACACAGTGGCTACATGGTTAGCACTACCACTTAGCAGCACAAGGGTCATTGGTTCAAATCCCAACCACGGCACTACCTGCCTGCAGTTTGTTCTCCCTGTGCCTGCGTGGGCTTCTTCCCACACTCCAAAGACATGCTGGTAGATTAAGTTGGCCCTAATATGTGATTTAGGGACATTAAATTGTAAGCTGGGCAGGGACTTGTAAATATACAATATATATGTAAATTGACGCTACTATGTAAGTATCAATAATAATAAAGTTGCAGGAATTGGGGTTATCTGAGGTAGGGATAGGCTTTATGTTCGAGTCAAATGTAAGTTCGACTCAAACATCAGCTGTTTGTGAGTTCGCTAAGCCACACGGCGGGAAGTTTCGCCAGCGATGAGCGCCCCATAATGCACTGCGCTGTTGCAGTGCATTGATTGCTGATGATTGGCCAAAGCATGCACCTGACTTGTGTACTTTGGCCAGTCAGAGCCGTGATTGGCCAAAGGCAGGGTGCCTTTAGCCAATCATGGCTCAGGGGCTAAGTCCACACCCCACAATATATAAAGCTGCTGCTTACACGGCAGTCATGTATAGTGTGTTATAATAGAGGTTAGGCAGGTAATTAGTGGATAGTGAATTGAGTTAGTTTAGTGCAGTCAGTGTAGTGTACAGACATACCCCACTTTTAAAATGTATAGACCTATGTTGTAGTCCTTGGTCGCGTCTCCCCAAGTTTTGTGTCCTGTCACTTAAAGTTCAGGAGCAGTGCCATGCCAAGCTGACCAATATTTCCCATAGATGCCAATGTTAAAAACGGGGAGCAGGGCCATGCCAAGCTGACCAATATTTCCCATAGATGCCAATGAGCACTGAAAGCTGAAAATTGGTCTAGGCAGGAAGGGAGTGAAAGTGCCCTGTATTTAGGTGGTTAAGGGGAATCCTATGACAAAATTTAAAAAAAAAACGACATGGGTTCCCCCCTCAAAATCCATAACAAACCCTTGTCCGAGCATGCAGCCTGGCAGGCCAGGAAAGGGGGGGGGGGGGGAACGAACAAGTGCCCTTATCGCTCCCTCATCCCCCCCATTATCCTGGCCTGCCAAGCTGCATGCTCGGATAAGGGTCTAGTATGAATTTTGGGAGGGACTCCACGCCATTTTTTTGTTAATTTTGGCATTGGGTTCCCCTTAAAATCCATACCAGTCCTGAAGGGCCTGATATGGACTCGGGGGGACCCTACGCCAATTGTTTTCATTTTTTTTTATGTGTATTGCCGGGAGCCAACAATACATTACAGCCGCGAGCAAGTTTAAATTAATTTTTTTCCTTTAGAAATGGCAGCATTGCTGCGGCAGGCTCCATACATCGTAGAGATGCGCCACTTTACAGGCACATTAAGGGGACCCCCCAGGCACGTTATTTGAAGAAATTTTTCATTTTTATTGTTTCACTTTAGGCATTATTATAATCACTGCTCCTGTAAAAACTATTGTTTTTAAATAAATTGTTTTGCATTGATACATGTCCCCCAGGGCAGTACCTGGGTCCCCATACACTTTTTAAGGCAATAACTTGCATATAAGGTCAAGCAAAAGGACAGCCGGTAACTCTATAAATCTTCCAATTCTTTATTGTCACACCTATAAATAGACAAGGTGGCTAATGCGTTTCGGTGATGATCCTTGGTCACAACAACAGTGTGCTGGGACCAAGGCTCATTGCCGAAACGCGTTAGCCGCCTTGTCTATTTTACTCACTGAAGTGTGACAATAAAGAATTGGAAGATTTACAGAGTTTGCAGCTGTCCTTTTGCTTGACATTGTATTCCATGGTGTTTGGAGAGATCACCGCAGCCTGTGCACCTGATGGGCGTTTCCAATTACCTGATGGTTTCATTGTTCAGAGCGATGTGTTTTTGTCTGAAACTTGTCTATAAGCCTTTAAAATGAGGACTTTTGATTTTTCATGTTCGTGTCCCATAGCCTTTAATAGAGTTTGCATGTTTGCTAGAACTTTTTCCCTGTACGAGATGTTCTGGTGCGAACCAAACAGGGGGGTGTTCAGCCCATCACTAATCTGAGGTGTGAAAGTGCAAGAATTGGGGTGATCTAAGGTGTGAAAGTGCAGTTGTGGCTAAACTGAGGTTTGAAGGTGCAGGAATTGGGGTGAGATGATAAAGGAATTAGCAATGATCTGAGGATTGATGGTCCAGGAATTTGGGCTGATATGAAAAACCTGATGTAGACTGTGGTTGGCACATGTCCTTTCTTTATCTGCTTTCCCTCCTCTGACTTACCAGACATCCAATTATGTTAATATTTCTGGTCTCTGCACACTCAGGGACACATTTCTTTTTTGAAGGACGAATCCTTTAAATATCTTTTCTTGTTACTTTGTAAAAGTTTCAGATACATTCTAGTGTAATGCTTTGTTTCTCCTGTGCAGAGGCGGATAATTCTCTGTGGTGTGATCCTTTGTAATGCCTTGTTTTTCCCCAGCGGCGTACAAAGATTTCTGATATAATGGTCAATTAAACAGCTTTTCTTACAAAGGAATGCTAGCAGGTCGGACAAAGGCAGAGAGTCCATGTGTTTACAGAAAATATGATCGCCGCGTCCGGCTGTTTGATCAGAGGAGATGCAGAATGGATGTTTGCAATGCTCCTTCTTAGTGGGTGATCGCACAATGCTGTGTACATGAACATAACATTGTTTACATCGTTTCTCCATAATTGCTCCATCTGCAGGTTTGGATCAAGTTTTTCTTCTGGGTGTCTATGGGAGGGAGTTTTTCCATATAGCATGAATATAAAAGTATACAGTTTGCTGTTCATAATGCTAATTACTCTGTATTTGTTGTCTTGCTTACTCCTTGTATTTGACACATATTTTTTGTATCTGATAGAAGAGTCAGTGTCTTGCGCTAAAATTTTCTGAGGAAGCCTGCTTTTTGGCGAAACCGGTCAAAATAATTTAGCGTTTCGAGAACTCACGCCTCACACTTCGCCTGTTGGAAAGGCATGAATTTTGTATGTTCCATGTGTGTTTTTTCATATGCATTTTAACATTTAGCCCCCGTTCACATAGGGGCGACGCTACTTCGGTGCGAGCAGCGCGCCGCGACCTCGGAGCGGCCGCCACGGACTTCATAACATTGAAGTCTATTGGCGGTCGCCTCCTGGTCGCCCCAAAGAAGCTCCGGACCCTTTTTCTAAGTCGGAGCGACTTGTGTCGTTCCTATTAGAACGGGTCCGCAGCTTCCCTATGGGAGGCGACCTACGGCGGCGACCTGTGAGGCGACCAGGTCGCCTTAGTGTGAACGGGGGCTTATTTAATAAAATTTTTTGGGAAAAAAAAATTTCCCTTTTTAAACGATAATCTGTGTTATGATAATCATTATTATCTCAATGAAATAAGAAACGCACCCTAAAAGTCTCATGATACTTCATAGTTGGTCTTGTTTGCATATTTTATAGGGATGTTGGTGCATTAATGGATTAGTACTAAAGTGGCTCTATCCTTTAAATATATTTCTCGAACATAACATTGTATAGAACTGGTCAGATTTTGTTTGTGGGAAAAAAACACACATATATATATATTGTATAACAGTGTAAATTTGCTGTCCCCTTAAAATAACTCAACACACAGCCATCAATGTCTAAACCGCTGGCAACAAAAGTGAGTACACCACTAAGTGAAAATGTTCAAATTGGGCCCAAAGTGTCAATATTTTGTGTGGCCACCATTATTTTCCAGCACTGCCTTAACCCTCTTGGGCATGGAGTTCATCAGAGCTTCACAGGTTGCCACTGGAGTCCTCTTCCACTCCTCCATGCCGACATCACGGAGCTGGTGGATGTTAGAGACCTTGCACTCCTCCACCTTCCCTTTGAGGATGTCCCACAGATGCTCAATAGGGTTTAGGTCTGGAGACATGCTTGGCCAGTCCATCACCTTTACCCTCAGCTTCTTTAGCAAGGCAGTGGTCCTCTTGGAGGTGTGTTTGGGGTCGTTATCATGTTGGAATATTGCCCTGCAGCCCAGTCTCTGAAGGGAGGGGGATCATGCTCTGCTTCAGTATGTCACAGTACATGTTGGCATTCATGGTTCCCTAAATTAGCTATAGCTCCCTGTATAGCTGTAGATGTATGAGTGCTGCCAGCATTGCTGCAGAGGTTAAAGGGGTGGGGGGGGGTCAGCCTGTGAGAGAGACTGGGCTGCAGGGCAGTATTCCAACATAAAGACCCCAAACACACCTCCAAGACAACCACTGCCTTGCTAAAGAAGCTGAGGGTAAAGGTGATAAACTGGCCAAGCATGTCTCCAGACCTAAACCCCGTCGAGCATCCTCAAATGGAAGGTGGAGGAGCGCAAGGTCTCTAACATCCACCAGCTCTGTGATATCGTCATGGAGGAGTGGAAGAGGACTCCAGGGGCAACCTGTGAAGCTCTGGTGAACTCCATGCCCAAGAGGGTTAAGGCAGTGCTGGCAAATAATGGTGGCCACACAAAATATTGACACATTGGGCCCAATTTAGACATTTTAACTTAGGGGTGTACTCACTTTTGTTGCCAGCAGTTTAGACATTAATGGCTGTGTGTTGAGTTATTTTAAGGGGACAGCAAATTTACACTGTTATACAAGCTGTACACTCACTACTTTACATTGTAGCAAAGTGTCATTTCTTTAGTGTTGTCACATGAAAAGATATAATAAAATATTTAAAAAAATGTGAGGGGTGTACTCACTTTTGTGAGATACTGTATGTGTGTGTATATGTATATATTTATATATTATTATATTATTTTGTCAAGTCCGTGCTACTGAACATCAGCAAGGGCTGTGCTGTGTGGCAGAGCTGTGCAAGTCTCAAAACTGAATGGACAGAAATGCAAATCATTCGGCAAATAAAACATCTTCCATATACTGTATGTGGTTCATTTGTGTATTTAGCTGTTAGCTGGGGCATCATTTTTCTGGTGCTTCGGACTGAACAGGCAGCACGGGAGATGGAGAGGGCAGAGATGTGTAGAGAGAGGAGCTCAGCTGGGGAGTGAATTTAATTCCTGTGTACTGGAGCATTTTAAGCAGAGCGCTCTAAGCAGCAACTTCATAAAAAAAAGCAAAAAACAAAATAGAAGAGTCAAAAGCCGAAGATAAATAAGCAATATGCAGGTGAGGAGCAGTGCAGAGGAGCGTGTAAGGAGACAATATTGAGCAAAACTATAATGATTCACCATGGGAAAGCAACGACAAAGAGCCAAAGAGCCGCTCAAAGATACAAGAGAGCCACATCCACCTCTATGCCAGGATTTCTACAGAGTGATGTATGCAGGCACTGGTTGTCCCCCACCTTTGTGACTTGATTTAAAATAGACCAAAAAACATTACGAAAACTGTTTTAAAATAGAACTTCGGCTGAAAAAAAATTATAAAAAATGATTAGCCAGTAAAGGTAAAAAAAAAAAAAAACAGCTTTTGCTGCAATACTTACTTTTAATCTGGAACTGCTCCATGCAAGAAGTGTTCTCCTCTGGGCTGAATGACAGCCAGTGTCTGTCTCTAAACCCAGGCTGTCATGGACCCGCCCCCTGGAATGCATCATCATCATCATCATCTTCATCATCACAGCGCTGACCCCCTTTCAGGGAATTACGGAATCCAATGGCACTCACACATGTTATGTGAGCGCCATTCAGAGCAGGGGAAAGGAATGCCCACTGCTGGTAGTAAAGGAGAAAAGGAAGGACCCATTATGTCATCAGACCCAACGGATTACTGTTTGATTAAAGGTATGTCATTGGTATTTATGTTAAGTTAACTATAGTGAGGGCTTTTTTTTTTTTTGCAATATTGAGTTTGTTTTAAGCAGAGGTGCTAGTTATATGACAGAATAAAAGACAACCACTTTCTTCTAAAATCAGGTCACATGATGCTGCTATCTACAGCATCTTCATATTTTAAAAGGAATTTAGGAAGACAGATTGAACCAGCTTACCAACCGTTCGATTACTGCCACCCCTCTCTGCCAATCGCTCTACGGGCTTCAGGCTGGCTCAAGAAATACAGTTCAAAATGTTAAAAACAACTTACAAAGCCATACACAACTCTGCCCCAAGCTACATCACCAACCTCATCTCAAAATATCACCCAAACACTCTTCCTGCCCCCCCCCCTAAGACCCCCTGATCTCTAGCTTCACCATCACCTCCACTCATGCTCACCTCTAGGACTTCTCCAGAGCTTCTCCCATCCTCTGTAAATTCCCTTCTCCAATCTGTCCGGCTATCCTCTACTCCAGGGGTCTTTAAACTACGGCCCTCCAGTTGTTCAGGAACTACAATTCCCATCATGCCTAGTCAGGTCTGTGAATGTCAGAGTTTTACAATGCCTCATGGGATGTGTAGTTCCGCAACAGCTGGATGGCGTAGTTTGAGGATCCCTGCTCTACTCTGTCCAGCTTTGGGTAATCCCCAAAAGCTCTGCCTGTACTTACCAACTGAATGTTACTTTCTCCATCAGCTCATCTACCACAGAGTTATTACTTTTTGTATCCCCTTCTCCATAGACCAGGGCCCTGCTAACCCTCTTTTCTTGATTTGTATTGTAACTGTATTGGCAGGAGAAGTCTGTATTCTCCAGTACTCCAAAACATGGGGAAGGAACTTAAGAGGAACTTGGTTCCTTCATGATTTCCTGCGGTCACGGGGAGACAGCTTTCCGCTTGGATGCTAGCATCCCATGTGACTTTGGCGACCATCTTGGGTCAGGCAGAGTCTATTTAAGACTCTGGCTCCTGGGTTTGGCACACTTTATGCGAATGGATAGTGTACGGTCAGGTATACCATCTGTCAGAGACAGTGTTTAGAGATAGGAAAAGGTTCAAGAGGAGAAGAGACAGTGCAAGGACTACATCTACCTCTTTCTGGAAAGCCTCACCTTTGGGTGCAGACCAGCCAGGCCGCATTCTGCTCCTTGTGGCAGGTGCTGTCAGCATTATTCAAGTCTACAGACATATGTTACAGTTCGTAGGTGGCGCCGGATGGGTGTGCCTTCTCACTGGGTCTGGTTATACTGTGTTGAACTTTTCCACAAAATATATTGCTCCTGCCTAATTTGACTTTGTGTGATTACTGCCCACTATGCCTCGTTGCGCCTTACCCACAACTTTCTACATAAAACATGTAAAATAATAATTGATGCAGAGGTTCTGCTAGTAGCAAGTTACGTGATCACTTGATACAAGAGATCTGCTCTGCAAAACACTTAGTAGGAACAATGTCGGTAGCTACTATTCTACTATGTCAGCATCAATGGGTGCTGAAGTAGGGGCAGTGATGTCACAAGTGTGTTTTTACTCAAATGCACACTCTGGACCATGGTGGAAATAGAATCGGTATCATTTTTTCTGTAGGCCAAGGAAACATATATCCAGATCAAGACCAAGATTTACTGTCTTATAAAGTCTATGGGCAAAGGTTGTAGACAACTAAACATCATATCTATATGAGCTTTCTGGATTCCCATTCAAAAACCATGGCCTATGATATAAAATTGCCTCACCCTGTACAACTTTAGCAACCTCCACTCCTCTAAGAGGGTTTTCCATATGTTTTTGGGAGTGTGTCTGTGGGAACTTGTGTCCATTTGTGAGGTCAGATACTGATATTGAATGAGGAGACCTGTCACGCAACTGGTGTTCTAATAAATGAAAAAGGTATGTGGATGGGTGCAGCATGGTACGGCAGCAATAACACACACTCACTCCGGATGCAATTGAAAGAACTTTTTTTGAAGTCAAAGTACAACGGTTTACAACAAGCCTGGTGGAAGAAAGTCCCACCGGGAACACTCTCAGATGACAGCAGCATGTAGTGGAACAAGTCTGGGCTTAGCTGACAGCGTGTGTCCTGAGGGGCAGAATGAAGTCCAAGCCCAAGTGGAGAGGTTTCCAAGAAGAGTGGTGGATCCCAATGCTTCGCCTACTTGTTGGAACCTTTCCCTGCTGCCAATATTGTTCCTCACAGACAAGTGGCCTGTCCTCACACTATCCACACGGTAAATGCGTGCCAATCCCAGGAGCCAGGGTCCTAAGTAGACTCTTCCTGACCCAGGATGGCCACCAGAGTCACATGGGCTGTCAACATTCCACTGGATCAATGCCCCAGTGACCTAGAGAACCATAGAGGAACTATGTTCCTCCTGACTTCCTCTCCCTCTGCACTGCTGATGCCACTACCACATTCAGTAGAGAAAATAGACTGCATCTGCCTACAGGTATTCCATAGAGTTGAGGTCAGGGCTCTGTGCAGGCCTCACCAAACTGGTCAAACCATGACTCTATGGAACTGGTTTTGTAAAGAGAGGCACAGTCATACTGGAACAGAAAAATGGGCCTTCACCAAACTGTTACTACAAGGTTGGAAGCCCAGAATTGTCTATAATGGCGGTGATAATTTATGTCCATTCAGCCAAAAGAGCATTTGTGGGGTCAGGTACTAATGTTGGATGAGAAGACCTGGATCACAGCAAGTGTTTAAATTTATGTCAAAGGTGTTCAGCAGGGTTGAGGACAGATCTCGGTGAAGATCATTTGAGTTCCTTCCCAAATTGTTGTCAAGAGGTTGAAGGAGCACAATTGTAGTTGTAGCAATAACAGTACTCTTCGCTAAAAGGACCTGAACTCAATCATTTGGAAGTGGGTACAAATGTTTGACTATGCTTTCTAGCAGGGGTTTCCAAACTTTCTAAACCAAGGGCCAGTTTACTGTCCTTCAGAGGGGTCGGACTATGTCCAGTGGGAGTAAAAAATGCCATATCTTTGGTGTCAGTGGAGGAATAGTGCACCAATATTGGTGTCAATGGAAGGAATTCGGGCCCCATTGTTGGGGTCAGTGGAAAGAAATTTTATACTTTTGTTGGTGTTAGTGGAAGGAATAGTGCCCTTTTGTTGGTGTCAGTGGAAGGAATAGTGCCCCATTGTTGGTGTCAGTGGGAGGAATAGTGACCCATCATTGGTATCAATGGAAGGAATAGTGCCTTTTTGTTGGTATCAGTGGAAGGAATTGTGCCCTTTTATTCGTGTCAGTGGGAGGAATAGAGCCCCATTATTGTTGTCAGTGGGAGGAATAGTGCCCCATCATTGGTGTCAGTGAGAGGAATAGTGCCCCATCATTGGTATCAGTGGAAGGAATAGTGCCCCATTATTGGTGTCAGTGGGAGGAATAGTGCCCCATCATTGGTGTCAGTGAGAGGAATAATTCCCCATTGTTGGTGTCAATGAAAGGAATTGTGCCCCATAATTGGTGTCAATGAAAGGAATTGTGCCCCATAATTGGTATCAATGGAACAACAAAAAATGATGATAGAAAAAAATGGGGCTTTACAGGCCAGTGGGAGTAGAAGGATCAGACGCAAAACCAATTATAAAACCAAAATACATTTTATTGATATATATAGGATAAAACAAAGCATGGACTACCATGCGTACTCGATACCAACAGACTGACATACAATATTAAAATCAAACAATAAGAGTCACTAGCAGTATAGAAATAGATCCCATAAGGGGATTATAACCAAAAGAGCCTGTGTAGGATGGAAGGTGGGTCTCAAGCTGGATTCGGTCAATGTAGGTCCCCAGCAAGCCGACGCGTTTCGCTCAAGGCTTCCTCAGGGCCTGAGAGACCATAACAGACCGGTATTTCTATAAGTAATATAAAAGCATAACCAAGTAAGTATTAGTCAGTCATACATCTCATGGTATATCATAAATGGTATTATCATATTTTATTACACTTGGTTCTGGTTTTGTACTGACCCTTTCTTGATAGTGACTCATGCTAGACGACAAGGTTGTAGCGATAACAGATGCTGCTTGGAAAGTATTGCTTCCGTATTCCCGATATAGATTCTATACAGACGTCATAGACAAACTTATTGCACTGGATCCAATACTTTAAATCCCAACTGTGTCACCAGAGGCAGGGCTGTGAATCAAAGTACCAATAGGTATATATCTGTGTCTATTCTATAACCCATAGAAATTTTAACAAATTTCTGGCATCTTAACCAACCTTCTAGGTTCACCCTCACTGTAGTCTCCTGGAGGATCGCAGCCCAAAATAGGGGCCCTCTCCCTGGTATATTCACAATTATATATATTCATCATTCGGTATGATGGATCTATGGATATGAGGACATAAGTTACTCATCTCTAATAGAAGATATCTATGGATAGTAAGCTTCGAGTAATAAAGGCACATACAGATGGGTGGTCTACTGGCTAGTTCAAAGGTTAAATAAAGCTATCAAATGGAAAGAGTAGTGAGTATTCTAAGATACCATATATAAGAAGGGAATGGGGCTGATGAGGGTAACCGTTGATTGAATAAAACAGGGATAGATAAACTACAGAACCTGGTGGTGCTGTCAGAAGTATCTAGCAACGGAGCTAAAATATTGGCACCCACCTAGTATTATATAGGAGTAGCTTAAGCAGGACGAGAAACAACCTTCTCTGTGCGGTCCAGGAGGTGATATATTGGTATCAGTGGAAGGAATAGTTCTCCATTGTTGGTGTCAATGGAAGGAACTGTGCCCCATAATTGATGTCAATGGAAGGAATTTTGCCCCATCGTTGGTACCAGTGGGAGGAATCGTGCCCCATTGTTGGTGCCAGTGACAGGAATTATGCCTCATTGTTGGTGTTAATTGATGAAACAGTACCCCAAGGGCCAGGTAAATCCAGCCCCTGAGCTGCAGTTTGGAGACTGCTCCTATATAGTGTAGATGTGATGGTTGGGTGTCCACAAATTTTCAGTCAATATGGTGTCAAGAATGCTGGCCTCAGACCAGGGGAGGACTGAGCCAGGGGCAGGGGGGCAATTGCCACTGGGCACTATGATGCCCCGCAAAAAGGCTGCACTGCTTCTGCCATAGACATGCCTAAAGGATTCCTGGTTAAGAGAAGTAAAACGTCCCCACCGCTGAACTACTGAGTGCGGGATAAAGACAAGGACAAAACGCAGCCCCCCTCCCCCCCCAGCATGGATGGTGTAAGCTGTGTCTGAGCAGAGGCCGGTTCCATGCCCCACTGAAGACTCTCCTCCTCCGGACAGCCCCGACCGAGCTGTCCCTGCTCCCCCCAATCACCCCTGCTGGCTAGGTTGGGAAACGGTATTCGGCCAGTGAGTTGAGAGTACCTGGAACAAATCTTCAGCCTGGAATGGGGGTCAGGAGGAGGTCGGGAAGAGAGTGGGAAGGGGGCCGAGTTGCTGCACCATGGGCCTCTGGCTTGTACTTGCCCCCTGGGCTGAAAGTTGCCAGTCAGCCCCTGCCTCAGACCTGTACTGTAAAAGGTAGGACGCATTGATTACGACTTGCTACAGCTTGTTGATAATGGGTCAAGTCGTGTTTCCATAAATGAAAGTAAATCCAGTAAATTCAGAATGACTAAATACAGCATCAGTTATTATAGATTCTAGAGCAATCAGAGTGTGTATAAATAACCCGTCTTCTTCTGCCAGATTACACGGGGCAACATGATGACAAGGTAAACAGGCATGTCAGGCTCAGATATTGAATATCACAATTATAGGCTTGCAGCAATGGGAGGAAGAGCTGGGAGTAATGCATGGCCATTGATTTTTATCTCCCAGCACAGAAAGTAAACAGATTTCATCTCATCTTTACCGTATTGGACTGTCCTTGAGTTTCGTCCTCAGCCGCTGTGTACATAAAAGATCATTTAGATGAGCTGGCGACAGCAAGCTATAGCACACAGTACCCCCCCATATAAATCGTTTATTTAAAAAAGCAATACAAGAAAAATAACATGGCCCACATGTTTTCATGAAAACAGAATAAAATGTTCATTAGAATTTATGTGAAAAGTAGGAATTCTTTTATATGTCTATGGCATATGAACTTGACATTTCAAAGTCTATAATGGCAGTCTGACAGGAGGGTTTAATACTCTGAAGAAAGAAGGGAGATAGGGAAGGAGGGACAAGGGATCCAAGAAGAGAAAAGAGGAAGGGGCAGAATAAAGTTACCACTAGTCCCCATTTTCCATGGACGGCCACATTGTTAGAGGGAAACGAGTGTCCTCATTATCGTTCCTTGCCAGTGCCAGGACAAGATCATCCAGTGCCCAGGGCAGAGATGCCAAATTGCACCCCCCATCCGACCCCTTCATTCAGTGCTAGCTTATGAGGAGGAGGGGAAGAGAGAGCACAGCCTGTACCTCCTCCCGGCTCTCTCCTCCTCTCCTTGCCGTTTCCAGCTATGGGCTGTCACTACTCCGGTCAGCCTTATAGTGGAAAGAACTTGTAGCACCCCCGTCCCTACAATACACACTGTGCACAGGGCAGACATTTCTTCTGTCCACCCCTTGTCCTGGCCCTGAACCTTGCAGAGTGCAGGAGCCAAAACAACAGCAGTTCTGCACAAACAATAGTCCAAATTGGTTCTACCGGAGCTTCCTGTGCATTTGTGGCCACGCAAATTGACATAGCACAGCTTTGGACTGATGCTTGCACAGTGTGGCTGTTGCGTATTATCCAGCTTTAGTTTCGTCTACTAAAATGTTTTCGTCAACTAAATTAACTCAATTTTAGGCGACCAAAATACGACTAAAACTAAAACAATTCAGATGACTAAAATACAACAAACTAAAATCGACAACACAATTGCATCCAAAGCCTGTATTAAAAGCACATTAAAGTTTAAACATGTATTACCCCACCGCATAAGCATAAATAAGGGGCATCTACTAAGCTACTGAAAGAGAAAAAAAATAAGAAAAAGGCTTTTCTTATATTTTAACTAATATTTAATTGCTGGTAATATATTCAGGTAATATGTGCAATGACCCGCATGGCGCCGCAGGATAACAGATAAGCCACCCCTGCGGATGGTCAGCTGCAGGGGGAACCCCCATCGTTAAGTGGTCTCTGGTCGCCCCAGCCTCTCTAGAAGGGGCTTCAGCATGGCTCTGCGTTGCAAAGTAGCCCTGGATAAGTCTGGGTAAATTGAGATAGATGCCCCATCGAAATCAATTGGTCCTTTGGTCCAGGCATCCCGGAGAACCCTCTCTTTCAGGGTATATCGGTGCAGGTGGCATATCACATCCCGCGGGCGGTCCAGGTCCGTCAGCTTAGGACCCAGCACACTGTGGACCCTGTCAAACTCCAGGGTCACCGGGGGGTCCGAATCCATAAGCCGATGCATGATTGTCCGCACCGTCTCCACAAGGTCCTCTGTCCCTGTTGCCTCCAGGATGCCCTGGAGCCGCAAGTTGTTGCAGCAGCTCCGGTTCTCCAAATCCTTCAGATGTAGCTGAGTCTCCGCCAGCTGGTCCCGATGGGTCACCTGGTGCTGTTCTAGCTTAGATACCCTAAGTTGCAAAGCATTCACCGTGGACTCCCCACTGGTCAGGCGCTCATCCAGGTGTTTGACCTCAGTACTAAGTTGTTGAAAGTCCCGATGATGCTGCTCTGCCATCTGGGCCACCATGGCCTCCAGGTCAGCTTTGGTTGGTAGCGCCCTTAGTAGGGTTTTGATGTCTGGATCCTCCGCAGGAAGGCAGGTAGAGGAGCCCTGCGAGGCAGGCATATGTCCCATCGAGGCCATGACTGCCAAAGAGTACTGTGAGGCCGTGCTCTGCCCTGGAGAGTGCAGGCCCGCAGGCCTCAGTGCGCCATGTGGTGACGGTAGCGGTGTCCTCGGGGAAACTCCCCTGGAATCCGGGAAGAAATTATTAATGGATGCCGCAGCAGGCACCTTGGATGGACCTCTGGTCTTCCTCCGTTTGTTAACGCTCATGGCAGCCGATAGAGCATGTGAAGGAGCCGATTAGGGTGGCCGGGGAATGGGAGTACCAGAGGCAAGCGTCTTTACACTGCCATATCCAAGCCACGCCCCCCCAATATGTGCAATGACATTACAGCCAATAGAGTTTACAACTTTTTTCCTTTTTTTAAGTTGAACTTCTGTTTGTCAAAAAGCAATACTCTTGTTTGTTTATGAAACTTGGTTTTATTTATACAGACGTTATATATCACAATGGTTAAATCTGTGTTTGTAGTGCATGTTCAAACCTTAATACCAGAAATAATAACAAATTATTCAATGTTTATTCCAGGAGTATATCATTTGTTTGAAAATTCTAGAGAAATGTTTAAATACTGCATTACAATTTACCTAAACCCATTCGATTTGTAATTAACTAAATTGTATGAGATTTTAGTTGACTAAAATGTACTGGAGATTTTAGTCGACTAAAATATGACTAAAGCGAAAACAGTTCAGATGAATAAAATACGACTAAAACTACAATGGCATTTTAGTCAAAAATTATAACCAAAACAAAATCGAAATTTGCTGCGAAAAGTAACAATGGTTTTAACCTGGGATGCCTACAACTAACTGTTTCTGTTTGACCAGGAAAAAGAAGGAGGGAGGGTGATGGACAAATGCCAGACTTTCATGTGGGGGAAAGCAAATGCAATCAGTGTGCCACCACCAAGTAGAAGAATGAGGTATAATCTATTTTAAATATACTGCAGCTGAATTTATTTTACAGCAACATGTGTGTTACTTGCTCCTGACCTGACCTCCGTTCTCGCTGTGCTACCTATCTTAATCTGAAAAAACGATTCCGTATTTGCAAAGAGTGCAAAAAAAGTCCAACGATTCTAATCAATTAAGGTGCATCTAAAAGTCACTCTGTGTATATCCTCTCCTTCACTCTTGTGCTCAAATCACCAGGTGCCTGCTCACCTCCATTGTAGACCCACAAGGGGTCAACACAGCAGATATGAATATACAGTAAAATCTTGGATTGAGAGTAAATTGGTTTGAAAGCGTTTTGCAAGACAAGCAAAATTGTTTTATAAATTGTGACTTGATAAACAAGTGATGTCTTGATATACAAGCAGTGGCGGCTGGTGCTCAAAATTTTCAGTGGGGGGTGCAAAAATAAATATTCACGGCAAAAAACGCGGTAAAAAATTGCGTGACTTTGACGCCACACAAGTGTTAAAGGGGCCTTCAGTAATCAAGGAACAGTGCCTTGAAAAAGTATTCATAGTTACCCCTTTAATCATAGTTACCCCTTCAAATAATACACATTATCATTCACTTCACTTACCGTTACCGCCGGGCTGCCCCCATCAATGCAGTGACCAGCATGCCCCCATCAATGCAGTGACCAGCATGCCCCCATCAATGCAGTGACCAGCATGCCCCCATCAATGCAGTGACCAGCATGTCCCCATCAATGCAGTGACCAGCATGTCCCCATCAATGCAGTGACCAGCATGTCCCCATCAATGCAGTGACCAGCATGTAACATCCCCATCAATGCAGTGACCAGCATTTCCCCATCAATGCAGTGACCAGCATGTCCCCATCAATGCAGTTACCAGCATGTCCCCATCAATGCAGTGACCAGCATGTCCCCATCAATGCAGTGACCAGCATGCCCCCATCAATGCAGTGACCAGCATGTCCCCATCAATGCAGTGACCAGCATGTCCCCATCAATGCAGTGACCAGCATGTCCCCATCAATGCAGTGACCAGCATGCCCCCATCAATGCAGTGACCAGCATGCCCCCATCAATGCAGTGACCAGCATGTCCCCATCAATGCAGTGACCAGCATGTCCCCATCAATGCAGTGACCAGCATGTAACATCCCCATCAATGCAGTGACCAGCATGTCCCCATCATTGCAGTGACCAGCATGCCCCCATCAATGCAGTGACCAGCATGCCCCCATCAATGCAGTGACCAGTGTGGAGAGTGGACTTACCTCACGGATGGTGAGTGGTGACCGGCTTCGTGGCGTGCTGCTGGCCTGCTGCTCTGCTCTGACTGAGACTGTAGGCCCGGGGCGGCGGGAGTCGCGGGAGTCGAGTCCGACGCTGACTGAGTCACTGCGGTGCGGACTGGTGGTGGAGTGCGGAGCTGCGGGCCGGGAACTGAACCAGGTGGCGGGTGGGTGGTCTGACTCAGTCACTCACTGTGCTGCACTCCTCCGAGTCCTCCTGATGCGCGGCAGAGCGGCTCTCTGGCGGGAAGGTGTCGGGCTGATGGTGATCCTGTGACGTGTGACGCCGGCCTGGCCGGGACGTAGTGACTGGCACACGTGCCGCCCCCACACGCCACGTCACAGGTCCCGGGATGTCCTCCTGTGTGATTGGTCCAGGCTGGAGTCTGGACCAATCACAGGCAGGACATCACAAAAGTGGGGAGTTTCGGGGGGCATTGCTCTGCGCCCGATGACCCCCAGAAGGCCGCCAATCGGCACCTCTGTCCGCCCCCCCCCCCATACCCACCTAGGGGTCCGGCACCCCTAGTGGGCAGAAAATGTAATTTTTTTAAATCTTTTTTTTTTTCTTCTTATTTTGGGGGGGGCGGTGCCCTTGCGCCCCCTATGGGCAGTCTGCCACTGTATACAAGTAGCGTCACGGCACAACAGAGTATAAAAGAGAAGAGAGGCGCCTATAAGTGTAGCAATATGGTTACATTTAATGAAGGTTCAACATTTAGCAACTCACATGGTTGATGAATAAAACAGGCACATCTAAGATGCAGGCATCGGAGGTAAAACTGTCCACATAGACCGTCCTCCGCACCGCCATTGATGTCATCCCTTCTACACTGCGCTCCACGAGCGATTCAAGCCTCACTTTCAGATCGCTCTACTGCAGGGTAGTCTTCCTGGTCACGACTGCAGACTGATAGCGGTGAGAGCCGGTAGTGTGGAGGATGGTCTATGTGGACAGATTTACCCCTGATGCCTGCATACTAAAGCTGATCCAACTTTTGTGGTTAGATTTCCTTCAGATTTACCTTTTCTATGTAGTGCAAGGGCCTGCCAGATTGCATACAAATTGAAAGTGTTTAGGTTTGACCTCATATTATATGTTTTGGTAAGTCTAAAGGAAAAAGTCTTCAGAAAATCTTATAGTGTGTCTGGCCCATTAGATGTACCTGTTTTAATCATCAACCATGTGAGTTGCTAAATGTTGAACCTTCATTAACCACTTAAGCCCCGGAGGATTTGGCTGCTCAAAGACCAGACCCCTTTTTTCAACTTGGCACTGCGTGACTTTAACTGACAATTGCGTGGTCATGCAATGCTGTACCCAAACAAAATTTACGTCCTTTTTATCCCACAAACAGAGCTTTCTTTTGGTTGTATTTGATCACCTCTGCGCTTTTTATTTTTTGCGATATTAATTAAAAAAAAGCGAAAATTTTGAGAAAAAAATACATTTTCAACTTTGTCTTTTAAAAAATATCCAATATACTCAATTGTTGTCATATATTTTGGCCAAAATGTATTTAGCTACATGTCTTTGACAAAAAAAATCTCAATGAGTGTATTTTTATTTCTTTGCGCAAAAGTTATAGCGTCTACAAACTATGGTGTAAATACTGGAATTTATGAAGCTTTTACTTTCTGACTGCCTATCTCATTTCATGAAGTGCTAAAATGGCAGGGCAGTACAAATCCCCCCCCCCCCCCAATTACCACTTTTTGGAAAGTAAACATCCTAAGGAATGTCCTGAGAGGCACGTTGAGCTCATTGAATATTTCATTTTTTTATCACAGGTGTTTGAAAAATGACTGAACAAAAAATTATTATTTTTTTTTTTTTTTAAGTTGTTATTGAAATTATATATTGCTCACACATGCCATGGGTATATGTGTAATTACATCCCCAAAATATATTCTGCTGCTTCTCCTGAGTACAGGGATACCACATATGTGAGACTTTTTGGGAGCCTAGCTGTGTACGGGACCCTGAAAACCAATCACCACCTTCAGAATTTCAAAGGGCGTACATTTTTCATTGCATTTTCTCACTACTTATCACGGTTTAGGAGGCCCTGAAATGTCAAGATACCACAAACCCCCCCCCCCCAATGACCCCATTTTGGAAAGTAGACACCCCAAACTGTTTGCTGAGAGGCATGGTGAGTCCATAGAATATTTTATATTTTGCCACAAGTTTTGGGAAAATTAAAAAAAAAAATGTTTCCTTTTTTTTTAACACAAAGTTGTCACTAAAATATACATTTCTCACACATGACATGGGTATATGTGGAATACCACCACAAAATACATTCTGCTGCTTCTCCTGAGTATGAGGATACCCCATGTGTGAACATTTTTGGGAGCCTAGCTGTGTACGGGACCCCCCGAAAACCAATCACCATCTTCAGGTTTCCTAATAGAGTAAATTTTTGATTTTACTCCTCACTACCCATCACAGTTTCGGAGGCCCTGAAATTTCAAGATAGCACAAACCCCTTCCCCCCAAATGACTGGAGCATATGTAAGCAGTGTGGAGTCGCATAGAAACTGGACGGCAGAGATTACAGTAAAACCATGGATTGCGAGCATAATTAGTCCCGGAAACATGCTTGTAATCCAAAGCACTCTTATAGAAAAGCGAATTTCCCCATAAGAAATAATGGAAACTCAGATGATTCGTTCCACAACCATTTGTTCATGAATCCTTTAGTCTTTAGTCCATATAAAAATATTATAGCAATGTGATAGGTTGTGTAACCATAAAATGTCCATCCACAAATGGCAGCCTCCACGAGGGGATAGAAGCAAAATCCAGCAGGAGCTACAGAGTACAAAAGAGAAGAGAGGTGCCTCTAAGTGTAGCAATATGGTTACATTTAACCACTTGCCGACTGCCGCACGACTATATACTGCGGCATGTCATAGCAAGTCCCTTGTGCGGTTTTCATGGCAACGTAAACAGCAATGCCATCTCAGGGGTATTGTATTTATCCAAGACCCAAGTTTACATGGTCCCAACTGACAACTCCAAAATATGTGCAAGGAGAGTGGGTACAGGATATGCAATTTTAACGTTAAAATCTTAAACTTTATCTTTTGATGTTTACATTTTAAATGTAAATATTAAAAATTTTAAATACAAAATTTTAAAGGAAAAACTTACATGTATGTCTAGTGAATGGACATTCACATCCTGGCATTTATTTCCCCAAATTGAATTAAGTGGGAAGGCATTTCTGTTGAAATTGAAATCTATTTGTGACCCCCAATAGGGAGATTTTCCTTACCTTTTTTGTCTCTGTAACACCAGCTCAGGAAACGTGGGGTGTGGCCATCAGCGGGTCAGCAAAATAAACTGCTGTGGGTGGAAATTTTGCTCTCCTGCAATCTACTAAAAATGTGCTTTTGTTTTTGTCTTTGCCCTTATCAGGAGATTCCGTATATACTCGAGTATAAGCCGACCCGAATATAAGCCGAGGCACCTAATTTTACCACAAAAAACTAGGAAAACGTATTGACTCGAGTATAAGCCTAGGGTGGGAAATGCAGCAGCTACTGGTAAATTTCAAAAATAAAAATAGATACCAGAGGCTGCGGCATGGTACAGGAGAGGAAGAAGCTGCAGGCATGGTGCAAGAGATGCAGAGGCTTTGGACGTGATGCAGGAGATGCAGGGCTGAGGGCATGGTGCAGAAGATGCAGGGCTGAGAGCATGATGCAGGAGATGCAGGGCTGAGGGCATGGTGCAGGAGATGCAGGGCTGCAGACATGGGGCAGGAGATGCAGAGGCTGTGGGCATGGTGCAAGAGATGCAGGCATGGTGCAGGAGATGCAGGGCTGAGGGCATGGTGCAAGAGATGCAGGGCTGCAGGCATGGTGCAGGAGATGCAGAGGCTGTGGGCATGGTGCAAGAGATGCAGGGCTGCAGGCATGGGGCAGGAGATGCAGGGCTGAGGGCAGGGTGCAGGAGATGCAGGGCTGCGGACATGGTGCAAGAGATGCAGGGCTGCTGGCATGGTGCAGGAGATGGGGAATGTGTATAAAACTGCGCTAACAAAAAACTTACACATAAAAGTATGAGTCATATACTGTGAAAGTACATAAAGCTGCTGACACTCCGATCGACATAAATGGTGACAAGATAAACATATAAATAGTGCAGCGCTAAGTGACTGGTGAATACATGTGCATAGACAAATGTTATAACACATAAAATAAATGCAACAATCCAAATGTGAATAAACTCATAACATGTGGAAAAGAAAGTCCAACAAAAGTGTGCAAAAAAATGAAAAAAAAAAAAAAAATCCAATAAATCCACACGGAAATAAGTGATTTGAAGAGATAAGTCCCACACCAGAAAAAATCTTAAAGCGGAGTTCCAGCCTAACCGCACACTCACCTGTCCCACGGTCCAGCGATGCGCCGTCTTCTTCCTCTCTGCTCCGCGGCGCCGGCATCACTGATGTGGGCACCCGACTGTGACAGTTTGCGGCTTCACAGCCGGGTACGCACTGCGCATGCGCGAGTTGCGCTATGCGTCGTGATTGGCCGGCAATCTTCTGGGACCTCTGACGTGTCCCAGAAGATTGCAGGGAGGGAGGGAGAGAGGAGAACTTCCGCTCAGGGCGCCGCGCGCTCCGAGCGGAAGTGGGAGCGGGTACATGTCAAATCTAGGTACCCCCCCCCCCCAAAAATGACATGCCAAATGTGGCATGTCAGGGGGTTAGGACTATTTAAAGCAGAAGTTCCACTTTTGGGTGGAACTCCGCTTTAAATGTGCTCACCAGATGGTATGGACCCAAATTGCTGTACAGCAAATGGGTCATACAAGCTGAATATAGGGATGTCCACAGCTCCAAAGGATGGGACCTTCTCCAGCGTCTCTGGATCGCAAGTTCAGTGTAGGTAAGTATCTTCAAAAACGCTCAACAAGGAATGTTCCAGGGATCATCAAATCATAGATATATGTAAAAGGATAAACCAATGAAACCATAGCGTGATACCGTATGGGCAATTTATTGAAAGATCAAGAAATACACTTACAATATCTTCAATGGTAAGAAGCATTCAGATTATAGACTGGCACTCATGATACTTCTAACGCATTTCATTACAAATAACATCCTCATAGGAATTAGCCTGGTGCTTGAATCAACATACCTTATATATATATAGGGTTATAAACAAAAAAAAAGAGTCCTCATGAGGTGTTAATGAAGGCATTGATGTCCCACTCAACATTCAAACCATACGGGACATATGTTTGCAAGGTATATATCCAGTAGGTCTCCAATCGGGAAACTCCACCTTTACCGAAACCTCCCCTCCAAGGAACTGTGTACTTATCAATGATTTGGAAAAGTGTGCCTTTGGGGTCTTTATTGTGGTATGATAAGTAGTGTTTAGGAACACTGTGGTTAGTCTTTCCCAAGGTGATATTGGAAATGTGCTCAGTCACCCGAGCAGTGAAGGTTCTAATGGTACGACCAATATATTGTTTTTTGCATGGACATGTGATTAAATATACCACATGCGTGGTTGTACATGTAGCAAAAAATGTAATATGATAAATTGTGTCTGTAATAGTAGATTGGAAGGTCAAGAATTTCCTTCTACAGTCTACATTACATTTGCAAACATTAAATCTTTTGCAAGGAAAGAAACCAATAAAATGATGAAAAAAAGTTGGCTTGACAGGTGGGTTGATAACATTGGGGGCCAACGCTGGAGAAGGTCCCATCCTTTGGTGCTGTGGACATCCCTATATTCAGCTTGTATGACCCATTTGCTGTACAGCAATTTGGGTCCATACCATTTGGTGAACACATTTGAGATTTTTTCTGGTGTGGGACTTATCATCTCTTCAAATCACTTATTTCCGTGTGGATTTAGTGGACTTTTTTTTTTTTTTTTCATTTTTTGCACACTTTTGTTGTACTTTCTTTTCCACGTGTTATGAGTTTATTCACATTTGGATTGTTGCATTTATTTTATGTGTTATAACATTTATTTATGCACATGTATTCACCAGTCATTTAGGGCTGCACTATTTATATGTTTATGGTGCAGGAGATGCAGGGCTGAGGGCATGGTGCAGGGCTGAGAGCATGGTGCAGGATATGCAGAGGCTGCTCAGGGGTCTTACTTACCCATCCCCGAGACTCCTTACATTTAAAAATGGCGCCGCCACACGTCATTGCGCATGCGCCGTCTGTCCAAGAATGGCCGAGTGTGTACGGGCTTTCCCGAGCGGCGGCGGCCACTGCTGATGTTCGGTCAGCCCCAGGGAGAACAGGTAAGTGACTCGAGTATGAGCCGAGTGGGGCTCTTTCAGCATAAAAAATGTGCTGAAAAGTCAGCTTATACTCGAGTATATATGGTATTTCCCACCACTTTGAAGTAATGGGAGAGGTTAGGGGAGCTGTTTTTGCACCATATAGATTTCAGGCATGTATAAGGAGATGAGCTGCAGATCATTTATTGTGGGAAGGAAGAAAGCTGAACAAAAAATAATTATATATTTTACTATTGATTACAAGACAATATTACAGTAGGTGCTTATATGCTAATGTGAGGTTCTTTATATAATAACAGGTTTGCTTGCTAGAATGACTTTGGAGAAAAACATTACTGGAACTAATTCTTCTGTCTCCTTAAAAAAGTCTTGCTGTACAGTGTGCTGTATCTTGTTCTACAATGAGAGTCTGAGTCACAGTCCAGCTGATATGGTTTGCAAAATAACAGGAATTAATGTCTCTGTAATTGTTGATGTGCTGCCTGTGCAAACTCTTAAATTAATGAGTTAAAGCAGAACTTTAGTCTGCAAATTGACTTAACCTCCTCCCATCCGCGCTACAGCCTATATACGGCTGCAGCGCGGACTCACATTTTCGGGAGGCCGTTTTTAAAGGCCTCCCAGAAACAGTCTCCCCGCGCACTCCCGCGAGCGCGCATCGGGGAAAATCTGTCCTTGGACACAGCCGATCACAGATCGTGGTGAATGGCCAATCACAGCGGCCATTCACCACGTGATCGGACCGTCCAATGAGAGATGATCTCATATGTAAACATATGAGATCATCTCTCATCGCCAGCGCTCCTTCCTCACACGGAGACTGCAGTGTGAGGAAGGAGGGAGAGCTGCCCAGCGCCGGGGACACAGAAAAAAGTAATCAGGGCACTGATCACCAGTGCCCTGATTACACAAGGTCCACCAAACACACCATCAATGCCCACAGTGCCCGCCATCAGTGCCCCCCATCAGTGCACACAATCAGTGCCCATAGTGCTGCCAGTCAGTGCCCATCAGTGCTTGCTCATCTAGGCACTGATGAGCACTGACTGGCAGCACTATGGGCACTGAGTGTGGGCACTGATGGTGCTGCCCATCAGTGCTCATCAGTGCCACCCATCAGTGCTCATCAGTGCCATCCGTCAGTGTCAATCAGTGCCACCCACCAGTGCCCATCAGTGCCGCCTGCCAGTGCCCATCAGTGCTGCCCGCCAGTGCCCATCAGTGCCGCCCGCCAGTGCCCATCAGTGCCGCCCATCAGTGCCGCCCGTCAGTGCCACCTCTCAGTGCCCAGCAGTGCCACCTCTCAGTGCCCAGCAGTGCCGCCTATCAGTGCTCATCAGTGCCGCCTATCAGTGCTCATCAGTGCGGCATATTAGTACCTCCTCATCAGTGCCACCTCATCAGTGCCCATAAGTGCCACCTCATCAGTGCCCATAAGTGCCACCTCATCAGTGCCCATCAGTACAGCCTATCAGTGCCCATCAGTGCCGCCTCATCAGTGCACATCAATGAAGGAGAAAAATGTATTTATTTCCAAAATTTACTCGCAGAAAATAAGAAAAACTTTTTTTTTTCAAAATTATCTGTCTTTTTTTTTTGTAAAAAATAAAAAACCCAGAGATGATTAAATACCACCAAAAGAAAGCTCTATTTGTGTGGAAAAAAATGATAAAAATTTCATATGGGTACAGTGTAGCATGACCGCGCAATTGTCATTCAAAGTGTGAGAGCGCTGAAAGCTAAAAATTGGTCTGGATGGGAAGGGGGTTTAAGTGCACAGAAGGCAAGTAGTTAAAGGAGATTATTTACTAAAACTGGAGAGCGAAAAATCCAGTTCTGTTCTCAAGGAAACCAATCAGCTTCCAGGTTTTATTGCCAAAGCCTAATTGAACAAGGTGAAGTTTGAAGCTGATTGGCTATCATGCACAGCTGCAACAGATTTTGTGTGCACCAGTTTTAGTAAATCTCACCCACAGTCTGTCTTGGTCACCCAATCATACAATAATAATAGCCGGGTGTTTGACATGCGGAACATTTTTGGTGCTTTTTTATAGGCTTGAATGACTTTTACTGCTCTCATAAGAGCCCATGCATGAAATGGCAAGGGGGGCGGAACTGCTGTACCATTAGGGGCCGGGCTACCTGAACCCGGAAGAGGCAGCAGAAGAGGACCCAGATGGCGGTGCAGGACACAGGCACAGAAAACTGAACAGAAGATTGCAGCAGATGAATTATGTTATTTGAACAGCACCCAGCTTAACTGGAAACTGAAAATCTGTATTTTATGGAAACAGAAAATAAACTATGCAAACTATTTATGTTCCAGAGATCCTACTTATCAATGGTCCAGGATTGGAACTTAAAAGCCTCCATTTTTGACCAAGAGGTCAGGTCCTCAGCTTGACCCTCGTCGTGTCTGAGGATCTCCGCAAGTGTTAATCTCTTTACTTTCTAATCTTCCCTTTTACTTTGTAACTCTTCTGTTCTTCTGGAAAAAAGAGAGAAAGATTTAAAAAAATATCCATTGTAATATTGTTACCATAGGTAGGACAAAAAAAGAAAAAAAGAAAGAAAAAAGAAAGTAAGTTGATGACAAGACCTCTTTGTCATTCTGTGTGGTTGATTCTCCCCACCACTGCGCTCTCTTCTGTACATTCGCTTCGTACTTCCCTCCTTTGTTCTGGTGTATAATTCATTTAACCTGCAACTCTCAGGTTACAGCTGTCTTGCAGCACAACATAAATAATTAATCGCTGTTTTGTTCAAACCAAGCGAAGCCCTACAAAGCCTAACACTATCAAAGAACAAAACTCTGCTTAGGTAACATAAAAAAATCTAATAATCTATAGACCCTCAAATACTGACTGTTGGAACCCATCTGGTGTCCCAGTACACAGGTTGTCAACCTCTGCCTTAGGGTGGCTACTGGCCAGACATAACCCTGCTTAGATGGCAACATTTAACTGGGTATTGCTTATGGCCATTAGGGGTTGAAAGCATACCTATCATAAAGGAGATCTGTACTGAGAGCACTTACTCTGTAATGCTAGCTTCCTTGCCATCATGCTGACGCTACTTTTCAATATAGTATACCGTAGTTCAGAGGTAACCCATTCACTTAACCCGTTGTTTAGCCACAACCCACCAACTTACCCGAAAGAAGATGCATCACACATGAGTGGAGTTTAAATGGCCATAGCCTACCTTTATTATAAATACCTACAACATTTTAAATAACAATAGCAAAACAGTAGAAAGAATTCTGATATGGTTTTAGGTCCTTTAAGGCACCATAGATGTCTGCAGTTAGCTATGTTAGGCCCAAGTCGTAATACTCCGGGTACCATACCAGTTGAACCCAGACACATACTGATCCATAGCTACCTAGCCATTACAAGTTGACTGCACTGAAAAGAAGATAGCACAATGAAGATGGGTTGCTTGAGGGCTTGAGGTCCTTAAAGGCATTATAGGTGTCTGCGGTTAGCTTTGTTAGGCACCAGTCACAATACACAGGGTACCATATCAGCTGAACACAGACACATACTGATCCAGAGCTACCTAGGTCAATACACGTTGACTGCAACAAATAGAGGACACCACATTGAAGATGGATTCCTTTAGGGTTTGAAGTTCTTAAAGGCACCATGAATATCTATGGTTAGCTATGTTAGGCCCCAGTCGTAATATACCAGGTACCATACCAGCTGAACCTAGACACATACTGATCCATAACTACATAATCACTTACAAGTTGACAGTATAGAATAGAAAGCAACACAACAAATATGGGTCTCTTGAGGGTTTGAGGTTCTTGAAGATGCCATTGGTGTCTGTGGTTAGCTATGTTAGAGCCCCAGTCACAATACACTGGGTAGTGGGTACCATATCAGTTAAACACAGACACATACTGATCTATACCACCTGGTCACTACAGGCTGACTGCACCGAATAGAGGACACCACATTGACAATTGGTCCCTTGAGGGTTTGAGGTACTTGAGGGTGCCAGAGGTGTCTGCATTTAGCTCTGTTAGGACCCAATCGCAACACCGGGTACCATACCAGCTGAACACAGAAACATACTGACCATAGCTACCTAGTCACTACAAGTTGACTGCGCTGAAAAGAAGACAGCGCAATGAAGATGGATCCCTTGAGGGTTTGCGGTCCTTGAAGGTGCCATATGTGTGTTTGTTTAGCTATGTTATGCCCCAGTCACAATACACTGGGTACCAAATCAGCTGAACACAGATACATACAGTCAACTTGTAGTGACTAGGTAACTATGGATCAGACAGTAGTAAAAATTCTGATAGGGTTTGAGGTCCCTGAAAGTGCCATAGATGTCTGTGGTTAGCTATATTAGGGCACAGTCGGAATACAACGGGCTCCATACCAGCTGAACCCAGACAAATAGTGACCCATAGCTACCTAGTTACTACAAATTGACTGCACTGAATAGAAGACAGCACAATGAAGATGGGTCCCCTGAGAGTTTGAGGTCCTTGAAGGCACCATAGGTGTCTGCAGTTAGCTATGTTAGGCCCCAGGCACAATACACAGGGTACCATAAAAGCTGAACACAGACCCATACTGGTCCATAGCTACCTAGTTACTACAAGTTGACTGCACTGAATACAAGATGGCACCACGAAGGTGGGTCCCTTGAGGGTTTGAGGTCATTGAAGGCGCAATAGTTGTCTGTAGTTAGCTACGTGAGGCCCCAGTTGCAATACACTCGGTACCATACCAGGAGAACCCAGACACATACTGATCCATAGCTACCTAGTCACTACAAATTGACTGCACCAAATAGAAAACAGCACAATGAAGATAAGTCCCTTAAGAGTTTGAGGTCCTTGAAGGCACCATAGACATCTGCCATTAGCTATGATATGCCCCATTCGTAATACACCTGGTACCATACCAGCTGAACCCAGACACATACTGATCCATAGCTACCTAGTCACTTCAAGTTGAGGGCACTGAATAGAAGACCGCACAACGAAGATCGGTCCCTTGAGGGTTTAAGGTCTTTGAAGACACCATAGGTGTTTGTAGTTAGCTATATTAGGCCTCAGTGGCAATACACTGGGTACAATGTCACCTGAACCCAGACACATACTGATCCATAGCTATCTGATCACTACAAGTTGACTGCACTGATTAGATGACATCTACGATGGGTCTCTGACCATCATCTTAAATACCAGCAAATAATCTGTCTTCAAAGACCCCACATCGTTCACCAACAACTATGACTTTAATCCACACTTCCCAATGGTAATATTGTAGCATGGGTGGAAGGGAAGCTCTCTCAGCGTCTGCAGATCTTCAACTGAACTTTTCCTCATTCCTCCCTATGGATCAACCTTTAACCGCCTCGCTAACTGTTTGGTCCTTTTGTTGCCTGGCACCCCTTTTCACCCAGTCATGTAGGACCTTCCCTTAGTTATTTTCCTCTGTTACCTTCAGGTCTATCTGGATTGCAGCAAGGTCATACGTCACAGGCACACAAGGCATGCAAAGTTTGGGGGTGGACAGGCTGAACGAGATGGTTTGGCCACTCTGGACCTGCACACGGAGAACATCCCAAAAGGTCGGGAAGAACACTGTTGCTCTAATATTTTGGTAGGTTGGATATAGGTATGCAAATCTACAGGGCCAGATTAACGTAGGGGCTATTGGAGCTGCAGCTCCAGGCCCCCACCTTAATATAGGCCCAGTAGGGGCAGATGACTATTCAGCTCAGGGCCAGTAGGGGGCCACATGAGAAGCTCCCGCCACCTCCTGCAGCAGGGGAAATATGACAGTTGGGGGTTTATCAGTGCGGTGGTGGGGGTAGTTACAAGCACCAATCTCCCTCTTTGACTCTCCATGAAGCAGCTGAAAGCTGCTTCTCCTCCTCTCCCTCCCGGGGCTTTCAGCTGCTTTCTTTGTGAGCCATAGAAGGAGATCAGTGCTTATAATTGCTCCCCCCCCCCCCCCCCTCCTGCACCATTAACCCCAGCTCTCTGGGTACTGATCCTTAATGATCACTGACTGTTCTTTCACACCTGAAGCCCTGAACCACCAAAATCCTCAGCACCAGGCCCGTGATGTTCTTAATCCAGCCCTGCAAATCTAGAGATGGTGAACTGTAAGTACAACACCAACAAAAATTCAACAAGTAAAAATTACATAATTTTGGCTAAAAAAAATAGACGTCCATCAAGTTCAACCGTAAGATAAGTAAATAAAATAAAAAAATTTGGAGTTCTACATCTGCAGTTGATCCAGAATAATGCAAAAAAAAAAAAAAAAACCTTATAGACCATGGTCCAGTTTTCTGCAAAAGGAACAAAATCCTTCATATTCCCCTAAGGAAGCCTTTCTATACCTTTGCTTCTCTATGCAGAAGAGCCTGTACAACTGTGCAAGACTGAGGCCCAGAATTCTCATTTAAAACATAAACTGGTGGGGCAAACAAGGGAACGCAATATAAATATACGTTTGCCTCTCAGCTACTTTTCCCATTAACAATATATCATTTGAATTATTCAACTAGAATTAGCGCATTAACAATACAGTCATTTCCTCGCTCCTTCCCACACAGGAAAACATACACTCTTCATTAGTGGCAATGACAAACACAGACGTGGGAGGTGTAAATGAGCCATCGTCACACTTAAAGGGTCAAATCAAGACTTTTTTTATTTATTTAAACAAATAAATTATAATTGCAAAGAAAAAAAAATAACCCCAGCAATTGTAATATAACAGACACTAACGAAGAGATAAAAAAAATACTAAGAATACAATGACGACTAGGGATGAGCGTAGAGATATTGGTTTTGGCAAAGCGGAAACTCAATTTTTACTCATTGAGTTGCTTAGGTTAAATTAAAAAAAAGTTCTACATTTTTTCTTTGTTTGGAGAGTGTGTTTTTTGGAGGTGTGTATTTAGGGTAGTCTAGTTTATTCCTTTTTTTTTTTTTCATTTCATTTATTTTTGCATGCTGTACTTTTATATTTTTATTTTATTTATTTATTTTTCTCTTTGCTTTTTTGAGGTGTATATTTAGAGTAGATTTGTTTATTTGATTTAAGAATATGTTCCCCCTTCTTTTGTGTATTTACCTACTTACTGTAGCTTTGGGTGTTTTTTTTTTTTTATTATTGTTTATTTATTATTTTGTTTGTACTTTCTTTTGAGTATATATAAAGGCAAAAATTTCAATTTTTTTTTAAATTCTTTAAAGACCCTGTCTTACCCTTACAATAGCTTTTATTTTATTTGTTTTATTTATTCATTCATTTATGGATTTATTTATCTATTGTTAGTGTTTTCTTTAAGTATACTGTATATCAAGACAAAAAATAAAACATCTGTACAGCTGCTTTGTCCATCATGAGGGGTTTCCACCATCCCTGTGCTGAGTTCCTGGGTCTGTACACCTGTTGTGCCCATTATGAGGCATTCCCACCATCCCTGTGCTGAGTTCCTGGGTCTGTACACCTGCTGTGCCCATTATGAGGGGTTCTCGCCATCCCTGTGCTGAGTTCCTGGGTCTGTACACCTGCTGTGCCCATTATGAGGGGTTCCCACCATCCCTGTGCTGAGTTCCTGGGTCTGTACACCTGCTGTGCCCATTATGAGGGGTTCTCGCCATCCCTGTGCTGAGTTCCTGGGTTTGTACACCTGCTGTGCCCATTATGAGGGGTTCTCACCATCCCTGTGCTGAGTTCCTGGGTCTGTACACCTGCTGTACCTATTATGAGGGGTTCCCACCATCCCTGTGCCGAGTTCCTGGTTCTGTTATATGTTTTTTAATCTTCTTAATATTTACAAATGGGTTTTCCATTCTCAACATAAGGGATTTGGTGTTTTTAACCTATCTAGCTACTTTTAAAGTATTACTAGTATTTTAATTGTAATTTTTTCAGTTTTTTTTTTTTTTTTTGATATTACGTTTTTCCTATTATTTTTTCCATCTACGGATGTATTTATACTCAACAATCTGTATTGGTACAAATATTTTAAGTTGCATCCTTGCTCCTGTATGTATATGTATGTGTATGTATATGTATTTGTATATATATATACATATGTATTATTGTTCAAGATATGCTTTCCATGAACCCACCCTGCTGGAGGTTGATTGGCGGGTTTGCAAGTGGGATGAGTCCCCAGCAATACTGCCACACCCCAGAGGGAGGAGCTTTCTAGACCACATGGAAGGGACATGAGCTTTGTACCATTATTTAAACCTGAGTGTAGACCATGATACAGTGGCTCTGAGGAAGAGGCGTATGCCTTGAAACGCGTCAGCCGTCATCCTAATAGGACAAGGGACATTCGTATGGACTACTCTCGATACTCAAGATCTTGAGTCCGATGTGATTGATTTTTACCTTTGTTTGTGAATAGCCATTTTTATGTTTTAACAATAAAGCCTATATTGAGGATAATGCGCTAGGTCGATGCGCCTTTCTTTGTGTTTCTTGTTTCCTGGTTCTGTGCACCTGCTGTGCCCATCATGAGGGGTTCCCACCATCCCTGTGCTGACTTCCTGGGTCTGTACACCTGCAGTGCCCATCATGAAGCGTTCCCACCATCCCTGTGCTGATTTTCCAGGTCTGTACACCTGCTGTGCCTATTATGACGTGTTCCCACTATCCCTGCTGGATTTATTTTATTGGTAGCAGAGAAAATGCAGGACATCATTTGCAATAAAACTATAACGTAATTTCAGCCAGATATTCTCTGCCTCTCATAGTGCAGATAATGGTTAATCTCTTCTATCCCTCTATGAACATCCCTGTGTCTGGTGCCAGCAGATTGAGATATATAAAGGACTGGGGCGAACACAACCTTTTCCTGCTGAGCAGCCCTGACACATGGCGGCACACAGACAGTTTAATAAGAAAAGGTGACAGAGCCGTCAGATTGAATCAAACCTAGGCAGCCTCGTTGCATGGGCCTCCCGTTCCATCTCATTGTGCCTCCTGTCGCATGTACTCAGGGATGAGATGAGCCTTGACACGAGGTCTTCTGGTATCTTCATGGAAGGGAAGATGAATCATCTGCAAGAGTCTTAAAGCAGAACTCCAGCAGACATAATACATAAGGAACTCAATGAACTGTCCCAAAGACGACTCATGCACCTGGGCAGGGGCCAAGGGCCCATCTACAACCTCCATGTTCCTGTAGTAAACCGGGAGCATAGCAGAATAGGTAAAAGCTGACCAAGGGAGGAAGGCACCAGTAGGCAGTTGGTGTCAGATGGGGACAATGAAAATGGGGCGTCTACTCCTCAGTCTAGGCTCACATCTATGTGGGCTGTGCTTGATGCATTTTTCAGGCACCTTTTGCAGTGCGTTTTTTGGTTTTAAACCCTCGTTTTTTATCCGTTTTTGCATGCAGTTTTAATGTATTTTGCATTTTTTTTCTTTCTCTTTAAACACACTGTGGTTGCTAAGGAGAGGGTCGGGAAGCCGGCCGCCACATCCTTAACTACCGATGATTCATCAACTGTCAGCAGGGGTTCCCTGCTGACAGCTAAATGTAAAAAAGAATTGCCAGCAAAAAATAGATCTTGAAAATAACATCAATGGGGGGGGGCAGGGTTGTCCCCTCCAAATCCATACCAGACCCGAAGGACCTGGTATGGACCGGGGGGGGGGGGGGGGCTCCACAATGTTTGTTTTTTCACAATTATTTTTTTTTTTTGCTGGCAATTCTTTTAAAATTAATTTTTTAAAGAAATTTAAAAAAAGAATGGTGTGGGGTCCTCCCCAAAATGTATACTAGACCCTTTTCGAGCATGCTGCCCGGCAGGTCAGGAAAGGGAGGGGATGAGCAAGCGCCCCCCCCCCCCCTCACCTGCACCATACCAGGCTGAATGCCCTTAAAATGGGGGGTTGCTTTGGGATGGGGGGCTCTGTTCCCCCCCACCCCAAAGCACCTTGTCCCCATGTCGATGGGGAAAAGGGCCTCTCTCCGACAACCCTGGGCGGTGGCTGTGGGGGTCTACGGGCAGGGGGCTTATTGGAATCTGAAAGCCCCCTTTAACAAGGGGTTCCCCAGATCAAGTCCCCCCTATGTTAATGAGTATGGGGTACATTGTACCCCTAATTATTCACCCCCAAAAAAAGTGTTACAAAACACAACACAACACAGAGACAGTATTTGACAAGTCTTTTGTTAAAAATTGTATCTTCTCCCTCCGGTGTTTCTTCATCCTCTTCTCTCTCCAGTGGTTTCTTCTCCCTCTGCTGTCTTCCCCCTCCAGTGTTTCTTCTTCCTGTTCTCTCCGGTGATATCTTATTCATCCGCCGCCACCACTGCCCGCTAAAATCCTCCGATGCTGGCTGCCTCAGTTGTGTTGGATCCCGCTGTCTGCCATTTCTTATATAGCCATGGGGCATGGCCATCCAGTGACATCACCCAGAGATCCCGCCCCTTGTCAAACGTCTAACTACACTTCTTTTTTTTTTTGGTGAATGGGTACCCCATACTCATTCTCATAGGGGGGGGGCGGGATCTGGGGTTCCTCTTGTTAAAGGGGGCTTCCAGATTTCGATAAGCCCCCCTCCCCAGACCCCCACAACCACCGCCCAGGGTTGTCGGGAAGAGGCCCATGTCCCCATCAACATGGGGACAAGGTTTTTTGGGGTCCATCCGGGCAGTATGTTCGGATAACGTTCTTGTATGGATTTGGGGGGGGACTTCATGCTATTTAAAAAAAAAAAAATTTGGCATGGGGGTGTCCCCTCAAAATCAATACCAGACCTGAATGGCCTGGTATGAACCGGGGGGGGGGGGGACCCCACACCTTTTTTTGCACAATTTTGCTGGCAATATTAATATAAATATTAAATATTACTTACTTATTTTCTATAAGCAGTTCTTTAACCACTTATGGATCGCCCACCGTGTATTTACGTTGGTACTTTGACGTTAAATACGGGGGTAATGGCAGCAGATAGCTGCCATAACCCTGGTATTTTTTTTAACAGCGGGCGATCCACTTTAAGATAAGTCGGGATCACCTTTATGGGCCGTGGGAGAGGTGCCCCATCCTGCCGCTTCCCAGTTGTTTTCCCCACTTACCGGACCCTCCTGTAGCGGGGAAAACATTCCCGGTCCGCTGTCCTCTTAGGCAGGAAGTCGAATGAGGTCAAGATGGCCCCCACTCCACTCTATGGCCTTGGGGGACCGAGCAACCTCATACGTCGTTTCCTAGCAATAGTTTTGATGACTTTTTTTTTTCTTTTTTAGTGTAGATGTGAGGTCTTTTTGACCCCAGATCTCACATTAAAGGTCCTATCATGCTTATTTCTATTACATTTACATTTTTTGTAATAGGAATAAAAGTGATTAAAAAAAGCTTTTTCAAAAGGACAGTGTAAAAATAAAAAATAAAAGATAAAATAAATAGGAATATAAAAAAAAATCAAAGCGATCTTAGCGATGTTAGCTCGCGCGCAGAAACGAACGAACGCGCATATATGTAAACGGTGTTCAAACCACATGTGAGGTATCGCCGCGATCGTTAGAGGGAGAGCAATAATATGAACCCTAGACCTCCTCAGTAACTCTAAACTGGTAACCTGTAGAAATGTTTAAAATGTCGCCTATGGTTATTTTTAAGTACCAATCTTTGTCGACATTCCACGAGCGTGTGCAATTTTGAAGCCTGACATGTTGGGTATCTACTTACTCAGCGTAACATTATCTTTTACATTATAGAAAAAAATTGGGCTAACTTTACTGTTTTCTTATTTTTTTAATTTAAAAAATGTATTTTTTCCAAAAAATTGCGTTTGTGAGACCCCTGCGCCAATACGGTGTGACAAAAAATATTGCAATGATCTTCATTTTATTCTCTAGGGTCTCTGCTAAAAATATATATATATATATATATATATATATATATATATATATATATATATATAATGTTTGAGGTTCTAAGTATTTTTTTAGCAATAAACTGATTTTAACAACGTGTCAGAAAAAGGCTGGTTTCTTTACACATGGTAAAGAAAGTGGTCAGAGACTGCTGACATGGTACAGGAGGTGGTCAGAGACTGCTGACATATTACAGGAGGTGGTCAGAGACTGTTGACATGGTGCAGGAGGTGGTCAAAGACTGCTGACATGGTACAGGAGGTGGTGATAGACTGCTGACATATTACAGGAGGTGGTCAGAGACTACTGACATGGTACAGGAGGTGGTCAGAGACTGCTGACATGGTACAGGAAGTGGTCAGAGGCTGCGCAGACATGGAAGCTTCCTCCTCTGTCCCCCTTCATGTTACCTCTCGACATCAGTGTCCTCTTTTGCCCCTTTCACCCCTCCACAGGCACATCAGTGTGTCCTCTTGTGCCCCCTTTACGGCTTCACTCTGCAGTATTGTCCCCTCACTCACATGAGTGTGTGTCCTCACTCTGAGGAGTCCTCCTCGACTCCTTCTCTGCTGTGGTGGCGAGGTGCCGCAGAGAACAAGTGCCTTTTATTTAAAAACAGTGCTAGGCGGCGCCATTACGTAACTGCACATGCGCCTGCCTGGCTGAACTTGTACGAGCTTTCCCTAGCCCGGCAGGCGTCAGAACAATGAATGCGCAGTTGAGATGTCGGCCCCCAACCATCATTTTTTACGGGCACCACTGCCCGTAACGAGCATTTACGGGCAGCCTGAAAATGGGCTGAAATTTACGGGCTGCCTGTAAATTGAGGGGCGGTTGGCAACACTGATCTAAATGTGCACTGCTCTCAAAGCTAGGTAGCTGACTTGCAATTGGACTGACAAATTCTCATCTGCCTAGTTTAATTCAACCTAGAAAGCTGAAATAACTGTTCAAGCATGCCCCATAATAAAGCTAGGTACTAATTACACTCAATCTACCTGCCAACACTCAAAAAAACACCCTCTCCACAAACCATGCTGTACCCCAAATAATAATAGTGCTCCCAAAAATCTAAAACTCTACATGTTTCGCTTAATTGATAAGCTTCGTCAAGAGTGAAAAATAAATGCACCAAATAAAAAAAGTGTTTGAAAATAAAGAAAGAAAATGGAGCAAACTATCCCCACATGGTTAGAGTCAAAAACTAAGGGTCCTTTCACACAGGTGTTCCATTTTCTTCATCAGTTCCATCACGTTTTATTTTTGTTAGAAAATCGGATGAAAAACAGATGCAGACTTCCTCTCTTGAGGAAGCCACAATGTTGGTGAAACATGTTGAGCATCGAATTGTACTGAGGACCATTCTTGATCATACAATGGTTTTATTCTATGTATTTTTTGTACTAAATAAAAATAATAGTTTTTTTATAATTATTGACTGTATTATATTTTTTGGCACCTTAAAAATCCCACTTTTTCTGTCCTTTTCATAAATTACATTGTGATTTGGGATGTGGTGCCTTATTTGAGACCTTGCCCTTCAGCATAAAATATTCTATTTAGATACAGACTTAGGTTTTTACATCTTTTATATACATCTGTTTTTTTAACATCCGTTTTCTAACTAATTTCGAATTTTTGGAAATATAGGAATTCAAATGGGTTGAAAAACTGATCAACCGATCCAAATTCTACTGCTGTTCGCTAAGGAGCGGGCTGGCACGCTGAGCTGGCAACACCTGATGTAAGAGGGCACTTTACTGGGGACACCTGATATAAGAGGGGGACTCTGATGGGGACACCAGCTGTAAAGGGGGACTTTGATGGAGACACCATATGTAAGGGGGGACACTGATGGGGACACCAGATGTAAGGGGGCAATCTGATGGGGACACTAGATGTAAGGGGGAAACTCTAATGGGGACACCTTATGAAAGGTGGTGTTTATTTTCCTTGAAATATGGATGTGATTTACCTACTTTTATGTTATAATTCAGATCTCGGCTGAAAGAAAATTTTAGCAACCGTACATCCTTGAATTTCAATTTTTTACCCCTGCCCTAGGTGGACATTTTTGCTTTGCAGGAATGTTCGCAAAACTGTGTGCGTTTTCTGCAATACACAAAAACACACAGCCCTTTTGCAGGTGTACAGTGGTGCCATTAAGGCTCCATTCACACTGCCGCGTCTTGTCAGGCGACTTGTCAGCCTGACAAGTCGCAGTCCGTCGCGGTCCATGCACTGCTACAGGACCCGTTCTAATAGGAGCGACACAATTCGCTCCAACTTAGAAAAAGGGTCCTGTACTACTTCGGGCGACCTCGGAGCGACTTGCATTGACTTCAATTATGTGAAGTCCGTGCAAGTCGCGCCGAGGTCGCGGTGCACGGTACTTCACAGGTCGCCCCCGAAGTCGTGCAGGAGTCGTGCCGCTTCAGTGTGAATGCGGTCTCAGTCTTAATGACTCACCTGTGGCAAAATGTATTGTAACAAAATACCATGTGTTTTGGTGCAGCCACATTTTTAAAATGGTTATAAAGGTTTTATATCTATTTGTATTACATTTTGTTTTGTCATTTGTTTTGTATACTACTACTACAAAAAAAAAAAAAAAAAAAGGTTTCTGCTGTTAAAATGTTCGGGTTTTGCTTGAAGAAAAGGTAGTAACCCTAACCCACCATGCAGGTAGAACAGCAAAACCACAGGACCACAGTATATACAGAGGTCCCTTGGTGTGGGCACTGCTGCTTACACCTTGCAATACCTGAAGTTGACTGCATATGCTCAGCGTCATATTCAGAGTGTAAGAGACGCTCAGTGCGCGTGCCCAGGCACACGGGAAGCAATGTGCGAATGCGCATGCGCCAATGCGCGAACACGCCAATGCGCCAATGCGCGAACGCGCCAATGCGCGGACGCGCGAACGTGCGTACGCAACGTGCGCACGCAATTGGCGCCAAACGGCCTATTTATACCAGGCGGTGACAGGAGCACATTGCTGAGTGGTCTTTCAGCTTGTGTTCCTGTTTACCTGTGCCCTGACCTGCTTGTGGATTTCCCGTTACACCGACCCGGCTTGCCTTTTGACTCTCCTTGGATTCCTGCCTGCCTTGTGACCTCAGCCTGTCTTTGACCCTGCCTTGCCTTATGCCTTTGTACCTTGCTGCCAGACTGTGTACCGACTTCGGCTTGTATCCTGACTCCGCTTCTGCCTCACGTTCCTGTACCCGTGCTGTCCGGCTGTTGACAACCCCTTGGCTTGTGTTCCGATTTCGCTCCTGCCTTCTCATCCAGCATCACCGAGTTCCAGTTTCAGGTGTTCATCCGGTGATCCACAGCCATCAGTCTTCTGCCAAGACATCACCTGCTATACCGGCCCTCGTGCCACTCTGTGTCCTACACCGCCTGTCATCTCTATCAGGGGTGTTGGACAGGAGGTGCAAGAGAAGCCCCCTCTACAGCTTGGTCTCCACCAGGTACGTGATACAGAGGTTGTCCTTGGGAAATAGACATATAAGTGCTGCCAGAATTGCTGCAGAGGTTGAAGGGGTGGGGGGTCAGCCTGTCAGTGCTCAGACCATACACCGCACACTACATCAAATTGGTCTGCATGGCTGTCGTCCCAGAAGGAAGCCTCTTCTAATGATGATGCACAAGAAAGCCTGCAAGCAGTTTGATGAAGACAAGCAGACTAAGGACATGGATTACTGCAATCATGTCCTGTGGTCTGATGAGACCAAGATAAACGTATTTGGTTCAGATGGTGTCAAGCGTGTGTGGCCGAAACCAGATGAGGAATAAAAAGACAAGTGTGTCTTGCCTACAGTCAAGCATGGTGGTGGGAGTGTCATGGTCTGGGGCTGCATGAGTGCTGCCGGCACTGGGGATCTACAGTTCATTGAGGGAACCATGAATGCCAACATGTACTGTGACATACTGAAGCAGAGCATGATCCCCTCCCTTTGGAGACTGGGCCACAGGGCAGTATTCCAACATGATAACGACCCCAAACACACCTCCAAGACAACCACTGCCTTGCTAAAGAAGCTGAGGGTAAAGGTGATGGACTGTCCAAGCATGTCTCCAGACCTAAACCCTATTGAGCATCTGTGGGGCATCCTCAAACAGAAGGCGGAGGAGTGCAAGGTCTCTAACATCCACCAACTGTGTGATCATGGAGGAATGGAAGAGGACTCCAGTTGCAACCAGTGGAGCTCTGGTGAACTCCATGCCCAAGAGGTTTAAGGCAGTGCTGGAAAATAATGGTGGCCATGCAAAATATTGACACTTTAGGGGTGTACTCACTTGTTACCAGTGGTTTAGACATTAATGGCTGTGTTGAGTTATTTTGAGGGAACAGCAAATTTACATTGTTATACAAGCTGTACACTCACTACTTTACATTGTAGCAAAGTGTCATTTCTTCAGTGTTGTCACATGAAAAGATAAAATAAAACATTTACAGTGAGGGGTGCACTCACTTTTGTGAGATACTGTATATTTGCAAATGTGTGCAAACAAAACCATCTGTTTTTAACAGTTTCCCCAGGCATCAAGGCAAGGATAGAATGTAATGCAGTGTGATGTGCATTGCATTACATTCAGTGGAGCACAGGGGAGACATGCAGGTCACCCCTGATAAAGTCACGTGGGTGTGAAGCTACCCGTCGGGGCCGAGCTATAGGCTAAACCGGAAGTGTCGCCGGATGATAAGCTCGCTGCTTGTGGATTATTTGGCCTGCTTATTATTTCAAAGAGTGTTTTCAGCTGTTTTGTAATACAATTTGGAAAACAGTATCACACTATATGGAGCCTTCCTCTCTTTATACACCATTCATATTGGGACGAAATGTGGACCACCTACCGGACTACCGCTGACCAGACATCACCTACCTCAGAGGGTCATCAGCTGAGGCCACCTTAGGAGACCCCCCCCCCCCCCCCCCGGAGGCACCTGAGTCTACCATTTCACTGTTTTTCACATGGACACTTTTAGATGTTTCTAGCGATGGACAGTCATTGATCACTAGATGGATTTATATGATTCAGGGGATTGGAGTTTTGGATTATGGTTTTCTATATTCAGTGTAATTTATCCCCCCAAAATTTTTTATTCATGCTCACTTTTGCTCACAACTTTTATTGTCATATGCACATTTTTCACAGATATTATTGCTTTTTGATCACCTTTATTATTAGTTGTCATTCAACAGCGCAGCACCAATACTTTATTATTTGATCTCTTTCGGCTACGGATTTGCTGATCGGTGCATGTGGCAGTCGGTCATTTGATTACCCCTTAGTGATAGCGCAAGAGTACCTTTTTATGTACAAAAGTGGTGGATGATCGCAGGATCCTCTCTATGGTAAAGAAAAACCAATTCACATCCAGACAAGTGAAGGACACTCTCCAGAAGGTGGGCATATCATTGTAAAAGTCTACAATCAAGAGAAGAGGTCATGAAAGCAAATACAGAGGATTCACCACAAGGTGCAAACCATGCATAACCCTGAAGAATAGAAAAGCCAAATTAGACTTTGCCAAAAAACATCTAAAAAAGCCAGACCAGTTCTGGAAAAGCATTCTTTGGACGAATGAAACTAAGATTTACCAGAATGTTCCAGATGTAGGAGAATGACAGGATGAAAAAAGTGTGGAGAAGGCTTGGAACCAGCTCATGATACAAAGCACACAATGTCATCTGTAAAAACATGGTGCAGGCATTGTGATGGCATGGGCATGCATGGCTTCCAGTGGCAATGGGTCATTATTTATTGATGATGTGACATAAGATAGAAGCAGCCGGATGAATTCTGCAGTGTTTAGAGATATACTGTCAGCCCAGGTTCTGCCAAATGCACCAAGTTAACTGGATGGCGCTTCACAGTACAGATGGACAATGATACAAAACACACTGCAAAAGCAACCAAGGAGCTTTTGAAGGAAAAGAAGTGGAATATTCTGCAATGGTCAAGTCTATCTCAACCCAAATGAGCATGCATTTCACTTGCTTAATGCGAAACTAAAGGCAGAAAGAACCACAAACAAAGAACAACTGAAGACAGCTGCAATTAGAGCCTGGCAAAGCATCAGAAAGGAGGAAACCTGGTCTTTGGTAACGTCCATGGGTTCCAGACTTCAGGCAGTCATTGCCAGTAAAGAATTGTCTACAAAATTCTGAAAAAGGAACATTTTATTTATGATTATATTCATTTGTCCATTTACATTTGAGCTCCCGAAAATGGGGGGGAATGTGTATAAAAATGGTTACAGTCCCTAAACTTTGTACTTGATTATTATGTTCAACCACTTGAATGAAAGCTGAAGGTCTGCACTTCAAATTAATTTGGATTGCTTTGTTTTAATTGTATGCAGGTGGCATACAGAGCCAAAAGTATGACAATTGTGCCTGTGTCCAAATATATATGGACCTAAGTGAAAGAGCGAAGATTAAACCTGGGGGGGTTAAACTTAAATATAAAAAGACATATTAAGAGAGAAAAAAAAAGCCTTTTAAAAATAAAAGGCAGAAGGGTCATTGTTGGTATTCCAACACTACAAGGAATGCAATAAGAAATGTAAGAACGCAATCAGGGCGGCTAAGATAGACCACGAGTAACACGCTACGAAGGAGAGCAAAAAGAATCCCAAAAAATTATTTAAATATATTAATAGTAAAAATGTGAGGTCTGAAAATATTGGCCCCATAAAGGATGATGAAGGGAAGTTGGTTACAAATGACAAGGAGAAGGCAACTGTACTAAATGCATTCTTCTTTTTACAAAGGAAAAGGAGGAGTATAGTAATCAAGACTGTATCATTAGTATCGCATCACAGAATGTACCCATGTGGCTAACAGAAGCCAGTGTCCGAAAAAGACTAGAAAAGCTCAAAGAACTCAGTCAGGTTATAGCCAGACGCTATTCCTAATTTTTATAGACAGCATACTGATAAAGCTAAGCAGGGCAATATCTTCACAGCATGATAAAGAAACTTTACATTGAAAAAAGTAAAATAATGCACTCGGGGGTTAGGAATATGAACGTAAATTACTTGCTAGGGGGAGAACCTCTGGGGGAATCCAGGATGGAAAAAGATCTGGGGCTTCTAGTAGATGACAGGCTCAGTAACGGCATGCAATGCCAAGCTGCAGCAATCAAAGCTAGCAGACTTTTAGAATGCATAACAAAGGGATAAAATGATAATCTTGCCACCTTATAAAACTCTGGTTCAACCACAATTGCAGTATTTTTTTCTTTCTGGTCACCCATCCTCAAAGGAGTCCAGAGAAGGGCAAAAAAATTATTAAGAGGGCTGGAGGACCGCAGAAATGACTACAAGCATTAAACCTATTCTCCCTAGAGGAGAAGCACTTGAGAGGAGATATTATAGCGATATACACATATCATATTGGTTATTCTAGCATAGCGAATAAACTATTCAGTCTCTGGGAGTTTAAGAAGACGCGGGGCTGCTCAATGAAATTGGAGGAGAAGCAATTTCACCTTTACCTGCAAAGGGTTTTTTTCACTGTCAGGGCAGTAAAGATGTGGAACTCCCTTCCACAATTGGTGCTGTCAGCGGGAATTATTGATAGTTTAAAAAAACTGATAGATGGGCATCATAGCGAACACATTATACAGGGATAGGGGATATGATTTTTTACATGAACACACACCCACTCACACAGGTTGAACTGGATGGACTGGTGTCTTTATTCAACCTTACTAGCTATGTAACTGTAACTAAATTACCTTGGGGGGTCACCCAATGTCTTATGCCGCGTTTCCACTGAGCGGTACGGTTCGGTACAGTTCAGTACAGTTCGGTACGGTACACCTTGATCAGGCTTGCATTTCCACCGCTAACAGTACCTCAACTCAACAGTACCTCAACAGTATTGCTCCACCCTGTTGGTACAGTACTAATGTGGTTGGTACCCCAGCAAAAGGGTACCAAAAAAGTGGTACGGTACGGTTCGGAATTAGGGTACCATTTACAACTTTTGACAATGGAAATGGCAAAAATTGCGTACCATACCGAACCGTACTGTACCACTCAGTGGAAACGGGGCATGCCACACTCAGTTGGGAACCTACATCCATATGTTCTGGGAATGCCCAGTGATACAAAAAAAAACACTTCACCTAAAACTAGATTTGTGCATACCCGCATCCCCGGAGCTGGCTCTGCTGGGAATACATGATGATACCCAGAGACCCCACCATACGAAAATCCAGGTATCAACCCTGTTGTACTATGCTAAGAAGGCTATAATTTGTAAATGGTTCTCTTCTGCTCCACCTTCCAATTTGGCCTGGGTGGCTATGGTCAAAGCTGAATTGCCACTTTATAAGTTGACCTATATGGGTCGTGGGTGCCTCTGGAAATTTGAGAAGGTGTGGCAGCCCCTCCCCCCCAGCCTTTCCTTTTCCCTTCCCTTCTTTCACCTTTTCTGTTGTATAGCTCTGATATGATTTTTGTTTGGGTCCAGGGGTGAATATATTTCGGTGCCCGCTGTGTAGTCCCCTTTGGAGAACTCTGCTAACTGTCCTAAGTTTAACCTGCTGCCAGATAATGCTGAACTACGCTGTATGTTCTATTATTGTAATTATATACCATTGTATATCCATGTCATAACCATGCAGAGATGTATAGTAACTAAGTAGAACTACTTCACTACTGTACTTAAGTACGGAAAGGCGGTATCTGTACTTTCCTAGAGTAGAATTTTTTTCTCCTACTTCCACTTTTACTTCACTACATTTTTTCAATGATTTCAATACTTCTACTCCGATATTTTTTTTTTTTGTGCTGCATAGTTACTCGTTACTATTATAAAAATTACCACTGCCAGAACAGTAGATGGCAGGTTTCATGAAGCTCAAAACATGTGTATTATCAGCGCATACGAAAATAAATGCTACTGTATGCATAAATAAAAGCTGCATTTGAAATAATAAAAAACAATATGATGTTCAAACTTTTGACTTCTTTCTTTAATAACTACATAACACAGTACTTGTACTTTTACTTTCAGTACTTGAGTAGCAATTTTTTTTTCAAAACTACTGGTACTTTTACTTTCAGTACTTGAGTAGCAAAATTTAAAAAAAAAAAACTACTTGCAATACTTAACCACTTGCCGACTGCGCACAGTATATTTACTGCGGCAGTGGGCCCCGGCCAGGCAGAGTGACGTAGGTCTACGTCGCTACTTCCTGCCGGTCCTGTGCGCGCTCCCGCGCGTGCCCGCCGACACCGATGGCTCGATTGGGTTCAGAACCGATCAGTCATCAGGTCCAGGCCAATCATTTTTGGTCTGGACCTGTTGATCGGTCCTGCCCAATCAGATCTCCCTCTAAGCCTGTGAAATGTAAACACAGGCTTAGAGGAGATGTGCCCTCCCCCCACAACGGTCTTTTTGGATCCAGCGTGAGAGGAGAGCACATCTTACTGTGAGTACTGCACCAAGCACACCCACACACAGTTAGATAGGCACATTTCACCCCCGATCGCCCCCCCGATTAACCCCTACAGCACCTGACACAACACACACTATATACAGCATATAGCAGTTACCTATATACCTGTATAAGTGTGATTTGTGAACAGGTGTAGCACTTGCGACCCCCCCTTTTCCACTTGAATTACCCCCCACCCCCCCCCTAATAAAGATTTGAGCCCCTGATCTCCCCTGACCCCCCCCTGATCACCGCTAGTTAACCCCTACACCCTCTGTCACATCAGCACTAATACAAACGCAATATACGGTGTTATTGTATATTTGTATTAGTGTCATTGTGATCAGAATTAGCGCAGGCGACTAAGTTTCTGTCCCAAGAAGGTTTAGGGTCCCCGCCACCCGCCCAATAAAGATTTAAGCCCCTGACCCCCCCCCTGATCACCCCTACACCCCCTGCCATAACACACACCGTATACAGTATATAGCATTTTGCTATATACCCGTATAAGTGTGATTTGTGGTCAGGTCTAGCGCTTGCGACCCCCCTTTTTCCACTTGAATTACCCACCACCCCCCCCTAATAAAGATTTAAGCCCCTGATCCCCCCTGATCCCCTCCTGATCACCGCTAGTTAACCCCTACACCCTCTGTCACATCAGCACTAATACAAACGTAATATACAGTGTTTTTGTATTTTTGTATTAGTGTGATTGTGATCAGAATTAGCGCAGGCGACTAAGTTTGTGTCCCAAGGAGGTTTAGGGTCCCCGCCACCCGCCCAATAAAGATTTAATCCCCTGATCCCCCCCTGATCACCCCTACACCCCCTGCCATAACACACACTGTATACAGTATATAGCATTTTCTATATACCCGTATAAGTGTGACTTGTGACCAGGTTTAGCGCTTGCCACCGTTCCTTTTATCCTTAGGATACCCGCCAGCCCCTTCCAATAAAGATTTAAACCCCTGATCCCCCCCTGATCACATCCCGTTAACCCCTACACCCTCTGTCACATTAGCACTAATACACACATAATATACTGTTTTTACTGTATTTTGTATTGGTGTCATTGTGACTTGAGGTTGCGCTAGCTAGCTAGTTTCTTTCCCAAAGGAGGTTTAGGGTCCCCGCCACCCCCCCCAGATCCCCAGCGCATAGTTTAGAAGTAACCCCTTGATTGCCACACACGCACGCACGCACGCACCTACACTTCCATTTCTAGTATAGTGTTTGAACAGATCAATATCTGATCTGATCAGAACTATACTAGCGCCCCCATAGTTTAGGGTTCCCAAAACGCGGTGTTTGCACGATCAGTACTGATTCCGGCCAGCACCTGCGTTTAACCCTTTCACCCAGGCAAGTGTAGTAATCAATAGATTACTGTCACTTGCAAAAAAACACAAGACACAAAACCGCTGTGTTAGCAGAGTCAGGCCTGATCCCTGCTAGCATTAGCAGTTTTTTTTTGTAGCGCTTGAAATAATCTTCGATAACCAGGTGCTTTTATTACCTGTGAGTCGCATCACTGTACGAGTAAATTTAGTTACCAAAATGACCAAACGTTCGTACAGGGATGAAGAGCTTCTCAGTTATATGCTGACCGAGTCATCTGATAGCGAAGGGGAAGCTACAATGACCGAATTAGTGTCAGTATATGAACCTGATGACAGCAGCGGCTCCCTGACAGATAGCTCCGACGACAGATGGGTCCCTGTTAGACCCAGGCGTACCCGACCCCATTCTGAAGTTGTTGAGATGCAGGAATCGCAGGGTGCTCGTATGGAGCAGAGTGTGGGTACTAGTGCCGCTCATTTTTCTGGCGACCTGGCAAGCGCCAGCGGCCTAGTACAACCTGGACCTAGTACAACCAGCACTGCAGTAAGACCTGGTGACGTGGCGAGTCCCCTAAGTGCAGTTGAAGCTGGTGCGGTGGCTAGCACAAGTAGTGGCCCGCAGCCACCGCGTATTCGTAGACAGGCCCGTAGAGCCCATAGTGCCCTCCCTGATGCGCTGGCATATCCTAATTGGCAACCCACCGATACTACAGCGCCAGTACTTCTCCCATTCACCGCCCAACCTGGAATCCACGTGGAGACAGCTGGTTTTACGCCCCTAAACTTTTATGAGCTGTTCTTCACGGAAGATCTTTACAGATCGATTGTGGATCAATCAAATTTATATGCACAACAGTTCATCGCCGCCAACCCAAATTCACACCTTGCCAGACAATTCGGCTGGAAACCTATAACGGTTTCCGAATTTAAGATCTTTCTGGGCCTTTCCCTCCACATGGGCATAACTAAACAGAGTGAATTGCGGCTATATTGGTCCACTAGCCCAGTTCACCATATGCGCATGTACTCTGCCTCCATGTCCAGGGGGAGATACGAGCAAATTCTGCGATTCATGCATTTCAGCGACAATGAAATCTGTCGTCCTCGGGGAGACCCTGAATACGATCGGCTCCACAAAATTCGGCCCCTCATAGACCACTTCAATCAGCGGTTTGCAGCCTTGTTTACCCCCGAACAAGTTGTCTGCGTTGACGAGTCCCTGATTAAATTTAATGGCCGCCTTGCTATGAAACAGTACCTCCCCAGCAAGCGTGCCAAGTACGGGGTCAAACTGTATAAATTGTGTGACAGGGCCACAGGCTATACAGTTAGTTTCCGGGTCTATGAGGGAAAAGATAGCTGTGTGGAGCCCCCCAACTGCCCAGACTACATAGGGAGCAGCGGTAAGATCGTTTGGGACTTGGTGTCACCCTTATCCGGAAAGGGGTACCATTTGTACGTGGACAACTTTTATACAAGCGTGCCACTATTTAGTCACCTTCTCGATTTACAAATTGGCGCATGTGGCACCGTGCGACCTAATCGCCGGGGCTTCCCCCAACGGCTTGTAAATTCCCGTCTTAGTCGGGGGGCGAGAGCCTGCTTGAAAACGGACAAATTGCTTGCGGTGAAGTGGAAGGATACACGGGATGTTTATGTTCTGTCCTCCCTTCACGCAGACACGACGATCCAAATCACTACGGCAACTGGCGTTGTGGAGAAACCCCTCTGTGTCCACGAATATAACCTTAACATGGGAGGGGTGGACCTTAACGACCAGCTTTTGGCGCCGTATTTAGTTGCCCGTAAAGCCAGACGCTGGTACAAAAAAGTGTCTGTTTACCTTTACCAATTGGCTATGCTGAACGCCTTTGTCCTATACAGGGCGTCAGGACGAACTGGATCTTTCCGGGAATTCCAGGAAGAGATCATCCTTGCCTACCTGTACCCAGGAGGCATGCCTGCCCAACTTCCCCTTCCAGATGCAGTGAGCCGGCTGCATGAGAGGCATTTTCCTTATGTCCTCCCGAGTACCCCTACCCAAAGATACCCCCAAAAAAGATGTCGTGTCTGTAGCAGGCGCGGATTGAGGCGTGACACCCGTTATTATTGTCCCAAATGTCCTGACCAACCTGGTCTCTGCATCGGGGAATGTTTCGAGCGCTACCATACACTAGTGGAGTATTAGCGTAGGGTACAGCACGACACAGTGTAGGGCACACAAACACAGGGTCTCGAAAGATGTTGGATGTCCATCGACATTTTGAGAGACCCAAGCTGGAAGAGAAGATCGCAGAAGATCGCAGTCCCAAATCAAGAAACAGTTAGAAAAATAAAAGGATCCAAAAACTGTTGTTGTGTCAGTAATTTTATATGTCCTTCTCCTTCCTACTGTACTTTTTTCAATGTCCTTAGTTTGTTTTTTCATTCTTTTGTGACCTGTTTCTCTTGCAGGTACTCGTCGGCTACCACGCATTGATTTTATATATTCTGACACAAACAGCGTTTGCGCTCAGCATATATGGATACCTTTGCTGATAGCAGCTGTGGTGATTTTCTGATTTCAGCACTGCAGTTAAAATCCTATTTTGGTATACGTGGATAGCGCCGTGTATACCCATCATTAAATTCAGTGGGTGGTTGTTTGGGCGGTTAATGATGAGAATCCAAAAACTTTTGTTGTGTCAGTCATTTTATATGTCCTACTCTTCCTACTGTACTTTTTTTTAATGTCCTTTGTTTTTTCATTCTTTTGTGACCTGTTTCTCTAGCAGGTACTCGTCGGCTACCACGCATTGATTTTATATATTCTGACACAAACAGTGTTTGCGCTCAGCATATATGGATACCTTTGCTGATAGCAGCTGTGGTGATTTTCTGATTTCAGCACTGCAGTTAAAATCCTATTTTGGTATACGTGGATAGTGCCGTGTATACCCATCATTAAATTCAGTGGGTGGTTGTTTGGGCGGTTAATGATGAGAATCCAAAAACTTTTGTTGTGTCAGTCATTTTATATGTCCTACTCTTCCTACTGTACTTTTTTTTAATGTCCTTTGTTTTTTCATTCTTTTGTGACCTGTTTCTCTAGCAGGTACTCGTCGGCTACCACGCATTGATTTTATATATTCTGACACAAACAGTGTTTGCGCTCAGCATATATGGATACCTTTGCTGATAGCAGCTGTGGTGATTTTCTGATTTCAGCACTGCAGTTAAAATCCTATTTTGGTATACGTGGATAGTGTCGTGTATACCCATCATTAAATTCAGTGGGTGGTTGTTTGGGCTGTTAATGATGAGTAATACTACGCATTATTCCTGTGCTGATTTCTGATAGGTTCTCTTTTTTTCCGTTCAGCCCACAGGCTGCATGAAAAAAAAAAAACCTATATGCCAAACAAGGACCAGCAATGTACTGGTACGTTGCTGGACTTTGAGTGGTTATACCAGGATGATGCCTGCAGATTTAGGCATCATCTTGGTATCGTTTTTTACAGCCAGCGGTCGGCTTACATGTAAAAGCAATCCTAGCAGGTAATTGGCCGCTAGACTGCTTTTACATGCAGTGGGAGGGGCCTCCCCCCCCCCCCCCACCGCCGCCTTCCGCAGCCTTCCGTGGTTTTTCTCGGGCTCTCCTGTCCCACCGGTTAACCCGAGAGTGCAGCCGGTGGTTCAATTGTCTAACCATAGAGCTAATTGGAGATGAGAATGGCTCCAATCATCTCTATGGCCTAAGATGCCGGAGGCTACGAGCATTTCATGACTTCTGTTTCGCCAGAAATAAGCAGGGCCATTGGGAAATTGGGAAAGTATTTTATCACACCAATTTTGGTGTGGTCAGATGCGTTAAGGTCAGAGGAGAGATCTAGAGTCTAAAAGACCCCAATTTTTTTAAAAAAGAGTACCTGTCACCACAGATTGCTATCATGGGGGATATTTAAATTCACTGTGATAACAATAAAAATGATTTAAAAAAAAAAAATGAAAGGAAAGGTGTCAAAATAACATAAAAAAGCAAAAGAAAAAAGAAAAAAAAAAAAAAAATTGAGCCCCCCCCCCCTTTCCCCCGGTGCTTGCGCGCAATGGCGCACGCAAGCGGTGGTCTAGTGTCATATGTAAACCGCAATTGCAGCATGCATGTGAGGTATCGCCGCGATCGCCAGATCGAGTGCAGTAATTCTTGCAGTAGACCTCCTCTGTAAGTCTAACGTGGTAACCTGTAGAGACTTTTAAAGGTTTTTAAAAATGTACGTATGTTTTTGCCGCTGCGCAGGCATGCGCAATTTTTAAAGCATGTCATGTTAGGTGTCTATGAACTCGGCATAAGATCATCTTTTAAATTTTACCAAAAAAATTGGAATTATATAGTGTATTTGTGCAATAAATTAAAAAAAAATGTATTTTTTTCGCAAAAATTGCGTTTGGAAAATCTGTGCGCAAATACCGTGTGACAAAAAAATTTGCAACATCCACCATTTTATTCTATAGGGCCTCTGCTTTAAAAAAATATATAATGTTTGGGGGTTCAAAGTAATTTTCTAGTAAAAAAAAAATATTTTTTCATGTAAACAAAAAGGCACAGAAAAGGCTTGATTTTCAAGTGGTTAGAAGAGTGGGTGATGTGTGGCTAAGATTGAGCATAAAATGCCGGGACAGTTCAAACACCCCCCAAATGACCCCTTTTTGAAAAGTAGACACCCAAAGCTTTTTTTCTGAGAGGCATGGTGAGTCCATGGAGTATTTTATATTTTGCCACAAGTTTCGGGAAAATTATTATTATTTTTTTTGTTGTTGTTTTTTTACAGAAAGTTGTCACTAAATGATATATTGCTCATGCATGCCATGGGAATATGTGAAATGACACCCCAAAATACATTCTTTTGCTTCTCCTGAGTACAGGGATACCCCATGTGTGAGACTTTTTGGGAGCCTAGCTGTGTACGCGACCCCGACAACCAGTCCACATCTTCAGGTTTTCTAATGGCGTAAATTGCTGATTTTACCCCTGACTACCTGTCAGAGTTTCAGAGGCCCTGAAATTTCAAGATAGCACAAAACCCCCCCAAATGACCCCATTTTGCAAAGTAGACACTCCAAGCTACTGGCTGAGAAGCATGGTGAGTCCATGGAATAGTTTATATTTTGCCACAAGTTTCGGGAAAAAATTTTTTTTTTATTTTTTTATTTTTTTTTACACAAAGTTGTCAGTAAATGATATATTGCTCACACATGCCATGGGTTTATGTGAAATGACACCCCAAAATACATTCTGCTGCTTCTCCTGAGTACAATGATACCCCATGTGTGAGACTTTTTGCCAGTCTAGCCGCGTACAGGACCCGGAAAACCAATGCGCACCTTTTGGCTTTCCAAGGGCGTAAATTGTTGATCTCACTCCTTACTACCTATCACACTTTTGAAGTCCATAAAAAGCCAAGATGGCACAAAACCCCCCCAAATTACCCCATTTTGCAAAGTAGACACTCCAATCTATTTGCTGAGAGGCATGGTGAGTATTTTGCAGCTCTAATTTTTTTTGGAAAATGAAGAAAAAACAGGAAAATGCATTTTTTTTCCTCTTTTTTCAATTTCCAAAGCTTTGTGACAAAAAGTGAGATCTGCAAAATACTCAACATGCCTCTCTGCAAATAGCTCAGGTTGTCTACTTTCCGAAAAGGGGTCATTTGGGGGCGGGGGGGGTTGTGCTGTCTTGGCATTTCATGGCCTCCAAAACTGTGATAGGTAGTCAGGAGTGAAATCAACAATTTACGCCCTTGGAAAGCCTGAAAGTGGAGGTTGGTTTTCGGGGTCCTGTACTCGGCTAGACGGCAAAAAAGTCTCACACATGGGGTATCCCTGTACTCAGGAGAAGCAGCAGAATGTATTTTGGGGTGTCATTTCACATATACCCATGGCATGTGTGAGCAATATATCATTTACTGACAACTTTGTGTAAAAAAAACAAAAAAAAAATAATAATAATATATTTCCCGGAACTTGTGGCAAAATATAAAATATTCCATGGACTCACCATGCCTCTCAGCAAATAGCTTGGGGTGTCTACTTTCCAAAATGGGGTCATTTGGGGGGGTTTTGTGCTATCTTGGAATTTTAGGGCCTCCGAAACTGTGATAGGTAGTCAGGAGTGAAATCAACAATTTACGCCCTTGGAAAGCCTGAAAGTGGAGGTTGGTTTTCGGGGTCCTGTACTCGGCTAGACGGCAAAAAAGTCTCACACATGGGGTATCCCTGTACTCAGGAGAAGCAGCAGAATGTATTTTGGGGTGTCAGTTCACATATACCCATGGCATGTGTGAGCAATATATCATTTACTGACAACTTTGTGTAAAAAAAACAAAAAAAAAATAATAATAATATATTTCCCGGAACTTGTTGCAAAATATAAAATATTCCATGGACTCACCATGCCTCTCAGCAAATAGCTTGGGTTGTCTACTTTCCAAAATGGGGTCATTTGGGGGGGTTTTGTGCTATCTTGGAATTTTAGGGCCTCCGAAACTGTGATAGGTAGTCAGGAGTGAAATCAACAATTTACGCCCTTGGAAAGCCTGAAAGTGGAGGTTGGTTTTCGGGGTCCTGTACTCGGCTAGACTGCAAAAAAGTCTCACACATGGGGTATCCCTGTACTCAGGAGAAGCAGCAGAATGTATTTTGGGGTGTCAGTTCACATATACCCATGGCATGTGTGAGCAATATATCATTTACTGACAACTTTGTGTAAAAAAAAAAAAATATATATATATATATATATATATTTCCCGGAACTTGTGGCAAAATATAAAATATTCCATGGACTCACCATGCCTCTCAGCAAATAGCTTGGGGTGTCTACTTTCCAAAATGGGGTCATTTGGGGGGGTTTTGTGCTATCTTGGAATTTTAGGGCCTCCGAAACTGTGATAGGTAGTCAGGAGTGAAATCAACAATTTACGCCCTTGGAAAGCCTGAAAGTGGAGGTTGGTTTTCGGGGTCCTGTACTCGGCTAGACTGCAAAAAAGTCTCACACATGGGGTATCCCTGTACTCAGGAGAAGCAGCAGAATGTATTTTGGGGTGTCAGTTCACATATACCCATGGCATGTGTGAGCAATATATCATTTACTGACAACTTTGTGTAAAAAAAAAAAAAATATATATATATATATATATATTTCCCGGAACTTGTGGCAAAATATAAAATATTCCATGGACTCACCATGCCTCTCAGCAAATAGCTTGGGGTGTCTACTTTCCAAAATGGGGTCATTTGGGGGGGTTTTGTGCTATCTTGGAATTTTAGGGCCTGCGAAACTGTGACAGGTAGTGCAGAGATGACATGAACAATTTACGCCATTAGAAAACCTGAGAGTGTTGATTGGCTTTTGCGGTCCTGTACACAGCTAGGCTCCCAAAAAGTCTCACACATGGGGTATCCCCATACTCAGGAGAAGCAGCAGAATGTATTTTGGGGTGTCATTCCACATATACCCATGTCATGTGTGAGAAATTTATCTTTTAGTGACAACGTTGTGTAAAAAAAAAAAATTAAAAAAAAAATTGTAATTTTCACAAAACTTGTGGCAAAATATAAAATATTCCATGGACTCACCATGCCTCTCAGCAAACAGCTTGGGGTGTCTACTTTCCAAAATGGGGTCATTTGGGGGGGTTTTGTGGTATCTTGACATTTCAGGGCCTCCTAAACCGTTAGAGGTAGTGAGAAAATGCAATGAAAAATGTACGCCCTTTGAAATTCTGATGGTGGTGATTTGTTTTTGGGGACCCCTACACAGCTAGGCTCCCAAAAAGTCCCACATATGTGGTATCCCTGTACTCAGGAGAAGCAGCAGAATATATTTTGGGGTGTAATTACACATATACCCATGGCATGTGTGAGCAATATATCATTTCAATGACAACTTTGTGTAAAAAAAAAAAAAAAATTTTTTTTAGTCATTTTTCAAACACCTGTGACAAAAAAATGAAATATTCAATGAGCTCAACATGCCTGTCAGGACATTCCTTAGGATGTCTACTTTCCAAAAAGTGGTAGTTTGGGGGGGTTTTGTACTGCCCCGCCATTTTAGCACTTCATGAAATGAGATTGGCAGTCAGAAATTAAAGCTGCGTAAATTTCACTATTTACACCATAGTTTGTAGACGCTATAACTTTTGCGCAAACCAATAAAAATACGCTCATTGATTTTTTTTTTGTCAAAGACATGTAGCTAAATATATTTTGGCAAAAAAAAAATGACATAAATTGAGTATATTGGATATTTTTTAAAAGACAAAGTTGAAAATGTCATTTTTTTGCAAAATTTTCGCTCTTTTTTTATTAATATCGCAAAAAATAAAAAGCGCAGAGGCGATCAAATACCACCAAAAGAAAGCTCTGTTTGTGAGAAAAAAAGGACGTAAATTTCGTTTAGGTACAGCATTGCATGACCGAGCAATTATCAGTTAAAGTCACGAAGTGCCAAGTTGAAAAAAGGGGTCTGGTCTTTAAGCTGCAAAATCCTCCGGTGGGAAAGTGGTTAAGTACAAAAAATGTTGAATACTTTAGTACTTCTACTCAAGTCACTTTTTGATCGAGCACTTGTACTTTTACTCAAGTATGGGTTTTGAGTACTTTATACAACTCTGTAACCATGTTCATTCAGGTTGCATTCTGTTTTGTAAATTTCTAAGTAACCTACAATATAGCAAACTGATTGTTAAAAAAAAAAAAAAAATCACCTTGGGGTGTTTACTTTCCAAAACTAGGAAACGTCATTACCTGGGTGTTCTGGCATTTTTACTTGATATGTTTTACAACAAATTGTAAGGAAAAGCAATTTTTTTTTGCAAAAATGTTTGGTCTTTTTTGCTTTATGAAAAAAACTGAAAAAAAAAAAATGATATAAAATGTATTTCTGTACAGTGTTTGCACAACACAGTAATGATCCATCACTGTATCATGGTGTTGAAAACTGAAAAATGGCCTGTTAATAAAGGGCTGGTACTCAAGTGGTCACACGACCATAAAAAAGGCTGTACATGGCCATGTAGACGAGATCTGCACTGCCCTGAGATCTGCGGTAAAGGTCAGCGTGTGTTTGTTTATATGTAAGCACGTTATAGGGATATTAATCTTCCCTGGGTTCTTTACATTCTGCCAATATATTTCAGCCCATGAGATCATTATCCCCTCCAAGTACTCAGCGGAAAGGCACTAATCACATAATATGTGTCTAACTGCATCTATTTATATCTTACCTCCCCCTCTTCCCGTGCTGCGAAAAACTGAGAAAGTGTTAAGAGTAAAAGCAATATATCGCTTCATAAATAAATATTCATTGCTTATATTTATACGCCTGACAGCTTCAATGTCAAGTGAGCCAGCTGTAAACAGATCATTTTTTTTACTAAGAATATACAGTATATATACCAATACAATATAATAATATATCTTTTTTATTACTATTATTTTTTTTACTAAGAATATACTGTGTATATACAAAAAAAAATATATATATATATACCGTATATATATATATATATATATATATATATATATATATATATATATAATTTTTTGTATGTACAGTATATATTCTATTTACCTCTACAGCAGGACATATACATGTCACACTGTACATCCTAGATTATCCACTTCTGGACTGGAAGGACTTTCCCCCATAATGACCAGGCCATTTTTTGCGATTCGGCACTGCGTTACTTTAACGGAAAATTGCGCAGAGGTGATACACCATATCACCTCTTCTAGCACAAACCCCCAAATCCCCCCTCCTCGCACAAATCCCCTCCCCCCATCCCCTCCTAGTAATCCCTTACATCCCCTGCCACCCTCCCAACACAATTCTCCTTTTCTCAATTTCCTTGCAGCCCCCCACCTCACATGAAAATACAGTGTCCAAAGCAGCCACCCTTCCTGCCCACCGCTTGTCCCGGTGCTGCTGTTTACTAATATGTTGGTTGCCTGAACGTAAACGATGGTAATCCCAAAAAATGGATATAATAAGGAAACTGACATCATAGGTACGTCTGCTTTAGGAATATAAAACCTTTCAGCATTCCTATCTCCTAAACCTTGTGATTGGGTGAGGGGAGGCTCAGTGACACCCTCAAGAAGGTTCACAAAAAGAAACTGCATCATCAGTCCAGAGCTCTCCATTACCATCAAACAAATAACATCACATCATTTAAAATATATAACATTATAGGCGGACCTGATTGGGCCACCAAGTCTCCTCTATGTGTAGGCGGATGTCAGCGGATCCAACAAGATCCACTAAAAACAGATGGATGGCGATACGTTCGCCATCCGCCCCATGGGTCGGATCAGATGAAAATGGACATGCTGTTCATTTTCATTCAATCTCCCTATAGAGGCGAGCGGGACTCCGCTCACTATGCAGAGACGGACTTATTATCCATCTGCTCAGTGGGGATCAGCGGAGCCATGCTCACTGAGCTAGCAGAGTCTGTGAAATCGGATCGGTTCGTGTGCAAGGGGCCTACCTCTAATGCACTGAGCCAAAACTTAAAGAATCCCTGTCTCTTTGAAGAGTGCTGTTATATTATACATCTCTGAAAGCTTCCTGTCTGCCATGACAACATGTATTACAGACATTTTTCTTTAAAGTTTAGCACCCTCCAAAGTGTGCTACTAGTGTGAGTGTAGAAAAAAGTATATTCTGGACAGGAATAACCTGAGTCATTGAATTGGGTCATGATTACTAGAGGCTACGACTGGATTACTCATCCTGGCAGCTCTCTGGTGCCTCCCTCTGGTGTCTGGAGGGTTGGAGAACCTTCCAGAACTTGAGGGAGGTTAGGAGGAGCTGCCATGAATATTTGTGGGGCCTCAGCCAATCCTCAGAGATGGGCTGGCAGGGGACTGAAACAACCCCATAAATAGACATGGGCCATTCCACCAGGGGAGTCGGGTGGAAGATGGAGTGCTGAGGAGAGACTGTCAGTGGCCCTTGAGGAAACCCCTGCCGGATAGGGGGTGGTCCCTTCTTTCAGCTGGCCTAGAAAGATCCTGACACAGGAGGCGGTGAATGGATCCATGCTGGAGAGACAGCGGGAAGGAGCAAGAAGAAACAGTGAGTAGATCAGCGCAAAGCAGGGGCAAGACAAGGGGAGAGGCTGCCATCTGCAGCAGGCTTCTCTTGAAGATTGCATAGTGCCAAGTGTTCATCTAACCTTGACCTGGGAGGTCTCCATGAGTGTGTGCCAGTCGGGCAGGGCTGGGGCAGAAAGTTAGTCAGGAGGACTGGGAGGAAGATCAGCCAGATGAGCCAGGCGTGGCTGGTGGCAGCCAGGTGGGCTAGCATTTCCTGCAAGCAAGTGGAGCTGGGATCAGTGGCCAGAGGGAAGCAGAAGGAGGAATGTCAGGCTATTTGCTCATTATACTACCGTGTCAAGGGACTAAGAGTTCCTGCCTGTAATTGGCCTTTGCTGGACTAACAATAAAACTGTTAGTTCCCTCAAGAGTGAGCAGCAGGTGCTGTACTGTGAAAACCAAGTTTGTGCAGGAAGAAGGAAAAGTGGACTTTTTTTGTAAATAGGGAGGAAGAGAAATAAAAATGAATCCTTTCCTTTTCAGTCATTTATTCCATAAAAATAGCAACAGATGTAATAGTGTACTTTGGAAAAAAAGAAGCTGGCATTGTCCTTTGTTGCAGAAAATGCAAATTGTAGACATTTTCCATAACTGTCCACCAGGCTCTGACATCAACTGTTTGACCTCTCAAAATTCCTTCAGTTGTAGGATGTCTGTGGGTTTCCTGAACTAAACTGTCCATAGAAGTTCAATAGGATTCATATCAAGGCTTTGACTAGACTAGTCCACAACCCTTTTTCTTTCTTTTTTGAGCCATTCCTTGTTGGATTTTTTAATGTGCTTCCGATCAGTATAATGTTGAAAGATCCATTTCTGGTTCAACTCCACGTTTCAGACAACTTTTCAACCTCATTTTCTCACTAAGCACACTTTAATATGATTCTAGTTGAATCCTGCCCCAAAGCAGTCAGTGGCATCGCTATGGGGGTGCAGACCTGAGGACAGTAATTGGGCACTGTGGGGGGCTGAGGACAGTAATGGGGTCACAGTGGACATTAAAGGGGGGACTGAGGACATTATGGGGTGGACTGTGGACAGTAATGTGGTCACTGAGGACATAAATGGGATGGGGGTTGCTGAGGACATTATTGAGGTCACTGAGGACATCATTTGGGGGGACTGAGGACATTATTGGGACGGCCTGAGGACAGTGAATGGGGGCTTGAGGGCAGTAATTGGGTCATTGAGGACATAAATGGGGGGGGGGGGGACTGAGGACATTATTGGGAGGGCCTGAGGACAGTAATTGGGTCACTGAGGGGACTAAGGGCAGTAATTGGGTCCCTGAGGAAATTATTGAGGGGGACTAAGGATGGTAATAGGACAGGAATTTGGTCACTGAGGACAATAATGGTGGGAGAGCCTTGCTGATGCACTAGCCTGCTCAGTGCCCTACTGGGGGGGCCACACTATGTTTTACTGCACCGGGTGACAGCAACCCGAGTGACGCCACTGAAAACAGCTACCCCATACTATAACATTTACACCACCATGCTTTACAGTTGTTAAGTGTTACTTCAAATTAATTACATTTTATTATTGTTTTTGTACCTTTTGCCAAGATGTCTGGTGTGTTTCTATTTCAAGTGTCTAAGACAGGGGTCTCTAAACATTCTAAACAAAGGGCCAGTTCACTGAGCTTCAGAATTTATGGGGGCCAGACGGTGGCCAGTAGGACTAAAAAATGCTCTGACATCAGTGGAAACAGAAAATGCTTCAGGCTTGGTGGTCAGTGGGAGAAAATACATAGCACCTGTGGTCAGTAGGAGGAGGAATATTGCCCAATTTCTGGTGTCAGGCGAGGGGTGGGGGATTGTGACCCATTGTTGGTGTCAGTTGCTGGTATTATGTCCCACTGTTGGAGCCAGTGGAAGGATAGGTGTTTCATCATTGGTGTCTGTTGGTAATGGGTTTTTCCTAGATGACCAGTAGAGGGCCTCAGTCAGCGCTGGGAACACGGTGTGACAAGGAACGAAGCATACATAGCAATCTGTCACAAACATGTCCGATTTTATTCTGCGTCAGATTCTCTTTTATAGAGGCAATGACGTAGTGGGATAAAAGCTTTTAGCAAATCACAGTAATCAAAAGACATCAGTAGAATAATTTTAACCAATAATCTCATTACAGCAAAAAGTTGGCTATAAAATGTATTTCCAAATATCGCATGATACAGAATATTAATCATTAACATGTTTTGAGCCAAAACTCAGCATTCTGAGGTGAGCGTGACCCTTAGTGCCGGTTCACACTGGGGCGACCTGTGAGGCGACCTGGTCGCCTCACAGGTCGCCGCAGGTCGCCTCCCATAGGGAAGCTGCGGACCCGTTCTAATAGGAGCGACACAAGTCGCTCCGACCTAGAAAAAGGGTCCGGAGCTTCTTTGGGGCGACCAGGAGGCGACCGCCATAGACTTCAATGTTATGAAGTCCGTGGCGGCCCGCTCCGAGGTCGCGGCGCGCTGCTCGCACCCCGATCTCGGAGGTCGCCCCTGCAAGTAGCGTCGCGGTAATGTGAACCGGCGCTTAAAGTCAACATTGGCATATTGACTTAAGCCTTGCAAAATTATCATTACCTTTTGAAATGAGATAAATGCACTATTTTCTACAGAGTGAATTTTGACTATTATATGAGGATAATAAGCTTGTGATTAACCCCTTCCTCACAGTGTCAGTGGGAGGAATAGTGCCTTGTATCCGTGGGAGGAACAGTGCCCCAGAGCCAGAAAAAGGCAAGCAAAATGCTGCATCCCCCCCCCCCCCCCCCGCGGGCCGCAGTTTGGAGGCCACTGGTCTAAGAAGTGGGTAAGGGTTTCTAGAAAAATCTGGTGTGGTGACTAGAGATGACCAAACGTCTAAAAATTGCAAAACTCCATAATTAAGAACTTCTGCACTGAAAGTCCCATTGATGTCAATAGGAACCTGAAACAGAACCAAACAATTGTGTATTACAGAGCAGCAAATTATGCAAAATTGTGCAGAATGGTTTGGAACTTTCTGGCAGCCCTGCCTGACAAGATGACGGGGCCAGAACACTACCTAAAATACTTTATTTAAAAATTCTATTGGGCAGGGCTAGGAAAAGGGAGAAGCAAGATGGGAAGACGCACAGGTGTAATGCTCCCATGCGCCTAGGGTGCCCCATGCTGCAAGCACCGCACCTCATGCATGCTCCAGATTAGTGGTGGACAAGTAGTGGACCATAACTTCCCCTCTGCCAGGCCACAACCTTCTTACAACAAGCCAACTCTTCTCCCCTCTCGCCCCAACTACGCACATTTGACGCAAAAACACACCCTTGATGCACAACCGTCAACTCACCCCCAGCTGCTAGAAAGAAAGCACATTTGCACACATCCACAGTGCAACGTCCATGCAAACTTTGAACAGCCAGTGCATGGGGGGACATTTAACGGGCATGCCAAAGCATGTAAAGATATACGCCCATCTTCAGCATGCATTAGCACTGTGGGAGGGGCCGCAGTTCATCATCTTCACACTGGATGCTGGGTGACCCTGCCCCACCACTGCTACCCTATACTATTATAGAAGGATGAGACCTGGTGGCACAGACAGCCAAACTAAAGGTGCCCATGGGACAGCAGAACCAGATACTGTATAAGACATGAAAAGTCTTTTGAGCAGGCCCCATTTTCCAAAAGCCTTTTGGGAATCCAAACTGCTAAAATAATCTATCATCTAATCTAACATCAATCTAACATATACATTTTAGAGTCAACTTCATGATTAAGACCCATTTTATTGATCTTGTTGGCAAAGAGAAGTTCCTTATATTCCATACTTTCTAATGAGCTGTTTACAACGCTTATGAGTTTGGGAACCTTTGAAATGAGCGTGTAATTTAATTAACATAAATTTCCATGGCAACAACTAAATAAAGATAAGATCATAAAGGCTGAGCAGCAATTAGCCTGCTCACTGAGTATATCCTAGCAACCAGCCTCATGTGCGACCTTGTAAGATAAGAGCCCTGACCCTAGTATCTTCTCACTGGGGATATTGTAGAGGGCAGGCTGTAAAATAGTATCTAGGTGGGGATTCTCTCTATACATGGGGCAGAAAATAACCTATTTTCATAACATGTAATACAGACAGTATTCTGCAACTTATTTTAATACCTATACACTGTAAGCCCCAAAAGTTGGTGGGCACCCAACCATCTATATGAGCTTGTTGAACATCCCATTACAAAATCATGACCATGGCCAACTATTGTTTTCTGTTCAAATTCATGCCAAAGGTGGTCAGTAGGGTCAGGACTGTGCAGGCTACTTGAGTTTCTCCATACCAGACTGGTCAAAATCATGTCTTTATGGGGCTGTCATGCAGTCATGCTGGAACAGAAAAGGTCCTTCTCCAAACTGTTACTATAAGGTTGGAAGTGCAAATGTCTTTAAAACAGCGCCCTTCACTCAAAGCAGCTGAACTCCAAAATCTGGGAAGGGTCTACATACTTTTGGCCATATAGGAAGTTGTGATGATCAAATGACCACATAAATCATTGTTTTGGTGGCCTCTTGACAGTTGACACAGGATCACCCAAGGCACATGCTCTAAGTGGCAGCTGGTCTTCACTAGGGCTCCTTAAGGTGGGGATGAGTCCAATGGTCCCAGTTTGTTTTGCTGCAACTGTCACCCGGTTGCAGTCCTCAGGATCATCCCACCAAGTGGTAGCAGGAACAGGGACTGCTGCAGTGTGGAGACTGCAGTACAAGAAGATTGGCAGAAGAGTATCCAGGGCCAGGCAGAGATCTTGGCAGGCAGCAGGCAGAACAGTAGTCAGGTCTAGAGATGGGCGTGTTTGGGATCCCACCTGCCCAATCCCACCAGGAAGCCGACACTTCACATGTCCATTCTGATGGAGGTAAGGGGGGGGGGGCCGGGAAAGAGCATAGGGGGGGCCAAAGAGCATGGTGGAGCGGTGAGCACAGGGTTGTTGGAGAGCACTGGGGGGATGGAGAACACCAGGGGGGCCAGAGAGCACGGGGGAGGGGGGCTGAGGAGAGCGAGAGGGTGGGGAGCACAGGGGGGGTGGAGAACACAGGGGGAAGTAGAGCACAGGGGAGGCCGTAGAGCACAGGGGGGCTGGAAAGCACTGGAGGGGGGGAGGCGGAGAGCACTGAGGGGGCTGGAGAGCACAGGGGGGGGCTGAAAGCACAGGGGGAGGCTGCAGAGTACAGGGGGAGCTGGAGAACACAGGAGGCACAGGGGGGGGGGGGCTGCAAAGCACAAGGGTTGGGAGCAACTATACTGTTCCCTCCTGCCCTCCTATTCTGTTCTCTAATGGCCCCCCTGTACTGTTCCCTTCTGGCCCCCCTAATCTGTTTTCTTCTGGACCCCCTATACTGTGCTTTTTTCTCCTGGCCCCCCTATACTGTTCCCTCCTGGCTCCCTTGAACTGTGCTGTGCTCTCCTGGACCCCCTATAGTGTGCTGTACTCTCCTGGCCCCTAATATTGTGCTGTACTCTCCTGGCCTCCCTATACTGTTCACTCCTGCCCCCTATACTGTTCTCTAATGACCCCCATGCACTGTTTCTTTCTGGTCCCCTGTACTGTTCTCTTCTGGCACCCCTATATTATGTTCTCCTGGCCCCCCAATACTGTTCCCTCCTGCCTCCCTATTCTGTTCTCTAATGGCCCACCTGTACTGTTCCCATCTGGCCCCCCTATTCTGTTTTTTCCTGGACCCCCTATACTGTGCTGTTCTCTCCTGGCCCCCTATATTGTTCCCTCCTGCTCTCCTATACTGTTCTCTAATGGCCCCCTGTACTGTTCTCTCATGGCACCCCTATGTTGTGCTCTCCTGGCCCCCCAATGCTGTTCCCTCCGTGCCCCCTGTACTGTTCCCTTCTGCCCCCCCCCTGTATTGTGCTCTCTTGGCCCCCTATACTGTTCCCTACTGGCCCCCTGAACTGTGCTGTGCTCTCCTGGCACCCCATACTGTTCCCTCCTGCCTCCCTATTCTATTCTCTAATGGCCCACCTGTACTGTTCCCATCTGGCCCCCCTATTCTGTTTTTTCCTAGACCCCCCTATACTGTGCTGTTCTCTCCTGGCCCCCTATATTGTTCCCTCCTGCTCTCCTATACTGTTCTCTAATGGCCCCCTGTACTGTTCTCTCATGGCACCCCTATGTTGTGATCTCCTGGCCCCCCAATGCTGTTCCCTCCGTGCCCCCTGTACTGTTCCCTTCTGCCCCCCCCCCCTGTATTGTGCTCTCTTGGCCCCCTATACTGTTCCCTACTGTCCCCCTGAACTGTGCTCTCCTGGCACCCCATACTGTTTCCTCCTGGCCCCCCTATACCGTTCTCTCCTTGTCCCCCTGTACTGTTCCCTCCTGCACTTAGCTGTGTTCTCTTGGCCCCCTATACTATTCCCTATTGGCCCCCCTGAACTGTGCTGTGCTTTCCTGGCCCCTTGGTCTTTCTCCTTTTCCCGTCAGGGGTCTATCTTCGGGACAGCCCTCACTGAGTACTTGGTATCAACTTTGGCAGGTTCTTAAGGAGTGGGATCCATCTGGCTTCGGCCTAGGAGAACCAGAGTTCCTTGTGCCTAGAGGTTCAGGGGTTGAGGCCCTTTCTCTTCAGAGGTCAGTCCATTACTATACCCTCATGCACTTTTTCAAGTCCTGTGACTTCACGGTTCACTTTTTTGTTCACATGAAATCGACAAGCATTGCGGAGATCCCTAAAAAAAATGGTTATTTTGTATATAAATTTGACTACTTTGTAACATTGTACATCAAATCTTTATATACATTCTATAATTTTTTGAATTCTTTTTTTATAGAACCGGCAGTTAATCACCTCCTTCCCAATCCTATTCTGACACTTCGCTCCTACATGTAAAATTCTACTTTTTTTTGCTAGAAAATTACTTAGAACCCCCAAAACATTATATATTTTTTTAGCAGAGACCCTATAGAATAAAATGGTGTGTGTTGCATTTTTAATGTCACACGGTATTTGCGCAGGGTTTTTTCAAATGCAATTTTTTGGGAAAAAAACACATTCATGAATGTTAAAAAAACAAAACAGTAAAGTTAACCCAATTTTTTTGTATGATGTGAAAGATGATGTCACGCCGAGTAATTAGATACCTAACATGTCATGCTTTAAAATTGCGTCTGCCCGTGGCGGCAAACTACGGTGCCTAAAATTCTCTACAGGTGACGCTTTAAACGACTTTACAGGTTACCAGTTTAGAGTTGCACAGGAGGTCTGGTGCTAGAATTATTGCCCTCGCTCTGATGTTGGCGACAATACCTCACATTTGTGGTGCAATCACCGTTTACATATGTGCGAGGAAGTAATGTATGCATTTGCGCGTAAGCACGGTGGGACCGGGGCGCGCAAACATTTTTTTTTTTTAACTTTTTTTTGTACTAACTTTATTGCTATCACAAGGGATGAACTACATCCCTTGTGACAGCATGATTTGTGACAGTTTCTCTGTATGGAGAGATTTGGGGTCTATTAGACCCCAAATCTCTCCTCTGGCCCACTGGCCCATGCAGTCAATCAGACACAGATCGGTCCAATCGACTGCTTTCCTGGCTGCTGGTGGCCAGGTAAATAAAGGGGCGGAACCGGAAGTGAGGAATTACTCGTTGCTCCCAGTTTCCAGAGAGAGGGGAACGACATCAGTTTTCTCTCTCTCTCTGTGTACAGGGCAGCCATTGCCGCCGGCCCCATCGCTCCCGGCCTGGAACTGAAGAGCCTGTGGAATGGCGGCAGTGGGAGTGGGACCCCCTTCCGCCACCCGCAGAAGTGATTAGCCACCCGCTAATTGGCCACTCCGATCACTTCTGCATTATAAAGAATCGTCGGCTGCAAAGAATGATACCGGGATGTTTCATGTAGGTGCACCCACCCTCCCGGTATAACCGCTAAAACCCAAAGACGTACAGGAACCTCCTTGGGTGGGAAGTGGTTAAAGACATTTTTCATACATAATTTAAAAAATAAATAAATAAGCTGTTCTGTTCAGAAATATATTGTGTATTTTCAGCATTGGCTGCGTGTATATAATTGCATTATGGAAATATTAATCTGATTAATGCTATTTATGGCCATCATTAAACAGCTTTCACCTTGTTTTCAAAATACCACATTTTTTTTATTTAAAAGGAAATCTTCAACATATGTGACTTTATATGAAACCTAAAAGATATTTTGCAATTAAAATGACATAACCTGCTTTCTATTCCTGATGCCCTATTTACATAATGATCTCATTTTACCTTGGCTTTTATGTCTGCTTTTTGAAGCCGTTTCTAAAAGAAAATGTGAATTAAAATTAGTTATCTGCATGTCAGTCAATGACTGGATCCAGAGATAGAGGGCGCCGAGGCTCCATTCACACTAGTCGCAGCCCACTGATTTCAATTGCACCTGTTCCAATCTATGCAACTTAAACTCCCCTTTACATCAGAGTTCCAAGCTTCTCCTCCCATCAGATCATAGTTCAAAGCTTCCAACAGACTCCTCCCCTTCACATCAGAGTTCATTGCTTACATCAGACTCCTCCCCTTCACATCAAAGTTCACTGCTTCCAACAGACTCCTCCCACTCACATCAGAGTTCCCTGCTTTCAACAGACTCCTCCCCTTCACATCAGAGTCCCCTGCTTTCATGAGACTCCTCCCCATCACATCAGAGTTCACTACTTCCAACAGACTCCTCCCCTTCACATCAGAGTTCACTACTTCCAACAGACTCCTCCCCTTCACATCAGAGTTCACTGCTTCCAACAGACTCCTCCCCATCACATCAGAGTTCACTGCTTCCAACAGACTCCTCCCCATCACATCAGAGTTCACTGCTTCCAACAGACTCACCCCTTCACATCAGAGTTCCCCACTTCCAACAGACTCCTCCCTTTCACATCAGAGTTCACTGCTTCCAACTGATGCCTGCTCTTTACATATAAGTTCCCCACTTCCATCAAACTTCTCCCCTATACAATAGAGTTCCTTGATTCCATCAGACTCCTCCCCTTCATATCAGCATTCACTGCTTCCAACAGACTCCTCACCTTCACATATGAGTTCCCTGCTTCCAACAGATTCCTCCCCTTCACATCAGAGTTCCCTGCTTTCATGAGACCCCTCCCCATCACATCAGAGTTCACTGCTTTTATGAGACTCCTCCCCATCACATCAGAGTTCACTGCTTCCAACAGATTCCTCCCCTTCCCATCAGAGTTCCGTGCTTCCAACAGACTCCTCCCCTTCCCATCAGAGTTCCGTGCTTCCAACAGACTCCTCCCCTTCACATCAGAGTTCCCTGCTTCCAACAAACTCCTCCCCTTCACATCAGAGTTGACTGCTTTCATGAGACCCCTCCCCATCACATCAGAGTTCCCTGCTTTTATGAGACTCCTCCCCATTACATCAGAGTTCACTGCTTCCAACAGACTCCTCCCCTTCACATCAGAGTTCCCTGCTTTCATGAGACTCCTCCCCATCACATCAGAGTTCACTGCTTCCAACAGAATCCTCCCCTTCACATCAGAGTTCCCTGCTTTCATGAGACTCCTCCCCATCACATCAGAGTTCACTGCTTCCAACAGACTCCTCCCCTTCACATCAGAGTTCCCTGCTTTCATGAGACTCCTCCCCATCACAGCTCACTGCTTCCAGCAGACTCCTCCCCTTCACATCAGAGTTCCCTGCTTTCATGAGACTCCTCCCCATCACATCAGAGTTCACTGCTTCCAACAGACTCCTCCCCTTTACATCAGAGTTCCCTGCTTTCATGAGACTCCTCCCCATCACATCAGAGTTCACTGCTTCCAACAGACTCCTCCCCTTCACATCAGAGTTCCCTGCTTTCATGAGACTCCTCCCCATCACATCAGAGTTCACTGCTTCCAACAGACTCCTCCCCTTTACATCAGAGTTCCCTGCTTTCATGAGACTCCTCCCCATCACATCAGAGTTCACTGCTTCCAACAGATGCCTCACTTTTACATATAAGTTCCACGCTTCCATCAAACTCCTCCCCTTTTACATTAGAGTTCCCCAATTCCATCAGACTCCTCCCTTTCACATCAGCGTTCATTTCTTCTAACAGACTCCTCACCTTCACAAATGAGTTCCCTGCTTCTAAAAGACTCCTCCCCTTCACATCAGAGTTCCCTGCTTCCATCAGACTCCTCCCCTTTCACATCAGAGTATCCACTTTTACACCAGAATCCCTCCCTTTCACATCAGACTCCTCCCCTTCACATTAGAGTTCCCTGCTTCCATTAGACTCCTTCCCTTCACATCAGAGTTCCCCAATTCCATCAAACTCCTCCCCTTCATATCAGAGTTCCCCGCTTCCATCAGACTTCTCCCCTTCACAATAGAATTCCCCAATTCCATCAGACTCCTCCCCTTCACATTAGAGTTCCCCGCTTCCAACATACTCCTCCCCTTCACATCAGAGTTCCCAGCTTCTGTCTGACTCCTCCCCATCACATCAGAGTCCCCTCTTTCATCAGACTCCTCCCTTTCACCTCAGAGTCCCCTTTTTACATCAGAGCCTCCCCTTTTCACATCAGAGTTCCCTCTCGCATCAGAAGCCAGACATCACATCAGAGCCCCCTTTCATATCGCAATCACCCCTTTCACATCAGAGTCCCCTCTCACAATCAAATCCGCCCATCACATAAGAGTCCCCCTCTCACATCAGAAGCCCCTATCAACATCAGAGCTGTCAGAGAAACGGCCATGCTGCAACTGGCAACTCCGCCAGTACTTCCCATGGCTGCAATGGACTCAGGCCATAGACTAATTCACTGGCCTATAAAAGGACTCTGCTCAGCCCATCTGATTGCTGGATTGTCTTCAGCTCTTCCTGTTTCCTGTGCATTACTACTTCCTGGATTCCAGTTTGACCCGGCTTGTTTCTGACCTGTCTGCTCTCTCTCCTGGCTTTGACCCACGGCTTCGTCTGACCCTTCGATCCTGCTCCAGTGTTTGACCCTCGGCTTGTGTGACCATCCTTGCTCTCTTGTCCTCTGCCTGACTTCCAGTGTACCGATCCCGGCTTGCTCAACGGACTTGCTTCTGCTCAATCCCATTGTCTTGGCGACCTGTTTGGACTGATACCTGTGTATGACCCTCGGCCTGGCTTTTACCTGCACATTGCTTGATTCCCTGGAGGCCCTGCAAGTTGTTCCAGGATATCCTTGTGAACCTTTACCTGCACTCCACAAGCATCCAGTGCTCCTTGGGACGCGTCACCTCCTGTCCCACTTCCAGGGGTGATTCGCACCGAGCTGCAAGGGAAGCCCTCTCAGCATTTCGGCCTCTACCAAGAAGTGATCTGACAAGAGCCTTCTCTTTCACACCAGAACCCCCCCCCCCCTTTCACTTCAGAGTCCTCCCTTTCACATCATAGTCCCTTTTTGCAGGAGAACCTCCCCCCAAACCCCTAACTTCAGAGTCCCCCTTTCACATCAGAGTCCCCCCTCCCCTTCAATCAGAGGTCCCCTTTTAACATAAATAATTTCCCGGGACCGGATGGCTTGCACCTGATGGTTCTTAAAGAGCTCAGCCAGGTGATTGCCAGACCATTATTCTTGATCTTTAAGGATAGTTTACAGACGGGTATGGTGCCAGCTGATTGGAAAAAAGCCAACTTGGTACCAATATTTAAAAAAGGGGCCGAGATATATCCCGGGTAACTATAGGCCGGTCAGCCTAACATCAGTAGTCTGCAAGATTTTGGAGGGGATGTTAAGGGACCACATACAAGACTTTAGTAATGAAAACTGTATTATTAGTAGTAATCAGCATGGATTCATGAAAAATCGTTCTTGCCAAACCAATCTATTAACCTTCTACGATGAAGTGAGCTGCCACTTAGATAAAGGTAAGCCTGTGGATGTGGTGTATCTGGACTTTGCAAAGGCCTTTGACACCGTTCCCCACAAACGCTAACTGTACAAACTAAGGAAGGTAGGTATGGACCATAAGGTGAGTACCTGGATAGAGAACCGGCTCCAGGGGAGAGTCCAGAGGGTGATGATTAATGGGGAGTGCTCGGATTGGGCGGGTGTGGAAAGTGGGGTCCCCCAGGGTTCTGTCCTGGGACCAATCCTGTTTAATTTATTCATAAATGATCTAGAGGAGGGGATATCTAGTACAATCTCAGTATTTGCAGATGATACTAAACTAGGCTTGCCAATATCTTCTATGCAGGATGTGGAAACCTTACAAGCGGACCTGAACAAAATTATGGGGTGGGCAACTACATGGCAGATGAGGTTTAATGTTGAAAAATGTAAAGTAATGCACTTGGGGGCCAGAAACCAGAAAGCAAGCTACTCACTAGGGGGGGAACCTCTGGGTGAGTCTAGGATGGAAAAGGACCTGGGGGTACTGGTAGACAACAGGCTTGGAAGTGGCATGCAATGCCAAGCCGCTGTAAGCAAAGCCAACAGAATACTGGGATGTATAAAAAAGGGGATTCACTCCAGAAATAAAGAGATTATTCTCCCTCTCTACAAGACTCTGGTCCGGCCACATCTGGAGTATGCTGTCCAGTTCTGGGCACCGGTCCTCAGGAAGGATGTGCTGGAACTGGAGAGAGTCCAGAGAAGGGCGAAAAAAATAATTAGGGGAATGGAGGACATCAGCTATGAGGAAAGACTACAAGCACTGAACTTATTCTCTCTGGAGAAGAGACGATTGAGGGGGGATATGATATCAATGTACAAATACTGTACTGGCGACCCGAGCATAAGGAACAAACTATTCAGAGAAAGGTAATACAATAAGACACGTGGCCACTCACTAAAACTAGAGGAAAGGCGGTTTAACCTTAAAGTGCGTAAGGGGTTCTTCACTGTAAGAGCGGTAAGGATGTGGAATTCTCTTCCACAAGCAGTGGTATCAGCAGGGAGCATTGATAGTTTCAAAAAACTATTAGATGGGCACCTTAAAGACCGCAACATACAGGGGTATACAATGTACGGTTAAAAGCAAACACACACACACACATCATAGGTTGAACTGGATGGACTGATGTCTTTTTTCAACCTCACTAACTATGTAACTATGTAACATCAGAAGCCCCTTATCATATCAGATTTCCCCCCATCCCTAAGAGTCTCTGTTGCACATCAGAGTCCTTTCTCATATCAGAAGCCCCACATCACATCGCATCAGAGTCACCCTTTCAAGTCAGTCTCCTCTTTTACATCAGAGTCCCCCTTCTCCATATCACAGTCCCTTATCACATCAAAAGCCGCCATCACATCAGATTCCCCCTTTCACATTAGACCCCCTCTCACATCAGAAGCCCCCAATAACATCAAAATCCCCCTTTCACATCAGAGGCCAACTCCCCTCAATCAGAGATACCCCTTTAGCATCAGAAGCCCCCTCCCTTTACTTCAGAGTCCCCCTTTCTCATCAGAAGCCCCCCATCACATCAGAGTTGCTGTGGCCCAGGTAAAATCTTGTAGCAGGCCACATGTGGCCCACAGGCTTTAGTTTCAGGGGTCTCCAAACTTTCTAAGCAAAGGGCCAGTTTACTGTCGTTCAGGTTTTTGGAGGCCGGACTGAGATTATTGGTATCAGAAAGTGCCCCATCATTGGTTTCAATGGGAGCAATAGTGCCCATCATTGGTTCCAATGGGAGCAATAGTGCCCATCATTGGTTCCAATGGGAGAAATAGTGCCCATCATTGGCTCCAATGGGAGGAATATTGCCCCATCATTGGTTACAATGTGAGGAATAGTACCCTATCATTGGTTCCAATGGGAGGAATAGTGCCCCATCATTGGTTCCAATGGGATGAATAGTGCCCCATTATTGGTTCCAATGGGAGGAATAGTGCCCTATCATTGGTTCCAATGGGAGGAATAGTGCCCATCATTGGTTCCAATGGGAGGAATAGTGCCCATCATTGGTTCCAATGGGAGGAATAGTGCCCCATCACTGGTTCCAATGGGAGGAATAGTGCCCCATCATTGGTTCCAATGGGAGAAATAGTGCCCATTATTGGTTCCAATGGGAAGAATAGTGCCCATTATTGGTTCCAATGGGAGGAATAGTGCCATCATTGGTTCCAATGGAAGGAATAGTGCCCCATCATTGGTTCCAATGGGAGGAATAGTGCCCATCATTGGTTTCAATAGGATGAATAGTGCCCATCATTGGTTCCAAGGGGAGGAATAGTGCCCATCATTGGTTCCAATGGGAGGAACAGTGCCCATCATTGGTTCCAATGGGAGGAATAGTGCCAACAATGAGATGGCATATCAATGAGAAGAATTGATGGTGTCAGTATGGGGCTCCAACATTGGTGGAATAGTGCCCCAAGGGCCAGATAAAAGGCAAGTAAAGGGCCACATCTGGCCTCCGGGCCGCAGTTTGGAGACCACTGATCTAGTTCAACCAACTGGAAAAAAAGAAATATAAATTAAAAAGCTCCATATACAGAATCCTGTACTCACTGATGATCCAGAGGAAGGAAGAAAAAAAAACCCTATAAAGCACAGTCCAAAGTTATATGCAAATATTGACCTTGACCCTCCTCTTCATAAGCCTCCCTATTGGGCAGTAATGTCACCTATCGATAGAGAAGGCTCAGTATGGGAGGGAAAGGTTCAAGCTTTGTTTATGTGAAAACAAGGGGTTAATGCTGCGCTATGGTGATAAGTGAAGTGCTTCCAAAAGTGCTGCTGTGCATAAAATCAAAAGGATTTGTGTAAATGGTAGTGCAAGAAAAAACAGCGCAGATTTGGTGTAATGAACGTTGAAAGTGCTCAGCGTGCCGATAAATAAATATAAGTAAAATATTAAAAAATATAAATATATGAACAACAAATATTTTACATGAACAACAAATATTCTATAGTAAAATTGCAACACCCCGTGAAGTGAATAAATAGGTAAAATTCATAAAAATATATATAATCGTAAATCTCCAATAACAGTCCAAAATAGCAGTCCCAAAAACTGATGCAATATTTCAGCAAGTAGCCAGTGAAAATAGTTTGATGAAACAAACGAAAAGTGCTCAAGTGCTTGAAATCAAGTGAAGAGACATGCTGCAATGGTGCGGTGATATGGTGACTTTATCCTCTCCCCTAGGTAATTCCACTTACCGGACAAAGTGGACCCTCAAACCTTATGGTGTAAGGGTCTCACAGGCAGAGTCCGGCATGTAATCCGGGCAGTGATTCTTTGGGCTTGGGTAGTGACCACTACAGGATCTCCTATGAACTCTCAGCGGGATGTGACCATATGGAAAGGAAAAAGGAATCCCAATATCGTAATATTGCTACAAATTATTTATTAAGAATTCCAAGTAAAAAACTCCCATTTAATGCAGTATATACAGGCGGTGTAAGTCATGAATCGGTAGATCGCTGGGATAACGGTGTGCAGCGGGGCTCCCTTGGCTCCGGCGTGCGTTCCACCGCTACTGGAAATGACGTCACGAAGGGCGTGTAGCCGGAAATTGCGTTGACGCGTTTCGCCTCCCACTAGGCGTTATCACAGACGTATAGGTCAGACAAATACGTCTGGAGATTTACGATTATATATATTTTTATGAATTTTACCTATTTATTCACTTCACGGGGTGTTGCAATTTTACTATAGAATATTTGTTGTTCATGTAAAATATTTGTTGTTCATATATTTATATTTTTTTATATTTTACTTAAATTTATTTATCGGCACGCTGAGCACTTTCAACGTTCATTACACCAAATCTGCGCTGTTTTTTCAAGCTTTGTTTATGCCCAGGACACAAAAAAGGGGGGTGCTCCCTTAGGCCCCTTTCACACTTATGCGACGCAATTTTACTGCGATTTTGCCGCGCGATTTTGACTCGATTTTGAAAGCAATGCCTATGGCTATGGCTCAAAACACAATCAAATTGTGGCAAAGTAGTGCAGGAACTACTTTGAAGTCGGTGCGACTTCAAAACGCACTGATATGAATGGGGCTCAATGAAAATAACGGAAAACGACTTGTCATGCAATTTTGCGGTCCAAAATCGCAGGACAAGTCATACTAGTGTGAAAGGGGCCTCAGAAGCTGGGATTTTTTAGGTGCCAATAACTGGAGAATAATTTAAAATTTCAACAAATTTTATTCAATTCATTCAAAAATTGGTCTTAAAACACAACATATATATATAAAAGAAATCATTCTGTCATGAAATACTGGAGAGAGATGGACCAGGTCCATAATTGGTGCAACTTCTAGAGTGACAGTCACCCTAGTTCACCAATTTTGGACCTTGTCTAGAAATTGTCCAGTATTTCATGACGGAGTGATTTCTTTATATATATATGTTGTGTTTTAAGACCAATTTTTTAATGAATTGAATAAAATATGTTGAAATTGTAAATTATTCTCCAGGTATTGGCACCTAAAAAGTCCCAGCTCCTAAGGGAGAACCCCCCTTTTTAATGGTTTGTATCTTTAAGGGATGTGGTGCCGGTGAGTTTACCTCTGAAAACATTTTTCCTGTTTTTTATTTTTATGTTCAGTTTGTATTGCTCAGCTTTTTGGCAGCTTTACTTAGAGCAGGGGGGGGGGAACCTTTTTTCTGCCAAGGGCCATTTGGGTATTTATAAAATCATTCGGGGGCCGTACAAAATTATCAACTTAAAAATGTGCCTGTTATATTTGGTCAAAAATGTAATTAACTCATCCCTAATGTGATGGCTGCAACTGCTTCTCTTTGGTGAGGTGTGTGATGTTAGCTGGTATTGATGATGTTGCTACTCGCAACTGGTTTCCCAGGTTTGCCTCGGTCAGTCTGGAGCACAGTCAACTTTGTGATTGTAAGTTTTGAAAATAACTGCTGGCGGGTAATGCTGGTGGGTATAGCTGGCTGGTACTGCTGGTGGGTACAGCTGGCTGGTACTGCTGTGGGTACTGCTGGCTCAGGCTGGTACTGCTGGCTTGCAATGTGCTGTGGGCACTGCTGGCTGGTACTGCTGGCTAAGGCTGGTACTGCTGGCTTGTACTGTGCTGTGGGTACTGCTGGCTGGTACTGCTGGCTCAGGCTGGTACTGCTGTGGGTATTGCTGATTCAGGCTGGTACTGTGCAGTAGGTACTGCCTTGGGTACTGCTGGCTCAGACTGGAACTGCTGGCTGGTACTGTACTGTGGGTACTGCTGGCTAGTACTGCTTGCTGGTATTGCTGTGGGTACTGCTGGCTGGTATTGCTGTGGGTACTGCTGGCTGGTACTGTGCTGTAGGTACTGCTGGCTGGTACTGTTGTGGGTACTGCTGACGCTGGCTGGTACTGCTGTGGGTACTACTGGCTCTGGCTGGTACTGCTGTGGGTACTGCTGGTTCTGCTGTGGGTACTGATGGCTCTGGCTGGTACTGCTGGGGGTACTGCTGGCTCTGGCTGGTACTGCTGTGGGTACTGCTGGCTCTGGCTTATACTGCTGTGAGTACTGCTGGCTCTGGCTGGTACTGCTGTGAGTACTGCTGGCTCTGGCTGGTACTGCTGGCTCTGGCTGGTACTGCTGTATGTGCTGCTGGCGGAAAATGCTGGCTAGCAGTGGCACCACGCTGAAGGAAGAGGCGATGTTTCCTGTATTGGTCACAGGCGGAGTGCATTTGATATCACTCCACCTGTGACTCACTCAGACTGTCAGAATGGAGCCGGGACTATACAGGAAGCATTGGCTCCGTTCTGACAGATCAGCTGAGAGACACAGACTCAGCTGCACGGGGGGCCGGACCAAATGACTTTGAGGGCTGCATACGGCCCCCGGAATGTAGGTTCCCCACCCCTAACTTAGAGCTTCGACTTTCCCTTCAGTCTTGCACAGTTGTACTGGCTCCTCCTGCACTGGAATGGCTTTCTCTGATTTAGCTGCACACTGTGAGCTTTTCACAATGTGCATTAGAAGCGGCAGCAAGTCAGATGGCGCCCACCTCATTTCTGGCTGGGGGACATCCGGCATCAACTAGCTCTTTTCATTCCCAACCTTGACTGTCCCCTGGCAGCTTTTTTCATTCAATAGATTCCAATTCTTTTAATCATGGAGGCTCATCATCACCCAGGGTGGTCTGCATGCAAATGGAACCAGGTCTGAGACAAGGGGTGGGCAGGAGGGGACAGCTGCCCTGGGCACAGCAGAATAGGTGGGCAGAGAATGGACACAGGACAGTAAACCCATTCTACAGCATGCATTAACAGTGAAGGAGGGGGTGCAGTTTATCATCCTTGCCCTGGGCACTAGATTAACCTGTCCTGGTACTGAATGGATCGTCCATTCCTCCAGACTGACATCCACCCATTGAGGCATTGTGATATTTGCATAACCCCTCCCACTGCTTGCATCAGGACCGAGGGGTCTTGAGAGCAGTACTGAGGCAGGGTTCTTTGATATTTTCAGGAATCTATGTACAGCACCCTGCCAGCCCTTCCCACCAACCATGATATGCCTGCATTGCATAGAGAAGCAAAGAGACCTAATGTCCCAGATGTCACTGGGTCTAAAATACGACATGAAATGCAAATGGAAAAGCTTTATTAAAAAAAGGTATTTAGCATGTTGATGGAAAAAGAAAGGAGAAATCAGGGAAGCCAAAATATAAGCAGATTAAACCACTTCTGGACCGAAAGATTTTCCTCCTTAATGACCAGGCCATTTTTTTGCGATTGTCAATTGACAATTGTGCTTTTGTGCGACGCTGTACCCAAATAAAATTGATGTCTTTATTTTCCCACAAATAGAGCTTTCTTTTGGTGGTATTTGATCACCTCTGTGATTTTTATTTTCTGCACAATAAACAAAAAAAGAGCGATAATTCTGAAAAAAAAAAAAAAAACAATATTTTTCACTTTCTGCTATAAAACATTCCCAATGAAAAAATGTAAAAATCAAAATTTTTCATCATTTTAGGCCAATTAGTATTCTGCTACATGATTTTGTTAAACAAAATCCCAATAAGCGTATATTGATTGGTTTGCGCAAAAGTTATTGCGTCTACAAATTAGGAGAAAGATTTATGTCATTTTAAGTTTTTTTACTAGTAATGGCGGCGATCTGCGATTTTTAACAGGACTGCGACATTGCAGCGGACAGATCGGACCCCTAACTGACATTTTTGACACTTTTGGAGGAACCAGTGACAGTCACATTACTACAGTAATCAGTGCTAAAAATATGTTACGGTACTGTACTAATGACACTGGCAGGGAAGAAGTTAACACCACGTGCGATCAAAGGGTTAAATGTGTCCCTAGGGAGTGCTTTCTAACTGTGTGGGGGATGGGCTTGCTGATTGAACATAGAGATCTGTGTTCCTAAATAAGAGGATCACAGGATCCCTGTGTTCATTACTGGCAGAACAGTGGTCTGCTGTGTTTACAACGGCAGACCGCCATTTTGTCTCCACAGGGAGCGATCGCAGGTGCCGGACCCGCTGATTGTCTCCCCCTGTAGGCCAATCGGCGCGAGGATGCGCCTCGGGTAGCGCGCTTCCACTAGTGGTCCTGTGAAAAGACGTACAGTTACATTGTTTAGTGGGACAGAGCCGACTTGCCGCAGTATATGTACTGCTGGCGGTCGGCAAGTGGTTAAAGGATAACGCCACTTTAATGGGGAAAAAAATAGCAAATAAAGGAAAAATAATAAAGCGTATACAATTGTGACACAAATCATATTGTAATTGAATGTTATTAAAAATGACCTTTCTTTTTCAATCTGCAGCGGCTGTAATTTTCCGAAAATGCAATATGGCCACCTGGAGGCGCTCTATACACAGAATGTGTTCCCCCCCAGAAACATCATTTCCTGCTTGTGTGATTGGCTCACCAATTTTTCCAGAAGTCTGCCTAAGATACAAGTCAGATTTCTGGCATCCCCTGCAACAAAAATCTCATTTTTGGTGAGATAATCCCAATAGGAACACGTCTAAAGGGATGCAGACCCCGCTACTTTCCTCATTAGTGCCCTGCAGGTTCACAGCTGATTGATAATTATGAAACCACTCCCATCAAACAATGATTTCTTCAGAATAACAAAAGGTAGAAATCTGCAACAAAGGCTCCCGAGGGGAGGGGAATGTATTTTTCTCAACAAAAGTGGAGTTACTCTTTAAGCTACACTATATTGTCAAAAGTATTGTGACACCTGCCTTTACACGCACATGAACATTAATGGTATCCCAGTCTTAGTCCGTAGGGTTCAATATTGAGTTGGCCCACCCTTTGCAGTTATAACAGCTTCAACTCTTCTGGGACCAGTGCTGTCGTGTTGGTTGAAATGTGCTCTAGACTGCACACTAATTTTATCGGCCAACAAAAACCAACTTCAGAAGTGATGTCATGTTCTGATTTACTTTCCGTGTGTTTTTTCATCTCTGAGCATGCCCAGTCTTGCTCATCTGATTTTTGTCTGCCGAAATCTGTACTGACTGACGAACAATCGGCCGTTCTGTTGAAGGCCAACAAAAATTTTATAGCATGCACACCAGATTTTGTTCGGCCGAAAAGTCGCAGTCGGTTGTCGGAATCATCATACTAACAAGCCGACAATTGGCCGATCGGACGTTGGCTGATCGTTGTGTGTGTACGAGGCATAAGACTGGGATGTCATTAAAGTTCATGTGTGTAAAGGCGGGCGTCCCAATACTTTTGACAATATAGTGTTATAGCATCCAAACCTGCATAGGGGACGTTCCTGACAGATTTCGACCATCGTATTTTGCGATGTGTCTGAGGCCCCGTAGACCCCTGCCGCTTCTCAGAATAGGTTTCCATAGGCATGAAGCTCGGCATATTCCCTTCTGTACAGGACAAAGAGCCTGCGATGAATAGCCTGGCATCCTCGCTCCACTTCCATTGTCTCAGATTGAGCTCCAGTGGGCCCTCAGCCATTCAGAGCAGTGTTTATTCAAGGGGGACTGAAAAGCCTTTAGATGGCCATTGAAGTGAATAAGACCCAGGGGCGGGGGAGGGGATGAAGGAAAATGACCTGACTATTTTACCGCGAGCACCCCTGGAATTTACCATCAGCTGGCATCCTTACGGGGAAACAGATTTTTTTTCCTTCCTTTCTTCTTACTGATGTCGATTTTATTTTCCTATGGCCCAATGTTAACCCTAACAGTGAATTTCCCATATTACCTCCCTTTTGGTCTCCCATTGAAAGCATTTTGTTATATCTGTGACGTTGATCTTGCCAGGAATCTCACGAGCGCTGATCTTTGCAGGAATCTCAAGAGCACTGATCCTGCCAGGATTCTCAGGAGTGCTGACCCTACCAGAAATCTTAGGAGCGCTGATCCTGCCAGGAATCTTAGGAGCGCTGATCCTGCCAGGAATCTCAAGAGCTCTGATCCTATCAGGAATCTCAGGAGCACTGATCCTGCAAGGAATCACAGGAGAGCTGATCCTGCCAGGAATCTAAGGAGCGCTGATCCTGCTAGGGATCTTAGGAATGCTGATTCTGCCATGAATCTAAGGAGCATTGATCCTGCCAGGAATCTCAAGAGCACTGATCCTGCCAGGAATCTCAGGAGTGCTGACCCTACTAGAAATCTTAGGAGCGCTGATCCTGCCAGGAATCTTAAGAGCGCTGGTTCCTGCCAGAAATTTCAAGAGCGCTGATCCTGCCAGGAATCTCAGGAGCGCTGATCCTGCCAGGAATCTCAGGAGCGCTGATCCTGCCAGGAATCTCAAGAGCTCTGATCCTATCAGGAATCTCAGGAGCACTGATCCTGCAAGGAATCGCAGGAAAGCTGATCCTGCCAGGAATCTAAGGAGCGCTGATCCTGCTAGGGATCTTAGGAATGCTGATTCTGCCATGAATCTAAGGAGCATTGATCCTGCCAGGAATCTCAGGAGCACTGATCCTGCCAGGAATCTAAGGAGCACTGATCCTGCTAGGGATCTTAGGAATGCTGATTCTGCCATGAATCTAAGGAGCATTGATCCTGCCAGGAATCTCAAGAACACTGATCCTGCCAGGAATCTCAGGAGTGCTGACCCTACTAGAAATCTTAGGAGCACTGATCCTGCCAGGAATCTTAAGAGCGCTGGTTCCTGCCAGGAATTTCAAGAGCGCTGATCCTGCCAGGAATCTCAGGAGCGCTGATCCTGCCAGGAATCTCAAGAGCTCTGATCCTGCAAGGAATCGCAGGAAAGCTGATCCTGCCAGGAATCTAAGGAGTGCTGATCCTGCTAGGGATCTTAGGAATGCTGATTCTGCCATGAATCTAAGGAGCATTGATCCTGCCAGGAATCTCAAGAGCGCTGATCATGCCAGGAATCTCAAGAGCACAGATCCTGCCAGGAATCTCATGAGCGCTTATACTGCCAGGAATCTAAGGATCGCTGATCCTACTAGGAATCTTAGGAGCGCTGATCCTGCCAGGAATCTCAAGAGCACTGATCCTGCCAGAAATCTCAAGAGCGATAATCCTGTCAGGAATCTCAGGAGCACTGATCCTGCCATGAATCGCAGGAGCACTGATCCTGCCAGGAATCTTAGCAGCTCTGATCCTGCCAGGAATCTAAGGAGCGCTGATCCTGCCAGGAATCTTAGGAATATTGATCCTGCCACGAATCTAAGGAGCACTGATCCTGCCAGGAATCTAAAGAGTGCTGATTCTGCCAGGAATCTTAGCAGCGCTGATCCTGCCAGGAATCTAAGGAGTGCTGATCCTGCCAGGAATCTCAAGCATGCTGATTCTGCCAGGAATCTTAGCAGTGCTGATCCTGCCAGCAATCTAAGGAGCGCTGATCCTGCCAGGAATCTAAGGAGTGCTGATCCTGCCAGGAATCTTAGCAGCGCTGATCCTGCCAGGAATCTTAGCAGCGCTGATCCTGCCAGGAATCTTAGCAGCGCTGATCCTGCCAGGAATCTTAGCAGCGCTGATCCTGCCAGGAATCTAAGGAGTGCTGATCTTGCCAGGAATCTCAAGCATGCTGATTCTGCCAGGAATCTTAGCAGTGCTGATCCTGCCAGGAATCTCAAGCATGCTGATTCTGCCAGGAATCTTAGCAGTGCTGATTCTGCCAGGAATCTAAGGAGCGCTGATCCTGCCAGGAATCTAAGGAGCGCTGATCCTGCCAGGAATCTCAAGCGTGCTGTTTGATATCCATATCTCCCCATTTCCCTTGCCTTATCCCGCATTAAGGAACTATCCAGTTTTCCTAGATTAAGTGCCGGTTCACATTTGTGCGATTGCGGAGATCTCATGTAATTCGGAGCGCACTGCTCCTAAATTACATGCAATCTCATGCGCGGTGCGAATTTCAGCCATACACTTTATATGGCTGAATTTGCACCGCATCCGCAATAAACCCGCAGATGAGGCTTTTTTTTATCCGCAGCAGAATCGGATCGCATAGTGGTTCTGTGCAAACTTGCAGATCGCAACTGGGGGTGTCCTTAACTTTTAATTGACACCCCCTGCATATCGCATATGGCAGTGTGAACTGCCAGAGGTGCGGATGCGATGCGGGATCACGCTGCATATTCGCAGCGTTCCCGCATCGCACAAATGTGAACCCGGGACTAAGGGATCTCATCCAGGCGCATTTTGGTAAAAAAAACAGCAGACAATGTAGGAAGACCCTGTTATGGAATAATAAATACCGGTTATTTATTTTTGGGTATGTATTGTCTAATTTGGAATTTGATATATGATAACTATTTTTCAATATATGAAGATGCTTTTTGACTAATGATGATGATTTTTAATTGATTTTCTTGTCAATAAATTTTGCACCTAGTGTGCTTTTTTTTTAAGGTACATTCAAAGTACTTAATTTAGATTTTAGGAGGTTTTTTCTTCATATATACATATCAGGATGTGGTACCTGGACGACATATGTCCATTAAAAAGGGAGCTTTATTAGCACCATCTCCCTACCCTCTTTTGGTTAAATTCATAACAACTATGACTATTTCTGATCTGTGATTGGCTACAGCTAATAACATGGTACAGGGTGCTGTGACTGGCCCAAATACCATGTGGTATCTGTAGGCCATTTACAGCACAGGTAACAATAGGTAACACAGCTGTTATGAATGAATTTATTCATTTGCTCACCCGGGTGTCCGACTGGAAGTATTCATCTCAATCCAAATTGTGGTTTCAGCTGGAATATGACATGTGTGGTGTTGACCTGTCTGATGCTCCCTGGATCCGCTCGTGCACTCTCTCCAACCACCTCCCCACTGACCTTAGCTACTTTGTCAGTTTGGGACAGCCTCCATAAGAAGTTTGCCTGGGCCCACAACTCCCCTCTCATGCCACTTTTAAATCATACCTACTTCACCCCTGGTTCTCTGGACACTGGTTTTAAACAATGGTCCCCGAAAACCCCACTATTGCTTCATCATGTGATACACTCCAATGCTCTGAAACCTTTACACCTAATTCTGGGCTCCAGATCTGCTACTAATATGGACCGTTGGAGACATAGACAACTGGGTACATTCATTGGTTCTTTGCCACGCCCCTTGCGGGACCTCACAGACCTTAACCCTATTGAGGCCATCTTACACCCTCGGGACGCCCCTCTCCACTCTACATCGCAGTTTTACAAAGCTCTTCTATCACTGCAAAGTCCACCCTACCCGGACTTTATCCATCAGTGGGAACGGGACCTTGACTCTCAGGTATGTGATGGTAGAAAGGACAAGGTACTCACCTTAGCACATATTTCTTCTATTTCGACCAGGATGGCTGAGTCCAACTATAAGCTGCTCTCCAGGTGGTATTACACTCCACGGAAATTGCATCGTATTTCTCCGGCCATCTCCCCATTATGTTGGAGGAGCTGCGGAGAAGCCGCCTCACATGCGCACATCTGGTGGCATTGTCCTGTGATTTAGCCATTCTGGTCAGAAATTCTACAGATTATCCAGGATATTACGGAAGAAAAGATCCCTGCTGACCCTTGGGTGGTCTTGTTGCATGGTACTACCTTGCCTCTTTCCAAATATAAACGTTCAGTCATACCCCATATGCTTATCGCTGCAAAGGCTTTGATACCTGTCCACTGGGGCACTCCTACCATTCCCACAGTGCGGCATTGGTTACTAAAAGTAGATGCGACTTGTCAGCTGGAAGAACTCACTTTTATTGCCCAAGACAAACTGGACCGCTTCCAATCTACCTGGTACTCATGGTCCACCTTTAAAACCTCCCCGGTTTATATCTCTTTAATCACAAATGGCACCTCCAATACCGCCCCACCCGATTAATGTGTATAGGCTTAAACTTTAGTAGCTCCACCACCCTTCTTATCTCCTCTTTTTCTTTTTCTCTTTCTTCTGCTTTTCCTCCGACATGGTTTACGCCTCTCTGCTCATATTGTTTATGATCTGATTGCTCGTCTCAAATTAGAGCTGTGCAGGATATGATGTATGCATTTGTGTTCTGTAGTACTTGCTGGCACTGCATGGCATACGTTGGTCATTTGTACTTCTATTGTTATGACTTTGTAGTTTCCCCGCACTTTGCTGTGTCGGATTGTGTTGTTTATGTTCTGTTTAATCATTTTCAATAAAAACAAATTAAACAAAAAAATGAATGAATTCATTCATAACAGCCTTGTTGACATTGTGATCATGTGATCACTGGGCCACGAGTAGCGGGATCCACAATCTGCTGTGTCCATACATGTACTGTATGTGATCCAGGCAGCCTCTTCCACAGTAAAAGTTCTGTGGGCAGTCGGCAAGTGGTTAAAAAATAACATAGGTATTACTGTTATTTTACGTAATGACAAAGTCATTGGTGAATAAAGGGGTCCAGAGCAAAAAAATGGTGTCTTTTGACACTTTTATGTTGTTTTTAAGTCCAACTAAAGCTTCAGATTTTATCACTGTGAGGCACGCAGGTTGCATGCACAGTAATAAATATGGGTGTCTTTTTGATTTTTTTTTTTTTTTTCTCACTTTTAGGGTTGAGCGACAGTTCCACTCTCCAATGTAGGGCATTTTAATGCTAGCTGCACTAAACAGTAAGTAGAAAAAAATAAATGTAGCACCCTACAGGTAGGTGCTAGGTAAAGGTATAGTGGGCCTGGTCTGCCTTACAGCGGGGCTGTGATTTATTAGTCAGGGTGTCACCGTTTCCAGGTGTGCCTGCTGAAGGGAGAGTCTCCCCACTGGCTCCTGTGAGAGGCTTCTCATAGGGCGGTGGAGGAAACCCAATCAGGGGACACATCCAGGCTTGTAACTACCCCAGAAGGAAGATTGTGCTGCAAAGGATTCTGGGAGTGGGTATAAGTTTAGGGGTGGCGCATGACATGATGTCTTTGGCGGGAGCAGAGTCCCAGGAGGGAGAGAACGGCTGTCTCCCCTCCTGTCTGAGGAGGCGGATCTTGGGGTGCTGCCTGAAGATCCAGAGAGTGCTGAGCTAAGCTGAGGGATCCGGTGTGCCGAGAACCTGCAGAGAGTCAGAGGGGTCCAGTCCCAGGAAAGCCTACACAGGCCGTGAGTACTGAGGATTGCCCCTGGGGGTCTGCCTGAAGTTAGAGGGGACCACTCCGGAAGAGGTTCGGGGATCCAGTGCCAGCTAGTGGTGAAAGGGGGTACCTAGGTTGAGGACCCTGAAGTGACAGAGGTTGTACATAGTCAGTGGACCCTGAAGAGCTTAAAGTGTAAAGGGGGTGCCTGTGGTTTGGGCTCTGAAGTGTCAGTGCACAGTGTGAAGTGTGCCAGTTTTCTCAGCCAGTGCAGTGCTGGAGGGAGCCATTCAGTGACTCTGAGCTATCGCAGTGTTACAAGTCAAGCAGTTCTCCAGTCCTGGGTCTTCTGGACTAAAGTCGAGGATCCGGCACAGTTTCAGTAATTACACAGTGTTAAAGTGCTAGGAAGCGTTGGCTAGCGTCGGCTGGCGTCAAGACAGCGCTAATTGGCCTTTTTCGCCAGAAAACTCCCACCATTGTATTTAGTTGAGCCTAAAGGAGTATCCCACTCATTCCCTTCTCCCATCCCCTTAACCACTTAAGCCCCGGAGGATTTGGCTGCTGAAAGACCAGGGAGTATTTTGCAATTCGGCACTGCGTGAATTTAACGGACAATTGCGCGGTCGTGCGACGCTGTATCTAAACTAATTTGACGTCCTTTTTTTCCCACAAACAGAGCTTTCTTTTGGTGGTATTTGATCACCTGTGCAATTTTTTGATCATGCGCTATAAACAAAAAAAGAGCGTCAATTTTGCAAAAATAACAATATTTTTCAAATTTTTTTTATATGAAATTCCCCCCAAAAAATGTAAAAATCTAAATTTTTTAACATTTTCGGCCAATTTGTTTTATGCTACATATGTTTGGTAAAAAAAAAAAATCGCAAAAAGCGTATTTTGATTGGTTTGCGCAAAAGTTATCGCGTTTACTAACAAAGGGAAAGATTTTTGTCATGTTTGTTGTTTTTTTTTTAACGCGTAATGGCGGCGATCTGCGATTTTTTTTTGCGGTACTGCGACATTGCGGCGGACAGATCGGACCCTTGACTGACATTTTTGACACTTTTGGGGTTACCAGTGACATTTCTACAGTAATCAGTGCAAAATTACACTGGCAGTGAAGGGGTTAACTTTATTTGAGAGGGAGGGGCTGTGTGTGTCCCTAGGGATGTGATTCTAACTGTGATTGGCTGTGGCTTGAGCTGTAGGAACAGTGATCAACGGTCCTACATAGTAGAACCGTATGATTATTGTTTCTACACAGGGGAGAATGACAGGCGGCTTCTTTACACTAGCCGCCTGCCTTTCTCCCGCTGTCACGACGATCGCTGAGTGACCAACGGACATCGGGTCCGCCGGTCACACGCGCAGGAGCGGTCCGTGACCGCGCGGGAGCGTGCCGCCGGCGGCACGCGCTTGCACCCCAGAGCCTCACAGGCTAGTGACGTACCCATACGTCACTCTGCCTGTGAGGGGCTGACCGCCACAGTATATGTACTTGCAGCAGTCGGCAAGTGGTTAAATACAATAAAACAACAAAACAAAGATGCCGGAGTTATCAATGTCTCAGTGCTCACACCCAGGGTTGCAGCTCACAAGGGCTGGAGGGGTAACCGGTACCGATGGCAGACCCACATCAGGCCTCAGGCCCGGAAAACCTGCTACATAAATAAAGAAAAAAAAGGCCCACATCCACTGAAATAAAAGTTCTGGCTTGACACACACACACTTTAATTTCAGCTTTATATATAAAACATAAAAAGACAGTTTTCCTCAGAATATGTAGATCTGCACGTTTGAATTTTTTATTTAAAAAAAAAAAAAATGCATACTTTAATAAAGAATTAAAACTTCCTATGAAGAATAATAAAGAATTTAAGGTATATATATTAGACAATTTAGCACCTTCACTCCAGGGTCTTGGATCAGGAAAGTTGATAATTAGATGACTACTGGATTTATTAAAGATTGGCATTGGCCCATATATTTTAGATGTGACCTTCTTTAATTCAACAGAGGCTCTCTCATCATAAGAAATGAAAAGAAGCAAATTCTTGAGAAGATGCAGTACTGTATATGAAGATATACAGTAAGTGGATCATGCTGGAGGAAGAGTACAATCTAAGTTTTGAGTTGCCACCAGAACAGGAACAGAGACCTCTTTTAACCACTTAAGCCCCGGAAGATTTTACCCCCTTCCTGACCAGGGCCTATTTTGCGATTCGGCACTGCATGACTTTAACGGACAATTGCGCGGTCGTGAGATGCTGTACCTAAACGAATTTGACGTCCTTTTTTTTCCCACAAACAGAGCTTTCTTTTGGTGGTATTTGATCACCTGTGCGATTTTTTAATCACGCGCTATAATCAAAAAAAGAGTGTCAATTTTGCAAAAATAACAATATTTTTCACATTTTTTTAGATGAAATTCCCCCCCAAAAAAATGTTAAAATCAAAATTTTTTAACATTTTCGGCCAATTTGTTTCCTGCTAAATATGTTTGGTAAAAAAAAAAAAAAAATCGCAAAAAGTGTATTTTGATTGGTTTGCGCAAAAGTTATCGCGTTTACTAACAAAGGGAAAGATTTTTGTCATTTTTTTTTTAACGCGTAATGGCGGCGATCTGCCATTTTTTTTTTTGCGGGACTGCGACATTGCGGCGGACAGATCGGACCCTTGACTGACATTTTTGACACTTTTGGGGTTACCAGTGACATTACTACAGTAATCAGTGCTATAAATATGCACTGTTACTGTAAAATTACACTGGCAGTGAAGGGGTTAACTTTTTTTTGAGAGGGAGGGGTTATATGTGTGTCCCTAGGGGCGTGATTCTAACTGTGATTGGCTGTGGCTTGAGGTGTAGGAACAGTGATCAACGGTCCTACATAGTAGAACCGTATGATCACTATTCCTCCACAGGGGAGAATGACAGGCGGCTTGTTTACATTAGCCGCTTGCCTTTCTCTTTCTCCACCGACGATCGCGACGATCGGGTCCGCCGGTCACATGCGTGCGGGGGGGTCCGTGACCGAGCGGGAGCGTGCCTCCGGCAGCGCACGCTCGCTCCCTAGACCCTCACAGGCTAGCGACGTAGTACTACGTCGCTTTGCCTGTGAGGGGCTGACCGCCGCCGTGCGGCGGTCGGCAAGTGGTTAATTGGGACACTAGTTCTGGTGACAAGTGTCTAAGATGATGGTATTTCCCTCACATTGGATAGATTTCCTCTAATTTTCTGTTGAGCCTACAGGACAGCAAGTGGCAAGAACATTACCAGGGCTGACCTTCCAGCACAGGCAGCTAAAGTAGCATTAAAAGGGATAACACCCATCCTGCAGGTGGAATAAGATTTTGTAAAAGGCCAAGACATTGAGACTTTGGCATAGATTGACTTCAAGTGCACCCTATGCAACCTGGTGTCTCCAAATTCATCCCTGTGTGCCTTGTGTCATCTAGTGACTCCTAGAGTTGCCCTGTGTCCCCAAATGTGCTCCTGTGCCTCAACTGCTCTCCCTGCACCTCTGTGACATCTGTGTCCCCACACAGCCTCCTGGATAGTCCTTCTTTCAGCACCTACAGACTACTGTCCACAGAGATGTATAGTAACTAAGTAGAACTACTTCACTACTGTACTTAAGTACGGAAAGGCGGTATCTGTACTTTCCTGGAGTATAATTTTTTTCTCCTACTTCCACTTTTACTTCACTACATTTTTTCAATGATTTCAATACTTCCACTCCGATATTTTTTTTTGTGCTGCATAGTTACTCGTTACTATTATAAAAATTACCACTGCCAGAACAGTAGATGGCAGGTTTCATGAAGCTCAAAACATGTGTATTATCAGCGCATACGAAAATAAAAGCTACTGTATGTATAAATAAAAGCTGCATTTGAAATAATAAAAAACAATATGATGTACAAACTTTTGACTTCTTTCTTTTAATAACTACATAACACAGTACTTGTACTTTTACTTTCAGTACTTGAGTAGCAATTTTTTTTCAAAACTACTAGTACTTTTACTTTCAGTACTTGAGTAGCAAAATTTAAAAAAAAACTACTTGCAATACTTAACCACTTAAGCCTCGGAGGATTTGGCTGCTAAAGGACCAGGGGTTTTTTTGCGATTTTTTACTGCGTGAATTTAACGGACAATTGCGCGGTCGTGCGACGCTGTACCTAAACGAATTTGACGTCCTTTTTTTCCCACAAACAGAGCTTTCTTTCGGTGGTATTTGATCACCTGTGCGATTTTTTGATCACGCGCTATAAACAAAAAAAGAGCGTAAATTTTGCAAAAATAACAATATTTTTCACATTTTTTTATATGAAATTCCCCAAAAAAAAAAGTAAAAATCAAAATTTTTTAACATTTTTCGGCCAATTTGTTTTATGCTACCTATGTTTGGTAAAAAAAATCGCAAAAAGCGTATTTTGATTGGTTTGCGCAAAAGTTATCGCGTTTACTAACAAAGGGAAAGATTTTTGTCATTTTTGGTGTTTTTTTTTTTAACGCGTAATGGCGGCGATCTGCGATTTTTTTTTTCGGTACTGCGACATTGCGGCGGACAGATCGGACCCTTGACTGACATTTTTGACACTTTTGGGGGTACCAGTGACATTACTGCAGTAATCAGTGCTATATATATGCACTGTTACTGCAAAAATGACACTGGCAGGGAAGGGGTTAACTTTATTGGACATGGAGGGGTTAAGTGTGTCCTAGGGGCGTGATTCTAACTGTGTAGGGACATTCCTATTGGTGTAAAAGCAAAGATCAACCGTTCTACATAGTAGAACGGACAGATCTTCACTTTTACACAGGGAGAACTGACAGGCAGCTTGTTTACACAAGCTGCTCTGTCTTTCTCCCTTCACAGGAGCGATCGCAGTGTGACTGGCGGACATCGAGTCCGCCGGTCACACGCACTGACTTGTCTGTGAACGAGCCGCAGCGGGCGGGCGCCTCGGCGGGCGCGCGCCCGCCCGCGATAGGCTCGCAAGTCAGTGACAGGCGAGTGACGTACCGATACGTCACTCTGCCTGGCCGGGGCTGACCGCCGCAGTATATAGTCGTGCGGCGGTCGGCAACCGGTTAAGTACAAAAAATGTTGAATACTTTAGTACTTCTACTCAAGTCACTTTTTGATCGAGCACTTGTACTTTTACTCAAGTATGGGTTTCAAGTACTTTATACAACTCTGACTGTACATTACAGGCACATTTCTAGAACAGAGAGAGCCTTTTAGAACATTATAAGGACTAAGACTAATATGAAATTCCAACCAAACTTTACAGTAGATAGAAAATTAGGGTGAGCACCAAGATTTGGCAGCTGAGGTTGTTCATACCATGATCCAAAGACTGGAATTACAGTACACATATCACAAAAGAAATACAGAGGTTGCCTCTGTGCCATCCTCCTCCCAAAGTCCTTGTAGCCTGTTGGCTGTCTTGTTGATTCTTTGGCTTTCCTACATTATCACTGGCCCAGGAAAACATATCCCCAAGTAGGCCAGCAATGGCATTTCCGGGTACCAGCTCATAATTTTAAAGGGAACTTTAAAAGATTTGGTGGGATGGTGGGAGCCCCTCATATTGGGCACAGCTGGTGTGCAGACCTGGAAACTCAGTGCATGAATAGTGAAACCTCCTCATAATGGGCACAACAGGTGTAGAGAACTCATCAAAAGTATGTACTGGTGTACATCAGGTGTACAAACCCAAGAACGCAGTGCAGGGATTGTGGGAACCCCTCATAATGGGCACAGCAGGTGTGCAGACCTGGGAACTCAGCGCAGGGATGGTGGGAACCCCTCATAGTATGCACACCCAGGACCTCAATGTGGGAGCCTAAAGACATGCTGGTAGATGAATGGCCTCCTGTCTAAATTGGCCCCAGTATGTGTATGAATGTGAGTTAGGGACCTTAGACTATAAGCTCCTCGAGGGCAGGGACTGATGTTAATGTATAATTAATATGTGTAAAGAGCTGTGCAAATTGATTATAAGTACCTGTAATAAAAATATAACCAAATAAAATACATAATGGTATAGAAGGTGTGTAGACTCAGCACAGGGATAGTGGGATACCGTGAGAACCCCTCATAATGGGCACAGCAGGTGTACAGGCCCAGGAACTCAGCACAGGGATGGTGGCAACCCCTCATAATGGGCACAGCAGGTGTACAGGCCCAGGAACTCAGCACAGGGATGGTGGCAACCCCTCATAATGGGCACAGCAGGTGTACAGACCCAGGACCTCAGCTCTTCAATTTATGAGCACAACAGATCTGCAGATCTCGGAACTCAGTACATGGATGGTAGGAACTCCTCATAATGGGTACAGCACGTGTGCAGACCTGGAAATCTAACTCATATATGGTGGGAGCCCTTCATTATGGGCACAGCAGATGTGCAGATCTAGTAACTCAGCACAGGGATGGTGGGAACTCCTCTTAATGGGCACAGCAGGTGTACAGACTCAGGAACACAGAACAGGGATGGTGGGAACCCCTCATAATGGGCACGGCAGGTGTACAGACCCAGGAACTCAGAACAGGGATGGTGGGAACTCCTCATAATGGGCACGGCAGGTGTACAGACTCAGGAACTCAGAACAGGGATGGTGAGAACTCCTCATAATGGGCACGGCAGGTGTACAGACCCGGGAACTCAGCACAGGGATGGTGGGAACCCCTCATAATGGGTAGAGCAGGTGTGCAGATCCAGGAACTCAGATCATCGATGGTGAGAGCTCTTCATTATGGGCACAGCAGGTGTACAGACCCGGGAACTCAGCACAGGGATGGTGGGAACCCCTCATAATGGGCACAGCAGGTGTACAGACCAAGGAACTCAGCACATCAATGGTGTGAGCCCTTCATTATGGGCACAGCAGATGTGCAGATCTGGGAACTCAGCACAGGGATGGTGGGAACCCCTCATAATGGGCACTATTGGTTTGCAAACTAAGCATGAGACATAGAACTGCCACTGGACACAGAAATATCCGTTTTGTGTAGATTGACCCTATAGGAATAATCCTTCCACCCAATAAGCAGGTATTTGTAAAGTGTGTTTTATTTTAATGTTACGTTATTTATACCCTGTGGTCTAAAATGTCCTTTTTATCTGAAATAATACAATGTGGTCTTTATTAATCCTAAAAGTACCATGACTGAAATGCAACAATTTCAGCAGCCGCCAAAATAGACGGCGTCCAATATTCGCTGTCACACCGCCGGTCATGCTCCGACGGCGGATCACAGAAAAAGGGGGGGAGTCTTTTAAGCGGGGCCTCGTGTTGACAGGCAGTGATTGCGGTTTAATGCGCCGCTGTTTTTTGCGAGAGGCACAAGTAGGTTGGTATGGTAATGAACCTTAAATATCTAGGACAGAGAAGCCCATTCCGTGTGACATTTACATTGTAATTCCAAACGCCGCCCCATCGCCGCAGAATGAAATTTGCACTTGGGGATTAAAAAAAATACAAAAAACAAGTGACTTTGCATGTAATCAGCCAATTAACGCTTCACGGGGACGCCTGATACGAGTGGTAATGTGATATCATTTAAATGTCAGGCGGAAACTTGTTTAAAGGGAATAATAGCCTTTTTCTATATTTTTGTTGTTGTTCATACATGTGAATGAGATCAGCTCAGTATCCATTCTTCTTTTATTCACCAATTTTTGAAAACTTTCTTTCCATGTATAGTTTGTGAGCACAGGTATGCATATAGCCATGTTGTTTATTATATATGCAGCTTTATTGCTCCTTCTCACAATACAAATCTATGGGGTATGTTTAAAAAATTGTTCCTCCAGCAAATCTGTGTGTACATTCTGTGCATATCGGGCAAAAATGAAAGTTCTTTAGGCTATTTTCTCTTCGGAACGAATATTCTTTTTTGAAGGGCAGTAGTACAGTGCCACATTATGGGCACTAGATGGAGCTGAGGGGCAAAGGAAATACGTGTTTTTGTAATAAGAGATACAATGTAACAGTTCTAGCCACTTTGAGACTGCAATCTGTATATACAGTATATATATATTTATATATATACACACAGTAAACCCCCCTCCATTGCGGGGGTTACGTTCCGGACCCAGGCGCGAAAAGTGAAAATCCGCGAAATAGAAAAACCCTATTAAAACGCATTGTAGGCATGTTTTTTTTTACTGTCAATGTACGTGTAAAAGCATTTTAAAGTCTTTAAACACACTTTTAAAACAATAGAAACTCATTTAAACACATAAAAGATACTGAGAGACATAGCAAGAGCTATGGAAAACACAAAAATATTTCATTTTTAATGATTTATATAGTAAAATAACATTACAAAAAAAACGCAATATACCGGGGCCGCAAAAACTGAACCACGATGGAGCGGGGGTTTACTGTGTATATATATATATATATTGCGGTTTTGAAGTGGTGTACCTTTACCAGGGTTAAGCCACTTCAAAAGCGCAGACCAGATTGCCTCTCCTCACTTCTATGATCTAGGACAGTGGTCTCCAAACTGTGGCCCAGGGGGTGAATGTGGCCCTTTTCTTGCCTTTATTCGGCCAATGGCGCATTATTCTGCCTACTGATACCAACTATGCGGGCAAAATTATTGGCACTGATACCAACAATGGGGCAGCACCCTTCCACCTACTGACACTAATGATGGGCCACAATTCCCTCCACTAACACCAATGATGGGTAACTATTTCTCCCACTGACACCAATGATGGGGCACTATTCCTTCCACTGACACCAATGATGGGGCACTATTTCTCTCACTGACACCAATGATGGGGCACAATTCCTCCCACTGACACCAATGATGGGGCACTATTCCTCCCACTGACACCAATGATGGGGCACTATTCCTCCCACTGACACCAATGATGGGGCACTATTCCTCCCACTGACACGAATGATGGGGCACTATTCCTCTCACTGACAACAATGATGGGGCACTATTCCTACCACTGCCACCAATGATGGGGCACTATTCCTTCCACTGACACCAATGATGGGGCACTATTTCTCTCACTGACACTAATGATGGGACACTATTCCTTCCACTGACACCAATGATGGGGCACTATTCCTCCCACTGACACCAATGATGGGACACTATTCCTTCCACTGACACCAATGATGGGCCACTATTCCTTCCACTGACACCAATGATGGGGCACTATTCCTCCCACTGACACCAATGATGGGACACTATTCCTTCCACTGACACCAATGATGGGCCACTATTTCTTCCACTGACACTGATGATGGGGCACTACTCCTTCCACTGATACCAATGATGGGCCACTATTTCTTCCACTGACACCAATGATGGGGCACTATTTTTCCCACTGACACCAATGATGGGGCACTATTCCTTCCACTCACCCCTACTGACGAAGTTGTGACGCGAAAGCGTAAGAAGCTAGGCGTATAGAGGGCGGAGACTCGGATGGACGAGCGGCGACCTTCCAGCACGGCTCCCTACAGCTATCATTGTTCAGCATGTACGGTCTGCACAAACCCTATTGTGCCCCTTATGTGAGTGCATTTTTTATTTCATCTTTAATAAAAGGATTGTAAGTGAGCACTTAGATCCTGTTATTTTTTATCTGCATATCTAATCCATGAGAGATATTGGTCCAGGAAGTGGCATCCATTGAATTGAGCTCATCCTGATAGAGGATTAATTGCCTGTATATCATTCCAGTGAAGTGAGAGGCCATCTTGTGGCTAGATGGTGGTGGTGTTACGAGCACTTTAATATATTGAGACACCTATCAAGCACCTTATCTTTGTCTTCCTTCACGGCTTGACCTATTTGTTGATTGGACTTTTTTATGCACCTAATTTTTGGAATGCACCTTATGGACACTTGATATATTGCACTTTATGAGATTTATTAATTTTTGTATGATGCACATTGTCACTTTATTGGTTGTTTTATTCAGTGTTCTTTCTATATAGCGCTGTATTTATTTATTATTGTATCTTCCTACTCCCGTTAGGCCCCGTTCACATAGGGGCGATCCGACTTAGAGGGGCGACCTCCGAGGACGCGGTGCGAGCAGCGCGCTGCGACCTCGGAGCGGCCGCCACGGACTTCATAACATTGATGTCTATGGCGGTCGCCTCCAGGTTGCCCCAAAGAAGCTCCGGACCCTTTTTCTAAGTCGGAGCGACTTGTGTCGCTCCTATTAGAACGGGTCCACAGCTTCCCTATGGAAGGCGACCTACGGCGACCTGTGAGGCGACCAGGTCGCCTCACAGGTCGCCTTAGTGTGAACGGGAGCTGAGTGAGGGAGTTTCAATATAGCTGCTGTATAGTACACAATTGATTAATTTGTCGTCCCAATTCAACTGGGTCTAAGCACCTTATTACTTTATATTTATTTTATATTATTGCGCTGATTATTTTTTTTTGCAACTATTCCTTCCACTGACACCAATGATGGGGCGCTATTCCTTCCACTGATACCTATGATAGGGCACTATTCCTTCCAGTGATACCTATGATGGGACACTATTCCTCCCACTGATACCTATGATGGGACACTGTTCCTTCCACTGACACCAATGATGGGGCACTATTCCTCCCACTGATACCAATGATGGGGCACTATTCCTCCCACTGACACCAATGATGGGGCACTATTCCTCCCACTGATACCAATGATGGGGCACTATTACTTCCATTGACACCGATGATGGGGCACTATTCCTCCCACTGACACCAATGATGGGGCACTATTCCTCCGACTGAAACCAATGATGGTGCACTATTCCTCCCATTGATACCAATGATGGGGCACTATTCCTCCCACTGACACCAATGATGGGACACTATTCCTCATGATGTAGCATTGTTTACTCCCACTAACACTGGGACATTTTCTATTTGCTTTGTGGACTGGTGTGCAGTCACGTTGGAACAGGAAGGGGCCATCCCCAAACTGTTCCCAAAAAGTTTGGAGCACAAAATTGCCCAAAATGCCTTGGTATGCTGACGCTGTAATAATTCCTTTCTCTGGAACTAAACCACACCTTTGGGATGAATTAGAGCATAGACTGCAAGCCAGACCTTCTCATCCAACATTAGTGTCTGACCTCACAAATGCACTTCTGGAAGAATGGTCAAACATTCCCATAGACACACTCCTAAAACTTGTGGACAACCTTCCCAGAAGAGTTGAAGCTGTTATAGCTGCAAAGGGTGGGCCAACCCAATATTGAACCCTACGGACTAAGACTGGGATGCCGTTAAAGTTCATGTGTGTAAAGGCAGGAGTCCCAAAATTTTTGGTAATATAGATGTAAAAAATTATTTAATGTATTTTCTACAATGTAATAGATACAATGTAACACTTCTATACAACATTAGGATGTAAATAATGATTACATTTTTTGTCTAATTATCCATAGAATTTTTATATTGAATCTCTTGTTATAAAGACGTGTATTTCCTAAGCTCCTCAGCTCTATCTAGTGGTCACAATTTAGTATTTTACTGCTGCCTGTAGTAAAATAACATTTACTAAGATGAGAAGTTAGCCTTAAAGTGGAACTAAACCGTACCTAATCACCAAAAACTAAAAATGCTATTTCATTAATTTTTTATGTTCAAAGTAAATCACCCATTCATGTCCCAATGCTCTTCTCTCCCTGCATTTGCAGGACGAAAAGGTAGCAGCAGGAGCCATTGTCTCCTGCTGATGTCAATCAAATCCAGTTAGCAGAGAGCGAAGCCGAGCTGCGCTGCGTGTGTCTATAGACGCACGCAGCCCAGCTTGAGAGCGCCACATAGCAACTGGCATCCTTTGATTGCGCATGGAGCAGAGGTGGAGCCAAGAGCACAGGCAGGGACCCCAGAGAAGGAGGTTTGGGGCCGCTCTGTGCAATACTAATGCACAGAGCAGGTAAGTATAACATATTTGTTTGTTTGTTTTTTTAAATCTTAACATCTATAATCACTTTAGGCCCCGTTCACATACAAGCGACGCTACTTCCTCCGAGGTCGCGGTGCGAGCAGCGCGCCGCGACCTCGGAGCGGCCGCCACGGACTTCATAACATTGAAGTCTATGGCGGTCGCCTCCTGGTCGCCCCAAAGAAGCTCCGGACCCTTTTTCTAAGTCAGAGCGACTTGTGTCGCTCCTATTAGAACGGGTCCGCAGCTTCCCTATGGGAGGCGACCTACGGCGACCTGTGAGGCGACCAGGTCACCTCACAGGTCGCCTTAGTGTGAACGGGGACTTAATTTATTCTGGCCACTGGAATTGTTAAGGGGCGATTTTGAGGCATTGCCCTTGACTTGTACGGACCTCACCATGCACAAAAACGCAGAAGAAAAAAATGGTATTTTGATAACGCGCAGCGCAGAGTTGCATTATTTTTAGTATGGGGAAGCTGGGCGCATGCGATTCAGTGCGTTAAATCACAACAGTGTAAAAGGGCCCGCTATGTGATAGCAGTTGAGGATCAGCGGGCCCGGCAGTGAAAGGGTTAAAGGCATTGGTAAACCATACCCACTTCGAGACAAGCGATACGGCTGAATCACGGGCTCTAAAACCGATTGATTTAAGATAGTATATGCCAAGAAGTCGCCATCCAGACACTCAAATTATTCAGCGCGGTCCTGGAAGTTGGCAGCATGGGGGCTCCACAAACAATTTTTTACTTTTAATAGCAAGCAGGGCTCGGGACAAGGGGTTTACAGGAGGGGCAGCTACCCTGGGCACTGTGGTATCATGTGAGTTGGGGCGGGGCGTTGCATGGAGATTGAGGGGGAGGGGATTTGTGTTGGGGGGGGGGGGATTTGGGGGGTATCAGGGGGTAAGAATTGTTCTAGGAGGGAAAATTTGAGGGGATGTGTTAGGAGTGGTGATTAGGGGTGTTAGGTATGTGTCAGGGAGATTTGTGTTGGGAGGAGGGGATGGCAAAAGAGGAATTGTGCTAGAAGGGGGGGGGGGGATTAAAGCGTTTGTGCTAGAAGAGGTGATACTGTAGAGGGGGGGGAGGAGATTATTTTTTTTTTTTGGTGGGGGTGGTTATGCTAGTAGGGATGATTGGGGGGTATTTGTGTTAGGAGGGGCAATTGGGGGGTGGGGGGATTTGTGCTAGAAGGGTATTTTGGGGGGGGGGGATTTGTGCTCGGACCGGGGATTTGGAGTGGGAGGGGTGTGTACTGCAGAATTGAGGCTATTCTTTTTTTGGGAGGGGGGAAATTTGTGCTGGGGGAATGTGGGGGAGCGAAGATTTGTTCTGGGAGGGGGGAATTTAAGCAGGGAGACAGATTTTTACTGGGAGGAAGGGGAAATTACGCTTGGGTAGTGAGCATGCAGAATAGTGCTCAATTTTTAATTTATTTTTTTTGGGGGGGGGGGGGGATTTTGCTGAAACATAATGCTCATTCATCTTGGGGGGGGGGGGATTTTGCTGACACATACTGATCATTCATCTTGGGGGGGGGGGGGGGAGGGCGCAGTTTGGCAGATTTGGCTCTAGATGAGGTAATTCTTTTTTTTTTGGGAGGGGGGAATTTGTGCTGGGGGGATGTGGGGGAGCAAAGATTTGTTCTGGGAGGGGGGAATTTCAGCAGGGGGACAGATTTACTGGGAGGAAGGGGAAATTACGCTTAGGTAGTGAGCATGCAGAATAGTGCTCAATTTTTTTTTTTTTGGGGGGGGGGGGGATTTTGCTGAAACATAATGCTCATTCGGCTTGGGGGGGGGGGGATTTTACTGACACATAATGCTCATTCATCTTGGGGGGGGGATTTTACTGACACATAATGCTCATTCAGCTTGGGGGGGGGGGGGGGCGCAGTTTGGTAGCTTTGGCTCTAGATGACCTTGTCCCTGCACTGATAGCAAGTTCTTCCAGAGCCCCCACGAGCGATCGTTCTGCCACCATTAACAAAGAGCGATCGGAGAGGCTCTTGACTGCTTGTAATGAACAATCGAACCTCAAGTGTTTCTCGGCGAGGGCCCGGCAATAAATGGCGCATCTGGTTAGTAAAGGGGCCAGATGCTGAATATGCAGATTTCTTCTATGATTCCGGAATCTTAATTACGCATCCAATTTTCGGTGTGGAATCTGTTATCCCCCCACTGGGAGCAGCAGCCTGTGTCATCACAATCGCCATTTAATTACTGGTTACATCTGTCATCATATCAGTCTCTGGGAGAACGCGTTTATTGATGCACAGCCGAGAGACTGCGCCGAACGCATCGAATCCTAAGTATAGGTTTACTTTACAAACACTGATTTCTAGCCTCACAAATAAAGTTGGAAAAATCAAGCAAGTTTGTAAATATTTTTTTTTTCCTTACTCTTGCTGTTTTAGGATCATCGAAGGCCTTGTTCTATTAGAAGAATATAGAAGAGGAATTTCCTTTATCCTTGTAGATCAGGGGTCTCCAAAATGCAACCCAAGGGCCAGATGTGGCCCTTTGCTAGCCTTTATCTCAGGCGCTTAGGTCACTATTTCTCCCACTGACACCAACAATGGGGCACTAATTCTTCCCCCGATACCAATGATGGGATACTATTCCTCCTACTAATAGGGGCATTGCTCCTTTCTCCTATTGACCACCAACCCTGAGGCCATATTTATTCTCAGTGATGCCGGGCCCGGACATTGACTGCCCCTGCGGGCCACAAAATTTGGGCCTCCGAAAGTATGAAGGATAATAAACTGGCCCTTTGTTTAAAGATTTTGGAGACCCCTGCTGTATATGTTACCTATGTCACCTTCACCTGTTCCCTGTTCCAATGCACATCTGCTGGCTTCTGGTTCGCCAACGCAACACCAATCAGAGCTCAGCATTCAAACAATGCGTCTATATGCTGGCTGGCCCCTGTGCCTTTTTGTGTCCCCTGCAACTCCTGTGTTCCCCAGTTCTTCTGCGATCCTCAGAACTTGTGCCTTTAGTGTCATCCATGTTTAGTGTGCACGACCATAACTTTGTATTCTGTGTTCCCAGTTCCCCAGTGCTGCAAGAGAATCTCAATCCTGTGTTCCCAGGACTCCAGTGCTTCAAGAGATTCTCACTCCTGTGTTTCCAGGACTTCAGTGCTGCAAGAGATTCTCACTCCTGTGTTCCCAGAACGCCAGTGCTGCAAGAGATTCTTGCCCCTGTGTTTCCAAGACTCCAGTGCTGCAAGAGATTATCACTCCTGTGTTCCCAGAAATCCAGTGCTGCAAGAGAATCTCACTCCTGTGTTTCCAGGACTTCAGTTGCTGCAAGAGATTCTCACTCCTGTGTTCCCAGTACCCCAGTGGTGCAAGAGAATCTCAATCCTGTGTTCCCAGAATTCCAGTGCTGCAAGAGATTCTCACTACTGTGTTCCCAGAACTCCAGTGCTGCAAGACATTCTCACTCCTGTGTTTCCAGGGCTCCCGTGCTGCAAGAGATTCTCAATCCTGTGTTCCCAGGACTCCAGTGCTGCAAGAGATTCTCAATCCTGTTTTTCCAGGACTCCAGTCCTGCAAGAGATTCTTGCTTCTGTGTTCCCAAGACTTCAGTGCTGCAAGAGATTCTCACTCCTGTGTTTCCAGGACTCCAGTTCTGCAAGAGATTCTCATTCCTGTGTTCCCAGGACTCCAGTGGTGCAAGGGGTTCGCACTCCTGTTTTTCCAGGACTCCAATCCTGCAAGAGATTCTCGCTTCTGTGATCCCAGGACTCCATTGCTGCAAGAGATTCTTACTCCTGTGTTTCCAGGACTCCAGTGCTGCAAGAGATTCTCACTCCTGTGATTCCAGGACTCCAGTGCTGCAAGAGATTCTCACTCCTGTGTGTCCAGAACTCCAGTGCTGCAAGAGATTCTCACTCCTTTGTGTCCAGGACTCCATTCCTGCAAGAGATTCTCACACCTATGTTCCCAGGACTCCGGTGCTGCAAGAGATTCTCACTCCTGTGTTCCCAGTACTGCAAGAGATTCCTACTCCCGTGTTTCCAGGACTCCAGTGCGGCAAGAGATTCTCACTCCTATGTTTCCCAGACTCCATTCCTGCAAGAGATTCTCACTCCTGTGTTTCCAGGACTCCGGTGCTGCAAGAGACATTTATTCTTTGTTCCCAGCACCGCAGTACTCCTAGAGACTCTCATTCCTATGTTCTAGTGATCCCAGGACCCCAGTGCTACCAGAGACTCTCACTCCTATGTTCTAGTGATCCCAGGACCCCAGTGCTACCAGAGACTCTCACAGTACCCTTTCTCCTGTTCTGTAACTGCTTGCTCGGGGAAATCAGAGAGCTGCAACCTGTAGCAAAGCCTGTCATCTCTTGCTGGGTCCTATGGGGAAAATCAGGTGGCTCCATAGACTTTGGCCCTTCTTAGAACTCTCACTTCTTCTGAACATGCCAACACTTGGGGGTTGGTTTACTAAAACCGGAACGTGCAAAATCTGGTGAAACTCTGCATAGAAACCAATCCGCTTCCAGGTTATATTGTCAGAGCTTACTAGAACAAGCTGAAGTTAGAATTCGATTGGCTACCATGCACAGCTGCACCAGATTTTGCACTCTCCAGCTCTTTACTAAATCAACTCCCCAAGCCTCGTACACACGTACCGATTGTCGGCCGTAAATATTCGGCCGACGACCGATCGGCCGATTGTAGGCTTGTTAGTATGATGCTTCCGACAGCCGACAGCGCATTTTCGGCCAAGCATTTTCGTGCAAGCATTAAAATTTTTGTTGGCCAACACCAGAAGGGCCGATTGTTCGCCAGTCAGTACAGATTTCGGCCGACAGACAGCAGATTTGCAAGACTGGGCATGCTCAGAAAAGAAAAAAGACAAGGAAAGTTAACCATCACATGACATCACTTCTGCAGTCGGCTGTTGTTGGCCGACAAAATTCGTGTGCAGTCTTTTGCAGTTTTCAACAGACAGCCCTGGACAAAAGACGGCCGATCGTTCGGCCGACGATCGGTACGTGTGTACGGGGCATTAGAGTCTTTTCCTCCCTAGTACTTGGAGTATCTTGTACTCTTCTGTACTGAGTGTCACCCCTTGCTCCTGCCTGCCTCCAGCATCCTTCATTGACCCTCAGGGGACCAATATGTCTTGGTGTCTCCTTGTAAGCCCCGTACACACGTACCGATCGTCGGCCGAACGATCGGCCGTCTTTTGTCCAGGGCTGTCGTGTCTGTTGAAAACTGCAAAAGACTGCACATGAATTTTGTCAGCCAACAACAGCCGACTGCAGAAGTGATGTCATGTGATGGTTAACTTTCCGTGTCTTTTTTCTTCTCTGAGCATGCCCAGTCTTGCAAATCTGCTGATTGTCGGCTGAATTCTGTACTGACTGGCGAACAATCGGCCGTTCTGGTGTTGGCCAACAAAAATTTTAATGTCTACACGACCGATTCTTTTTGGCCGAAAGTGCGCTGTCGGAAGCATCATACTAACAAGCCTACAATCGGCCGATCGGTCGCCGGCCGAATATTTACGGCCGACAATCGGTACATGTGTACGGGCCTTAAGAAACTCTTATCTCCTGGCAGGAGAAAAGCAGCTTCAACAAGTGGCCCCAATGTGAACAAGGGCTAAAAGGATGTTTCTGGCACAAAGCATGGCAAGGTTATTTACAAATTACTTTTTCTTACTTTTGCATGTTTTTATACAACGCAAACAAGAAGAATGAAAACAAGAAAAAAAAAAATGAAACAATTAATAGTAAAAAAATAGGATTAAGTATAGCTGTTGTTTTTGTTTTGTTATGCCTTTTAAAAAAATCAATAAAAGTTATTAGAAAAAAAAAATTGAAAAATGATTGAAAGGATTGAAGGATTGAAAAAAAAAAAAAAAAAAAATCAGCAGAAAAAAATAGCTAACGGGAGGAAGGAGTCAGGTCTGATTAATAAGGGTTGAATGGGGATACATTTTATTAAAAAAAAGTTTTATTGTAACCAATGTCATATGCCGATGAAAGGTCACACCTCTGATCTATAAATGGAAGAAATAGTAACTACACTGTAACTGCTAACCATTACACTGTATTTCTTAAAAAACAAAAAAAAAAAAATACAAAAACATATTTCTACTTGGCTCCTCACCGCTCTTTTCCACAATAAAATACTTTTTTTTTCTCCTGGGATTTTGAACCTTTTGCCTAGGCAAGGATGAATTAGCACCCCCTCCCCCTGCTCCCTGGGATCTCCATGTCTCACATCCCAAGAGGCAGTTTTCCTGATGGGCACTTGGTCACAGCAGGCTAGAAGAGTAGGGTGTAGGAAAGAAGGGCAAAGAAAAGCAGGGCATAGGAAAGCAGGGGGTAGGAGAGCAGGCCGTAGGAGAACAGGGCGTAGGAGAACAGGGCGTAGGAGAGCAGGCGGTAGGAGAGCAGGGGGTAGGAGAGTAGGGCGTAGGAGAGCAGGCGGTAGGAGAGCAGGGGGTAGGAGAGTAGGGCGTAGGAGAGCAGGCGGTAGGAGAGCAGGGGGTAGGAGAGTAGGGCGTAGGAGAGCAGGCGGTAGGAGAGCAGGGGGTAGGAGAGTAGGGCGTAGGAGAGCAGGCGGTAGGAGAGCAGGGGGTAGGAGAGCAGACGGTAGGAGAGCAGGGGGTAGGAGAGCAGGCGGTAGGAGAGCAGGCGGTAGGAGAGCAGGGGGTAGGAGAGTAGGGCGTAGGAGAGCAGGCGGTAGGAGAGCAGGGGGTAGGAGAGTAGGGCGTAGGAGAGCAGGCGGTAGGAGAGCAGGGGGTAGGAGAGCAGACGGTAGGAGAGCAGGGGGTAGGAGAGCAGGCGGTAGGAGAGCAGGCGGTAGGAGAGCAGGGGGTAGGTGAGAAGGGGGTAGCTGAGCAGGGCGTAGGAGAGAAGGGCGTAGGAAAGCAGAGGGTAGAGAAGCAGAGGGTAGGGGAGCAGGGGGTGGGAGAGCAGGGGGTAGGAGAGTAGGGGGTAGGGGAGCAGGGCAAATGATAGCAGGGGGTAGGAGAGCAGGGCGTAGGAATGCAGGAGGTAGGAGAACAGGGGGTAGGAGGGCAGGGGGGAAGGAGAACAGGGCATAGGGGAACAGGGAGTAGGAGAGCAGGGAGTAGGAGAGCAGGGAGTAAGAGAGCAGGGCGTAGGAGAGCAGGGCATAGGAGAGCAGGGCGTAGGAGAGCAGGGCGAAGGAGAGCAGGGAGTAGGAGAGCAGGGCGTAGGAGAGCAGGGAGTAGGAGAGCAGGGAGTAGGAGAGCAGGGCGTAGGAGAGCAGGGAGTAGGAGAGCAGGGTGTAGGAGAGCAGGGAGTAGGAGAGCAGGGCGTAGGAGAGCAGGGAGTAGGAGAGCAGGGCGTAGGAGAGCAGGGCGTAGGAGAGCAGGGAGTAGGAGAGCAGGGAGTAGGAGAGCAGGGCGTAGGAGAGCAGGGAGTAGGAGAGCAGGGCGTAGGAGAGCAGGGAGTAGGAGAGCAGGGCGTAGGAGAGCAGGGAGTAGGAGAGCAGGGCGTAGGAGAGCAGGGAGTAGGAGAGCAGGGAGTAGGAGAGCAGGGCGTAGGAGAGCAGGGCGTAGGAGAGCAGGGAGTGGGAGAGCAGGGCGTAGGAGAGCAGGGAGTAGGAGAGCAGGGAGTAGGAGAGCAGGGCGTAGGAGAGCAGGGAGTAGGAGAGCAGGGAGTAGGAGAGCAGGGCGTAGGAGAGCAGGGAGTAGGAGAGCAGGGCATAGGAGAGCAGGGAGTAGGAGAGCAGGGCGTAGGAGAGCAGGGAGTAGGAGAGCAGGGCGTAGGAGAGCAGGGCGTAGGAGAGCAGGGCGTAGGAGAGCAGGGAGTAGGAGAGCAGGGCGTAGGAGAGCAGGGAGTAGGAGAGCAGGGAGTAGGAGAGCAGGGAGTAGGAGAGCAGGGCGTAGGAGAGCAGGGAGTAGGAGAGCAGGGCGTAGGAGAGCAGGGAGTAGGAGAGCAGGGAGTAGGAGAGCAGGGCGTAGGAGAGCAGGGAGTGGGAGAGCAGGGCGTAGGAGAGCAGGGAGTAGGAGAGCAGGGAGTAGGAGAGCAGGGAGTAGGAGAGCAGGGCGTAGGAGAGCAGGGAGTAGGAGAGCAGGGAGTAGGAGAGCAGGGCGTAGGAGAGCAGGGCGTGGGAGAGCAGGGCGTGGGAGAGCAGGGCGTGGGAGAGCAGGGAGTGGGAGAGCAGGGAGTGGGAGAGCAGGGAGTGGGAGAGCAGGGAGTGGGAGAGCAGGGCGTAGGAGAGCAGGGCGTAGGAGAGCAGGGAGTAGGAGAGCAGGGCGTAGGAGAGCAGGGAGTAGGAGAGCAGGGCGCAGGAGAGCAGGGCGTTGGAGATATGTCCCAGAGATTTTATTGAAGTTTTTTAGGATGTATCTCATATGCTAGCAATCCTCAAGTGGTCTAAATATATCTAAAGCCAAAACTGTTTTTGAAACAAGGCAGTGTTACGACCCCTGTCAGGCTTTTCTTTTTGTCTGTGTCCATGTTGGAGGCTTCTGCACCTTGCAAGTTGCAGAAGATGGGGACTTTGTATTCAAAGTGCAATTTAGCAGTAACTTGTTATTTGTCCTGTGCATTGGACACAGGGGATCTATTTATAAAATTCCATTGGCCAAGGGTCGGAAGCATTCCTGCAAGCTGAAGAAATGTTTCCTTATTTTTTCTACTAGATTAATCCCTATATCATCAGCGCCATCTAGTGACCAAAATGCAGTATTTTTTTCTCATTGAAATATTTCAGAAAACTATTGTCAAGGATACCAAGTGCTGGTATCCTGTTAAACAGGTGTGACCAGAAATGTGTGAACTTGCACAGGGAACACCAGGAAGAAGTATAATGTAAAATATCGCAATTTTTTAGGAATCCCTGGGTAACAAAAATATAAAACGAACCTCCAATATACCAAAACTGCATGCACCCATTGTTCAGGATAAAAGGACTTCAGATGGTACTGTACATTATATTACTATTGATTTACCTAAAAAGAGCATGAAGCAGACAATAGCAGTATGTTTCTAAAAATTGTTTCTTTCTATGTGTAGTATAATATTTAATAAAATATGTATATTCCAGATATAAACAGATGCAGACCTGGTATGTATTGATTGTAAAAATTAGGAATTAAGCTTATGACAACTTATAGAGTTGCAGCAATCCCTATTCAATCTATAAAGCAATTTTTTTATTCAAAAAATTGGAATGTAAGATATTGAGCTCTCAAAACAACAAGATTTTTTTTTAACAGAGCAGCTAAGAGAGTCTGGTAAATATGTGAAGATTGCTGGCTTGAAATGTAACTAGTATTTATTGGCAATGTTTTTTATTTACCTGATTTAAAAAAAAAAACTAAATTTTTAAACATTGTATTTTAAGTGCTGATATTAATAATATTAGTATAATAATACATAAAAATAAAACTATATACGAGCGTGCTACCGGTTCTCTTTTAAGCCCATCCCAGGGCAAATTGCAAATCCCTTCTTTCAATCCAACTCCCAACTCTTCTAAGAGTGAAGACTTGTGATCTACAGCTGCAGTCTTGGTCAGGGACTGCAGACATGCCACAGGAGATGGTCAAAGACTGCAGACATGGTACAGGAGATGGTCAAAGACTGCAGACATGATAAAGGAGATGGTCAGAGACTGCAGACATGGTACAGGAGATGGTCAAAGACTGCAGACATGGTACAGGAGATGGTCAAAGACTGCAGACATGGTACAGGAGATAGAGACTGCAGATATGGTACAGGAGATGGTCAGAGACTGCAGACATGGTACAGGAGATGGTCAGAGACTGCAGACATGGTACAGGAGATGGTCAGAGACTGCAGACATGGTACAGGAGATGGTCAGAGACTGCAGACATGGTACAGGAGATGGTCAGAGACTGCAGACATGATACAGGGAATGGTCAGAGACAGCAGACATGATACAGGAGATGGTCAGATACTGCAGACATGGTACAGGAGATGGTCAGAGACTGCAGACCTGATACAGGAGATACAGACTGCAGACATAATACAGGATATGGTAAGAGACTGCAGACCTGATACAGGAGATAGTCAGAGACTGCAGACATGGTACAGGAGATGGTCAAAGACTGCAGACATGGTACAGGAGATGGTCAAAGACTGCAGACATGATAAAGGAGATGGTCAGAGACTGCAGACATGGTACAGGAGATGGTCAAAGACTGCAGACATGGTACAGGAGATGGTCAAAGACTGCAGACATGGTACAGGAGATAGAGACTGCAGATATGGTACAGGAGATGGTCAGAGACTGCAGACATGGTACAGGAGATGGTCAGAGACTGCAGACATGGTACAGGAGATGGTCAGAGACTGCAGACATGGTACAGGAGATGGTCAGAGACTGCAGACATGATACAGGGAATGGTCAGAGACAGCAGACATGATACAGGAGATGGTCAGATACTGCAGACATGGTACAGGAGATGGTCAGAGACTGCAGACCTGATACAGGAGATACAGACTGCAGATATAATATAGGATATGGTAAGAGACTGCAGACCTGATACAGGAGATAGTCAGAGACTGCAGACATCCTACAAGAGATGGTCAGAGATTGCAGACATGATACAAAAGATGGTCAGAGACCACAGACATGGTACAGGAGATAGTCAGAGACCGCAGACATACTACAGGAGATAGTCAGAGACTGCAGACATGATACAGGAGATGGTTAGAGACTGCTGACATGATACAGGAGATGGTCAGAGACTGCAGACATACTACAGGAAAAGGTCAGAGACCGCAGACTTGGTACATGGTCAGAGGAAGTTTAACAGTCCATATTGCAATAAAACAAATTATTGATACATCAAGAATATTTTGAACATCCTAAAGAGGATTTATGTAAAGAGTTTCGAAACCCCCATAATGGAAACTAAACATTTGAAGTATCTCGGGGATGTGATAGTTTATGACAAAGGAACTGTTGCTGAATGGGGACAGAGGACTGTTGGCATTGGCAAACCCTATGCCCTGTTCTGAAAACGCAAAAGAAAAAGGTTCATTTTAGTTCTCCACAGATGTACAGTCACAATGGATTCTAGAGGACCAGTCTTCTTAGGAAGCTGGTTAATTCAGTGTTCCGTCTTTGAAGTGTCAAAAAATGACAACAGAATGAGTTATTTCATCAAAAGAGGAGAAATCTAATGATGAAAAGGAAATGATGGTGTAGGGCAGGAGGAGAACATTGTGAAAAACAAGTATTACCTCTAATGGAAGAAGAGTCACAAAAAACAATTCATGGTGTTATCATGTGATTTTACCTAATGAGCACATTTTCCTCTTTTCTAGGGGTCTTTCTTTTTCACCAACTTATCCCTTCAATGTTTTCTTTTTTGTTTTTCAGTACTACGTATATGTGATGCAAACAGGTTTGTGCTTAATTTAGTCCCGCGGACACCTTTTGATGAAGCACAGCTGATATTAGTAGTCCTAATGATATTTTGGTCTCTATAAAGAAACATACTGTAGAAAAGTTAAGGCAGTAGTCCATCGCGTCTGCCCTTTTTTATTTTCTTTACCTACTTTGAATTAAAAAAAAAAGGTGTTCTGTTTTATGTCTGGAGCCTCTCCAATCTGACCGAAGGAAAAGACCTGATAGGGCTTGTCAGGATAAATTAAAAACACGGAATGCATTGTTCAATCTAGGACAGACATTCTCAATCAGGGTTCCATGGGATCCTAGGGTTCCTCCAGAGGTTGCTGAAGGTTGTTTATGCTGTGCTGATTGTTATCCCATTAGATGGTGCCTGTAAAGTTCCCACAATGATCTTTTTAGCTATCTGTGGCATGCTGACCACATTCTTCTCTCCACTAGCATCAATGTATGGGGGACAGTCCACCAATAAATTGGTTTTAGCAAGGGTTGCCGGAGACCTGAATATCATTCCAAAGGTTTCTCTGGGGTAAAAAAGCTTGAGAAAGGCTGGTCTAGTAGCTAGACCAGGGTTTCTCTACCAAGGTTCCTCCTGAGGTTGCTAGGGGTTCCTTGAGCTATGGGCAATTTCTGCCTCTTAGATAAGTTTCCAATGACACCATTGTTCCTTTTAGCTATCTGTAAGGGGGTAATTCTTCCCAATGATGACAAGTGTAAGGAGCATTCTTCCCACTGACTGTCACACTAATGTATCATGAGTTGTAGATTTTTAATTTTTAGCAGGTGTTCCCCGAGACCAGAAATTTATTTCAAGGGTTCCCCTGTGTGGAAAAGGTTGAGAAAGGCGGAGATAGACTGAGGATGTTTTTTTAGTGTGTTGTGGAACAAGAACTTTTGAAACTAAAGCATTCTGAGTTGTGAGTACTGCAAACTGCCCCTGGGGGTCTATCTAGCAGAGGGGACCACTCCGGAGAAGGTCAGAGGGATCCAGGAGCTAGCTAGCCGGTACAGGAATATAGAAAGGGGGTGCCAGAGATTACCCTGAAGAGTAAAGGGGTGCCAGCGGTTGGGCCCTGATGTGTAAAGTGTTAAGCGTTGCAGCGTCATTGCTAGTGGCTACCTCAGTCAGAGAAGACTACAGGGAGCAGTGCACAGGACTTTTGAGCTGTGAGGAAGCATCAGAAGTCAAATTTCAGTTCACAGACAGCAAGTCAGGTTTACAAGCACCAGTAAGTGTTGGTCGGCATTCATCCGGCGCCATGACAGCACTAGGCGGCATTTTTTCCAAGTTTGTACCTAGTTGAGCCAGAGGAGTATCCCACTCATTCCCTTCTCCCATCCAAGTTCCTACAATAAAACGAAAAACCAAAGATGCTGGACTGTTCATTGTCTCAGATCTCACACTTGGGTAACAAGCTTAAATGTGCTGTTGGTGGTAACGGTAACCATGGAAGACCCACATCAGGCCCAATGCCTAAAAATTCTGCTACATTTATGTAGCGGAGTAGCAGTACGATCCACGATATCTCCACTGGTAGTCAGGCACAGCATACAATAATCCTGATAGTGTATAATATTAACAACCCTCCAATAACCAGACGACACATGGCTTGAAGGTCAACTAACTCTTTTATTCACAGGACTTGTATTTAAAACAAGATACTTATACGGGGTCTCCACAGAGGGGCAGCAGTGGTTTCCAATACACATTCATGAGCCAGCAGCTAACAAAAGCAAGATACTTATATGGGGTCTTCACAGAGGGGCAGCAGGGGTTTCCAATACACATTCATCAGCCAGCAGCTAACACAATACAAAATCCTACAGGTACAGCACGGGTTACGTTTACACATACAATACACACATAATACAGTTGGACAATCATTCCTGACAGAATACTCTAAGTGGCGATGCTTGCCACAATTTATATTTGTTAAATTAACTAATTTTTATTGAAAAATGTGGCATATACACATTCTCGTAATCACAATGCTGCAGCAACAGCGGTATAGCCTGTATATTAGCAATTATGTTTGCCACAAATCATAGAAAACCACATAAATATAAATAAAAAATATGAAACAGTGAAGAACAAAAGAAACATTCACTGATTACAGGCTCGAGAGTCCACTTGATGAGCCACTAATCTGGAATGCAAATGGATGAAACGCAGGGAGTCAGGTTTAGCACCAACATGGGTTCGAAGCCAGCAAAACATGAGATGCCATTCCTTACCAGGTGAACCCTGGCACAGAGCCAGAATAGCGTGTTACATAATGCCACTTTTCCAAGTATAAAATTGGAGATGAGAGACATCTAGAGAAGAGGCAAGGGGAGAGACGGTAAAGAAGGCAAGGGAGGGGGGGGAGAAGAGGGGAAAATAAAGCATCCGATGGAAAGATCCATCTTTCTGGTCTCAAAGATAATTGTCGAAAGCCTAATTCCTAAGAAAATACAAGCTTTCAAGGGAATCGGAAAAGTCAATTCATAAGAGCCATAAGTTTTGAAATTTGGAGAAGTTTTCATTGGTAATGGCCAGTACCTCTTCCATTTGCATACTGAAGTTTATTTCAGAAACCCACTCTCGAATGGTCAGTATCGTGGGAGACTTCAATTGAGTGAATCAGGGCTCGACCTGCATAAGCAGGAATCGTAACACACCCTTCTTTACATTTTAATTCGAACCAGGTATCATGGAAAGGAGGGCCACCTCTGGCGTCTCTGGCAATGCACTACTCATTACAAGATGGCTTAATCGAAAGATGGTGGTCATATATAGAGATGCGTACCACCTAGCTCACCACATCTCCGGAAATGATTTGAAATTGACGGAATAATCTTTTGAAGTATAGACAGACTTCGTTACCATCTGGTCAAGATTTTGTAGTTTCTTTCAGCATCTCATTGTTGAAGGGGTTGGTTGCCTTCTTGAAAGACTATGGCAATGGGTAGATAGTCATCTGCAGCCTCTGGTATCGCAAATAGTAGGCTATAATAAAGATACTAAAATAGTTTTACAGCAGTTACATCATTTAGCCTGGTAATAGGGTTTTTATGGGTTACAATGGATTTGAGAGTTTTTTTTTTTCAAATATGAAGTTTATTGAGATACACAAAAAAGGGATAACAACATGTCACACATGAAACAACCACAGTAGACAAACTTCTCGCAATGTATGGCAGTATGTCAAAAAAGGAGATTTGAGAGTTTTTATCCCTCACCATCATACTTTCATAGCCTTGCAGTACCATCTTTGCATATTCATATTTTTTTCAGTGAGTTATATACATTTCTGTTATTGGCCTTGGAGTTTCTGGAGTTATTTGCAGAGGTTCATGATCTGTAGAAATGCAGAGATTCTAAGGGGTCGAAGCTTGCCAACCTGTATATGGGGTGGTGGAAGGAGCTTCACATTTTAGCAGGTGTGGACCCTTCTGTAAGCTAATTTTGTGATAGGGCAGGTATATGGATGATCTTTTTTTTAAAAAAGAGGACCTTGATGTTTTTGTGGCTTATGTGAATTTTATTACACATAATTTACAATTTTTTCATGTTTGGAAGGCTACTGACATATACTTCAACCTTAGTTTGGTGGGGTGAGTGGTGCAACATTAAAACACATCTTTATTTCTACTTACCATAAGCCTTTTGGTGATAACTTAGCTTTGAGGGCAATTAGCTGTAATCTGGATCTTCCTGGGTTCAATTTCCCAAAGGCCAAAGTCTGTTTATTTAAAAATATTGTACAATTTAAAAATACTGTACAAATATGTAAGTGGTAAGTACAATTTTCAAAGACAGTCTTATTAGCAGCGTACATACTGTATTTGGCTGTGGAAGACCTAGCAATCAGAATTAAAGTACAATTTTCTCCCTGACCCTAATCAATCCCCTTCGTAGTTTGTAAGCTTTCCCTGCAACAGCTTCCAATTCACCTACACTATGGGATCTATTTATTTATAAAACATTTGTCATATGAATGTCAAAAGCATTGGTGTAAGTTGAACGAAATGTCCCGTAATTTTTCCTGCAATGCCTGTATTGTCAGCTCCATCTACTGGCCAAAATGTGATATAGTTTTCTCCTTGAGGTATTTCAGAAAACAATGCTACACTTTAGCCACTAGATAGAAATGTCAATACAGACAATCTCTTTAAAACAAAATACAGAATATTTCTTTCAACTTGCACTAATGCTTCTGAAATTTGTGCAATTAATGTTTCATAAATAAACACCAATGGCTGCTCTGTGCCCCCCTTTTATAATGAGGATGGTGGCTTATGGCTTATGATAAAGTCCCCTTACTTATCCTTCTAAATCTGATGGCCATAGTCCAAAATTTGCCAGGATCGCAAATCTCAAACCCGTGGGATTTCCTTGGATTCTTGGTAGGGACAAACTCATACCACATCCTACTACTGGAGTCTAAGACCTTACAAAATTTACCAAAGGGCCTCACGTGGTCCCCAGTTTGAGCACCAAGCATCTGGATGGACAAAAAAAACTAAGTTTGAGCAACCATGAGAGGAATCAATGAAAAGAAAAAAAATCTATTAAATGCAATATATAGATAAATAATAATAATAATGATAATAATAATAAATAAGGAAAGGGAATGGAAATAAAAGGGAAAAAGACTGTTTTGATGCTGCCTTTCTGACCATGTATCAAAGAGCCTTATGTGGTCCACTGGATGAGCACCAGGGATCTAAATGGAGAAAAGATGTAAGTTTGAGCAATCATGAGAGGAAGAGATGAAGTGGAAAATAAAAAGAGAAAGGGAAAGAAAAGGAGAGGTTTTGTGTTTTAATGTTAGCACTCTGACCATGTTCCGAAGGGCCTCATGTGGTCCTCAGGTTGAGCACCAGAGATCTAAACGGAAAAAAGGCGTACGTTTGAGCAGGAGATGGAGAGAGTAAAATAAACATTACATGCAATATATACATTAAATACATAATAAAATAAAAAGAAAAGTTAAAGTAAAGAAGAAGGAGGAAGGCTTTGTGTTTTGATGTTGCTTTGCTGACCATGTACCAAAGGGCCTCATAAGATCTTCAGGTTGAACATCAAGAATCTGGATGGACAAAAAGTGTAATTTTGAACAATCAAGAGGAAGAGATGGAGAGAAAATAAAATAAATCTTTAATGCAATATATAACAAAAAATAAATAAAATTAACTAAAATAAGAAAGAAAGGGAAAAGAAAGAATAAAGAGAAAGGCTTTGGATTTTGATGCTGCCTTTCGGGAAACATGTGACCAAAGGGCCTTATGTGGTCCTGTGGTTGAACACCTGGGATCAGAATGTAAAAAAAAGTGTAAGTTCCGGCAATCATGAGAGGAGGAGATGAACAGAAAAGTAAAGAAAAGATGTAAGTTTGCGTAATCGTGGTAGGAGGAGATGGAAATAAAATAAAAGGGAAAGGAAAGAAGATGGAGAAAGGTGTTTTGATATTGCCTCTTTTTTTTTATTTTTTGAAGATTCTTTTTATTGAGTTTTAACAAAGTACATAGAAAACAAGACCGTCAATACACAGTCAAAAGTAAAAACAAAAAAAGGGAAAAACCAACAGGCAATAAAAGAAATCTGCCGTCAACAGAGCCAACAACCTGCCATTTTTGTCACCCTTCTCAAACAGGCTTTCCATCTGTTTTTGGGCAATACACTATGTCAGTGTAGAGAAACCTCCCTCCTAACCTGCCTCAAATATGTTAATGACTCCACCGAGGGGTTATCAGCATGAGCTTGTGCACATGCCACCTCTCTCTCCTGTAATAGTTTAATGGCAGTCTGCTGGTTGACTCTAGCAGCCTTAATGGCCAAAATATATTCCCTCCTGATAACTGCCTTGAATGCATCCCAGACAATCTGGGGAGTGGAGGAGTCATCATTGACTGGCCAGTACATAGCAAAACGTGCCATTACTACTGGTTCAACCTCAGACTCCTTCACCCAGCCAGGTTTGTGGATTGTGGAGGAATGTGATTGGGTATATACCCACGGGGAGATACGTGGCATCCTTTACCCAGGGTAACAGAGATGAGCTAGCAAATGCCATATCAATCCTTGATGAGGAGTGAAAGGTACCTGATAGATAGGAATACGATCTCTGTGCGGGGTGTCTCCATCTCCAGGTCTCAGTAAGCGCAGCTGAATCGGCCCAGTGCCTAAGATCTAGATTTGAAGCCCTGTTTGGGTTAGATGTATCTAATGACCCATCCAAGTTATTATTGAAATCACCAGCAATAAAAAATGTAATTGGATGAAAGGGGGTCAACTTATCTAAAATTTTGTATAGGATATCTTTGCAAAATGGTGGAGGCACATAGACATTAATTACCGCTATCATGTGAGCCTCTATTTTAAGGATGACAGCCATGTCTCCCCCTTCAGGATCCGAAAACACTCCCTGCCCTACACAATGTAGATTTATGCAACAAAATAGTGACTCCTCTGGCATAGGAAGAAAAAGTGTCATGAAACGCCCTCTGAATCCAATTTCTCTTCATTGCCAGAATTTTGTTCCCAAGCAGGTGAGTCTCTTGCAGCAGTATGATATGAGGGTTCTGAGTTTTCAGGTATTAAAGGATCAGTGTCCTTTTAACCTTTGAGTTCAAACCCCTGACATTTCAAGAAACTATCTTAACATCAGTTGCCATAGTTCAATCTGGAGAATGGAAAGTTCAGAGACCGCAGGGAGGCTCCTCAGGACAATGGGCTGTCCGACATTCACAGCAGGCAGACAGGTCCTGTCCCAACAAAGGGTGAGGGAGGAATGAAAAATAAAAAATAAATAAATAAAGAGCCAGAAAATTGGGGGGAAAAAATAAAAATAAAAAGAAAGTCCCCTAGGAAGAAAATGCAACAAAACTCCCTGTTCCTTTAGCAACAAAACAGGCTGAAGAAACTTCATTGCCCCAAACATCCTGTGAAGAAAAGGTGTTAATTTCCCCCCTCCTTCCAACGAGAACTCGCCGAGTGGGGGAAACCAAAAGAGGGGGAGAGCCTGAGAGAGGTAATCTTCTTTGCGCTCTAGCAGAGGTGATCAGGATCCCTTGTGTATGGGAGCGATGAAGGAGCAAGGACAGCAAACCACATATCCTAGATAGCCAGGAAAAGGTCCCAAACATATTCCTCATTAAAAGTTATCCAACCAGTCAGCAGGCATGGTGGGATTTTCAAAGTAATGTGTGTTGCCATTGTGCACAAGTCTGAGCTTGCAGGGATACAGCATACTGTATTGTAAGTTTCTTTCAATAAGCCTTCTGCGTATATCCACAAATGACCTCCTGCACTTTTGAAGGTCAGGAGAAATATCAGGGAAAAAGTGCAGAACCGCATTTTCAAAGTGTATGGTCTGTTGTCTTCTAGCTTCAGCCAGTATGAGATCCCTATCCCTAAAGTTCAGGAACCGCACTAGGAAAGGGAGGAGAGCCAGGAGGCCTCATGCCAGCAGGCACCCTATGCGCCCTCTCCACCTGATACATCGGAGAGACCTGTTGAAGGCTCAGGATTTGCTTGAAGAGGGCCTCAGCAAATATAGCAGGCTGGGCCCCCTCTACCCCCTCCGGAAGGCCGACAACCCGTACATTATTAAGGCGAAGTCTATTTTCTGCATCATCCGAATGGGCCATGAGAATTTTGACCGTATGTTGCAATTTAGCCAGGGTGGTAGTGTGGGATGAAGTAATGTCCTCCACATCCGAAATGCGGGATTCCGCTGTGCAAAGTCCTGCCTGATTAGACCGCACTCCAAGGCCAGTGTATCAATCTGTCAGGGTACTACCAACATCCTGGCCAATCAGTGAATTCGCGCACGTCACGCGTAATGGCGCTTGGCGCCAAACGGCCTATTTAAAGTCAGCAGCCACAGTTACTAGCTGCTAGATGATCAACAGCCTTCTGTGTTCCCTGTGCCTTGTAAACCTGCTGATCTTGACCTTCTGTTGCCGACCCAGACTGCTTGACCCTGCTTCTCTTGATCTCCTGGCTCCTGACCTCTTGGCGTGCTCTTGGACTCCCGTTGCCTTCTCCAGTACTTGACCTCGGCTTAGTTCCTGACTTCGCTTCCCTGCACTTCAGTGTTTACCCAGCTTGTTCCTGTTTCCGCCTTAAGACTGCCTGGCTTGCCAAAGTGTTCCAGACCTGCTTGGGACTTCACAACCAGTTTGTTCCTGCTTCCATCTGGTCATCCCAACCGGCAACCCCGTGCTACTTCGGGCACAGCACTCCCTGTTCCACTCCCAGGGGTGCTCTGCGCCTAGCCGCAAGGGGGAGCCCTCTCTACACTCCAGCTTCGGATCAGGTACGTGACACAATCCTCGTCATGAGAGAAGTTTTACTTGCCTCAATAGCAGCTAGGATGGCAGCAGTTGCGGATTCTCCAGCCGGGACCACCTCAGAGGACAGGGCAGCGGTCTCGCCGGACTCAGAAGCCATGATTGCGGGTCTCCGTCCCTCTGTCTGCACCGCGATGGAGTGCTGATTCTGTTCACGTGCAGGCAAGATGGCCGCGCCCCGCGTCAAAGGCGGGGAACCGCGGGACCCACCGGAGGCTTGCTTCTGCACCGAGACCCGCTTCGGTGACATGGGCAGCCTTAAGGCGGAAACAGGAACAAGCTGAGCAGATTGGAGGATTAGGCTCCCAAAACCAGGATAAAAGCCTCAGGATGGTAGGAGCCTCTACAGCACGCGTCTTCTCAGCTTCACATCCCAGCCACGCCCCCTTGATGTTGCCTCTCTAACCATGTACCAAAGGGCCTCGCGTGATTCTCAAATTGAGCACCTGGAATCTGGTTGGGGGAAAAAAGTGTACGTTTAAGCAATCATGAGAGGAGATGAAAAGAAAAGAAAAAAAAAAAGGAGAGGGAAAGGAAAGAAGAAGGAGAAAGGCTTTGTGTTTTAATGTTTCCTTTCTGACCATGTACCAAAGGGCCTCATGTGATCCTGAGATTAGGCACCAGGGATCTGGATGGAAAAATCAAGTGCAAATTTGAGAAATCACGAGAGGATGAGGTGAAGAGAAAATTAAATGAAAAAAAAAAAAAAAAGAGGAGCTGAAAATGAAAAGAAAAGAGGAGGGAAAAGAAAAAAGAAGGAGAAGAAAGGCTTTGTGTTTTGATGTTTCCCTTCTGACCATGTACAAAAGGGCCTCATGTGGTCCTCTGGTTGAAGACCAGGGATCTGAATGTGAAAAAAAAGTGTAAGTTTAAACAATCATGAGAGAAGGAGATGAAAATAAAATAAAGGGAAAGGAAAGAAGACAGTGAAAGGCTTTGTGTTTTGACGTTGCCTCTCTGACCATGTACCAAAGGGCCTCATGTGATCCTCAGATTAAGCACCAGGGATCTGGATGGAAAAAACTAGTGCAAATTTGAGCAATCACAAGAGAAAATGAAATGTAACAAAAAAAAAAAAAAAGAGAGGAGCTGAAAATGAAAAGAAAAGAGGAGGGAAAGGAAATAAGAAAGAGAAAGGCTTTGTGTTTTGACGTTGCCTCTCTAACCATGTACAAAAGGTTAAAAAAATCCTAAAACAGTGCTGCGTAAGATATAAACAGTGAAAAAATATGTAATGCAAAATTCATAAAAATAAATATTCATCTAAAGTGAAACAAAGAAATCGTGTTGAAAAATGACAATATAAAAGTCCATAAACAGAGTCCAATCAAATCAACTAATTGTTATATTCCACATACATCCGTGTATAGGAACATAGAAAGTGCTCTGTGCTCATCCACCACCTGTGCTATCCAGCCTCTCACCTTACATTCTGACCCCTGTTTCACCAGCGGGTCAGAATCAGCAGTTCCCCTCTGGGATAATTGCAATCTGATGGGGCTCTCTGATGGTATGCTCACAAGTAGTTCCCACTCTCTCTATGTCAATCCACGATGTATCAGGAAATAAAAGGAAAATTCTAGTGCTCTCTATATAAAATCTTCAATTTATTGTAAAAATATATAAAAACAACTCACAAAAGGGAGCACTATAAGCAATGCGGGCTTTTAAAGCATGCAGTGTATCTCTCGTGGTGTCCGCGATGTGACGCTGACAGGCAGGCTCCGCCCTCTATACGCGTTACGTCATGAATCTACTTCCTCTGTAGGGGTGGAGGGCTATGTACAAAAGGGCCTCATATGATCCCCAGGTTGAGCACCAGGAATCTGGATGGAAAAAAAACAAGTGCAAGCAATCATAAGGAGATGAAGAGAAAATGAAATACAATAAAAATAAAAGAGGAAGGAATAAGAGTAAAAAATGGAAGAGAACAGCTTGGTGTTTTGATGTCAGTCATCTCTCTGACCACACAGCTCTAGCCGCTTGCCGACCGCCTCCAGTATATTTACTGTGGCAGGCTGGCTCCTACAGGCAAAGCGATGTAGGGATACGTCGCTCGCCTGAAGGCGGCTAGGGGGTGCTCGCGCGCTGCCGCCCCTGATTGTCAGTGGAGAAGCTGCTGTGGGTGTCAGGCAGCTCTGATTGCTGCCTGACACCTGCGATTGCTCCCCGCCGAGAGAGAAGGACGGTCGACTGTTGTAAACACAGAAGACCGCCCTTCTCCCTGAAATGATCACAGAGCTCATGTGATCCTTCTATATAGGATCGCATGTCTCTGTGATCATTTCACAAGTCTAACCCCCATACAGTTAGAATAACTCCCCTAGGGTCACATTTAACCCTTTGATCACCACTGTGTTAACCCCTTCCCTGCCAGTGTCAGTACAGTGACAGTGCATATTTTTTAGCACTGATTACTGTAGTAATGTCACTGGTCCCTCCAAAAGTGTCAAAAATGTCAGTTAGGGGTACGATCTGTCCGCCGCAATGTCGCAGTCCCGCAAAAAATCGCAGATCACCGCCATTACTAGTAAAAAAAAAAAACATTAAAAATGACATAAATCTTTCCCGTAGTTAGTAGACGCGATAACTTTTGCGCAAACCAATCAAAATAGCGAATTTTTTAACCAAAAATATGTAGCAGAAAGCAAATTGGCCTAAAATGTTAAAGAATTTTGATTTAGATTTTTTTTTTTTTTTTTGAGAATGTCATATAGCAGAATGTGAAAAATATTGTTTTTTTTTTCAAAATTGTCGCTCTTTTTTTTGTTTATAGCGCAAAAAATAAATATCGCACAGGTGACCAAATACCACCAAAAGAAAGCTCTATTTGTGGGAAAAAAAGGACGTAAATTTAGTTTGAGTACAGCGTCGCACGACCGCGCAATTGTCCGTTAAAGTAACGCAGTGCCGAATCGCAAAACATGGCCTGGTCATTAAGGGGGCAAATACTTCCGGTCCAGAAGTGGCTAGGCACTACTCAAGAAATTTGTGCTCCCTGATAAACCCTTCTGGCATTCTTCATCTTTGGAAACAAAAAATATTAGAGAAAAATGAGCTGGCTAAAAGATGAAGCTTTGCCTGCGGAATAATTACGGTGCAAAACAGGAAGAAATCAAATTGTAATAAAAAAAAAATAATAATAATAATAATTACTAGTGTGTTCTGGCAATTAAATGCAAACATTAGCAAAATCTCGGAAAATGGCAAAACTTAGCAGAGCGGAGCACAGGAGGAGAACAGTGGGAGGTTTTGTAATTCTCCAGTTTATAAAAAAAAAAGTAATTTAAAGAGTAATTTAAAAAAAAAATTGATGTTCTAAAGAAACGGCTAAGAACTCTGTGTAATTTCTGCTATTAAATACATTTGTAATAAGTAGAGGAGCACTGAGAGATGAGGGGAAGGAGCTCAGGATGTGTTTATTTTCTATCATTGCTGCGGCGGAGGATACAATGTTACATTATTTACAGACATAATAGGATTCTTTTTATTAGCAGAATAGAGATAAGCGAGTGAGATAACCCACAATTAATTCAATGATATCTGCAAATATTGCCCATTCTAATCAATCTCCTTCCCCCACCCATGGAGTTGAAAAAGGGATTTCTAAAGTGTGTGCCCAGACTTTTTTTTTTCTTAGTTTTGCTACAAGATTATCCTGATGTGCAGTAGACTAAGATGGGGAGAGGCCGTACTAGGGGCCAATCAGGTGTGCTGTATGCACATGTGCCAACAAGGAACATGCTGACAGATGGAGGGAGGAGAGTGATTACTTCATCAGTCTGTTGCTGCTATTTCATTGTCCAATCACATGCTGGGAGCAGAGATGTGGCAAAGCTGTATTGCTTAACTGCAGAAGAGAATTATGAAGTCAGCAACCTTGCTGAGCTGTCTGGCAGGACTGCCTGGATAATATTAAAATTGTTTTGCCGGTCTTTAAAGCGGAGTTCCAGCCTTTTCACTCACCTGTCCAACGGTCCAGCGATGCGGCCGCCCGAAGCCTCGATCCTCTTCCCTCTGGTCTCGGCGGCGCCGGCATCACTGCTGTGGGCACCCGGCTGTGACAGTTTGCGGCTTCACAACCGGGTACCCACTGCGCATGCGCGAGTTGCGCTGAGCGTCTTGATTGGCCGGCAATCTTCTGGGACCTCTGACGTGTCCCAGAAGATTGCAGGGAGGGAGAGAGGAGAACTTCCGTTCAGGACGCCGCGGCGCTCCGAGCGGAAGTGGGAGCGGGTACCTGTCAAAATTAGGTACCCGCTCCCCCCCCCCAAAAAAATGACATGCCAAATGTGGCATGTCAGGGGGTTAGAATACCTAAAGCGGAAATTCCACTTTTGGGTGGAACTCCGCTTTAATAAATCTATATAATATACCTACTGTATATATTTAGCAGTTTTCCTGGAATACGGCTTTACCTGCTTGCTGACCACCTCACAAAGAGGCCTCTCTGCACTGGATCACATATCTATTGCATGATCCAGCACTTCCGGATAGGGGTGCACGCACGCGCGCACGCCGCCGTGGCTGTGCTGTTATTAGTTACAACACAAGCCAATCAAGTGAGTGCCGGCCAATGATTGACCCCCGGCACTCACTGATCAGCTCCATCATTCAGGGAAGGGAGCTCTGTGTTGTAAACAACACAGAGCTCCAAATACTGACAAGTGATCTTGCTGTGTTTTTATTCCCTGCAAAGCAGGGAAAAAAACAGCAAGACCACTTAGTAAAAGCACCATATAACACACACATGACACATCGTTAAGCACATATTTAATATGCCCTTGATACTTAATGGTTTGAATTGCTTCAGATGGGACAGTAATATTTGTCAGCAATATCTTCATATAGAAATATGAAGACTTAAAGAGGTTGTAAACTCGTTCAAAAATTTTTTTTTTTTTTTACAACCTGCAAGAGAAAGACATAATGAGCTAGTATGCATCGCATACTAGCTCATTATGAAATACTTACCTTAGAACGAGCCCCTGCCGTGCCGCTCTCTTACCTGTATGACGAGCGACATGTTCAGTCGCCCGTCTTCCGGGATTGCGGCATCCGGCCATCTGATTGGCCGGAGCCGCGGTGACATCACTCCCGCGCACACGCGCGGGAGCCGACGGTCACGGCACGGGGCTCTGAAGGAACGGCACGATCAGCCGTTCCTTCAGAGCGCATGCACCAGTGACGTCACTGGCTGCATTAAAGGTAAATATCTCCTAAACCGTACATGTTTAGGAGATATTTACAGTACCTATAGGTAAGCCTTATTATAGGCTTACCTATAGGTACAACATCCTGAGGAGGGTTTACTTCCTCTTTAATCAGATTTTACACTGGGAGACTTAAACTGTTATAGACAATTGCCATGAAGTCTGACTCCTAGATAATGTGCGTATTCCGTGTCCCTGCATGCCAGACAGGCTTCCCTATTGTTTGTGTATTGAAATGGAATGTGTATTATGTTAGGGTGTTTTCACACTTGGTGCGATTGCCTGTTCCGAACCTGAGTTCGATTGCTCCCCCCTCCCCCTGCCCCCGATGGACTGTGTTCACATTTTATTTTTGTATCCGAACCGTGGTACGCTTGTGTCCTCAAGCTGCAGCTGGCACATTATCATGTTGCTTGGCAACCGCTGTAAACGAGAAGGTGCCAAAATGGATAGAATTGCTAGCTTTGGTGCGATTGCGTTCTCATCAGCAGCGAACCGTACTGGGGTTCACATGAACCGTACCCCAGACCACCCTTTTTAAGTGGACTCGGGTACGGTTCGCTGGTGCGCACCCGAGTTCAAAGACAGTGTTCACACCATCAAAAAGAACCGAATTCTGACGTCAATCGAACCCGGGTGTGCACCAAAAGTGCTAATGTGAAAACCCCCCTTTAAAGTTTACCTGTCTCATTGTTAAATGTTAATGACCTCACATTGTTCTGTCCAGATGGCTAGATAATTTGTTTAGTTCCTGTATACACTTTTATCTGCATATGCTTCTGTAATCAGGCAGAGGGGAGAGATTGTGTACACTGTATGGGAGTGTAAAACTCTGTTTTCATTGGATTGTGAATGTCAGGACCTGTTTTTAACAAGGTCCACCTGGGCGGTAACATGGTGGGGGAAAACTGTATACAAGTCTGTTTCTTGTTCAATAAAGTTGAGATATATATACTTCACCCTCAATCTAGAGTCCTGTCTCTAATTGGGGGAATCAGCTACAAGGGATTGCTATGTCCTACATACTCCCTTGGATAATTACTAAGCTCTTGTAAGAGCTTGTGTAAGAGCTTATTCCTGCTTCACTCTCTGGGGAAAGAGAGGGTCACCCACGGGAACCTGGAGCCTTGTTGTAGGTCCAGGGTGGGTAGGAGAAGGTGAGACCCCAACCAAGCTGCAGCGGTTTGTGGGGTATGAGGTGGTTATGGTGTCTGGTGGAGTGCTTACAGCCCTCGGAAAGCACTAGGAGCATCTGTCAACGGAGGTACCAGATCGGGGTGCCGGTTGATCCATTACAGTCACCCCTAGATGGTAACCCCTTCCCAGCCAGTGTCAGTACAGCAAAGGTGTATATTATTAGCACTGATCACTGTATTAGTGTCACTATTGATGTCAGTGTCAGTCAGTTAGCCAGGAGCAGCTAGTTTCAGATTTCCCGCCATACTATCACAGTCCCACTTTAAGTCGCTTATCATCGCCAGTCAAAAAAAAAAATTAAAATATTCCAGTATCTATACCAGACGCTATAACTTTCACACAAAGCAAATAATATACACTTACTGGGATTTTTGTTTACCAAGGACATGTAGCAGAATACATTTTGACCTAAATTCATGAAGAAATTCGATTTTTTTATTCTAAAATATTGTTTTTTTATTTTTCAAAATTTTCCATCTTTTTTCTTTTATATCACAAAAAAAAAAAAAAAAAAACAGTGGTTTGTGATTGTTTCACCACGTTCTACCACATTCTTCCCATTCTTGTTTCAAAACTGGATGATTGTACTTATTTACGCCACCAAATTTTGTGACATGTTCTTTGTCTTTCGTCCTTCTCCATATCAATAAAATACTTGAACAAGGAAAAAACCCAGTGGTGATCAAATACCACCAAAAGAAGGCTCTATTTGTTTGACAAAAAAAGATGACATAAATGTCATTCAAAATTTCCCGGAGGTCAAGTGATCACCGGCATTAACAGTAAAACATTTTTTTTAAATTCCAGTATCTATACCAGACGCTATAACTTTCATGCAAAACAAGTAATATACACTTATTTGGATTATTTTTTACCAAAGACATAGCAGAATACATTTTGGCCTAAATTTATGAAGAAATTTTATTTTTTAATCTAAAATATTGTTTTTTTATTTTTCAAAATTTCCTATCTTTTTTATTTTATATCGCAAATGTAGCACCCTCCTAGGTAGGTGCTAGAGAGTGAGTATAGTTTTTGGCTCTGTCTGCCTATCAGAAGAGCAGCAGGCAAATCTATATTGTTTTCTGTCTACCAGAGAGCAGGATCTGTTAGTGAGGTCTGCTCATTGTGCTCAGTATATGATTCATTCAGTCTAGAGAGTGTTTCACACTGGTCCAATAGGAAGGCATGTTGGACAGTGGGAAGAAACCTGACAAATGGGTACATAGGCTTTGATAGAGCCTTGGTGATTGGCAGAGACAGGCTGTCTCAGTGTATTCTGGGATACTGTATAAAAGCCAGTAGCACATGTGCTGTGGGGTCTTTGGCTGGAGAGCAGAGTCCAGGAGGGAGGGGGGCGGCTGCCTCCTCCTCTGTAGCAGTGGCACGTGGCATCAGAAGGCCGTCCTGAGGGCCAGAGGAACTGAGCTGAACCCAGAGGTTCAGGAAAGGTGACTGAGGGGGAGACACTGGAGACCCTAGAAAAACAGTATTGTGAGTACAGGGCATCGTGTCAAGGGGCCTGACCTTAGAGGGGCCACCCCGGAGTAGGATAGTCAGTGGATGGGTGTCAGTGGTCAAGAAAGAGGATACTAGGAGAATGTCCTGAAGATAACTTTAGCTCATCAAGCTGCCTGACAATTGGTTAAGGATATTCACACTTGAGGTGGTGGAATATAATTCATTTGATCATCATAATTCATTTATTGTACGGTATCACGCTATAGAATATTTTTTCTTTTTTGTTTAATATATGGCAATATACATTGAGGATCTGACGCAAGAACTCCAGATAATCTCCTTGGCATGTGAATGTACCCCAGCATATGAATCTCGCAGATTTTCATTGCCCGTTTGGTAAGCACATTTCCTAAGAGACCTTGGAGGCTGTTCAAGATTCTCGATAATATTTCAACACCATTCACATATTCAAGTTCACATTTTGGGACATTTAATTGTTGGACATTGATTTGTTTGTTTTTCATCACTCAGCGCGATTTATTCTACTATTAATAATTGACTGAGCCAAGAAGTAAAGTGATAGACTTGAATGTCAAAGTTGCTATTGTTAACCCAGGGGGACCCGTAAGTGTGAAATCCAGCAGTCCTCAAGAGGGCAGTGCTACATAAAAATAAAAAAAACCCAGTGGTAAGTGATTGTTTCACCACATTGTTCCCATTCTTGTTTCAAAACTGGATGATTGTACCTTTTTACTGACCCCTGACATCTCACATTTGAGACAGAGAAAGGAATTGAGGACACAGATTCTTCAGTCCTTTTCTCTGTAGCCTCAGCTGCACGGAAGATGAATGAAAAGGAGATGGAGGCTTCTGTGCATTCATAAACTGAAGCATAGTAAAAACAGTTTACTATGCTCAGTTATCAATGGACACAGGAGCAATAAATACCGATCGCTGACTGTGTCCAATTCAGAACAGAAAGGGGCCGGTAAATGACATATGGGTTGAGGTGAGGACAAGTTCCTCCACCCCAAACTCACTCAATGACATATTTACCGGCCCCTTCCCCTACTCTCCATCTGCCTGTGCACCCGCAGCAGCCAGCGGGAGAGGGAAGCCAGCAGCACTGCGGGGGGCAGGGGGATGAATCAGATGTGGGCAGCACGGAAAGGGAGATATGCGGCGGGATGGGGAGACAATTACAGGAATGATGCCCTGTGTCTGTCTCCCTTTAGCAGCTGAAAGCCGACGGGAGGTAGAGGGGGAGAAACAGTCTTTCAGCTGCTGAGGGGAGAGACACAGACACAGTTCATTGTGCCTGTACTTGTCCTCCTGTCACGCCACACTGATCCCCCTGCTGTCCGGGCCCCCCCCTGTGTACCCACACCCCCCACAGGAGACCTGATTGTACCCCCCTATCGGTGGCCCTGCATGGGGTAAATAGGATGTCGATGTCAAGTATAATTTCAAATTGGGATTTAATATTTACCCAAACAGTCCAACTACATATAAAGGTATTACAATAGGTAGTAAGTGCCTTAGTAGCCTCAGTCTCTCCAACAAAGGTCCATGACTGAAGGAGAGATCCATGTTAAAGCTGTGGGCACCCAATACCCCTGAGTTAACAATTTATTTTCTTGCATTTTAGATTCTACAGAACTAGAATGAGTCATTTGGTAGAGATATTGTAACTGCACCTCAGAGAACTCGCATTAAAAATCAGTTTCAAATAGGAAGTATCAGTAGTGAGCATGGCAGGCGTAGTTGGTGGCACTGTTCGCAGCTGCCATGCAGAGAGCGCAGGGCAAGTTCCTCTGAGTCCTCCATAGGTGTGATCAGGAGAGCATCTGGCCAATTGGACACTGCTACCTTGTTAACCTCTGTGACCATCTTTAATGTAGGCAGTGCTAATAAGTAGCACTGCCCACCCTGCATTTGGTGCGCATTTGCAAAGTGGCTAGGCCAGGGACAGCGATCTCACTGGTCAAGGACAGAATGGAGTAAGGACTCTTGCTGTGTCTTGGTTAGGAGCCCTGCCTCATCCAGGTGCCTTGTTGCTGGCCTGAAAGATGAAGTCCTTCAAACTGTGATGTCGTTCAAACTGTGTCACAGTAGAGTGCGAATAGTGCGAGCTTGTGTTGAAAAACTTTACTAATTCATTACTATGATTGTCAGCTCCATCTACAGGTCATAATGTGGTACTTATCTGATTTACCCTGGTTAATGATTAACATTAAACTTGGAGAGAAAATAGCCTAATAACATTTGTTATTGTCACCAGTCGCACAGAACAAATGTAAATGCAGTTTCAGAGGACAAAAATCTCTGCAATTTTTTTCTGTAAATACACCAATTAATCTTTTCAGATATACACTAAATTACCAAAAGTATTGGGACGCCTGCCTTTACACGCACAGGAAATTTAATGGCATCCCAGTCTTAGTCCGTAGGGTTCAATATTGAGTTGGCCCACCCTTTGCAGCTATAAAAGCTTCAACTCTTCTGGGAAGGCTGTCCACAAGGTGTAGGAGTGTGTCTATGGGAATGTTTGACCATTCTTCCAGAAGAGGTTAGGCGCTGATGTTGGACGAGAAGGCCTGGCTCGCAGTTTCCGCTCAAATTAATTCCAAAGGTGTTCTATCGGGTTGAGTTGAGTACAAGGTACTCCACCCCAAACCCACCCATCCATGTCTTTATGGACCTTGCTTTGTGCACTGGTGCTCAGCCATGTTGGAACAGGAAGGGGCCATCCCCAAACAGTTCCAACAATGTTGGGAGCATGAAATTGTCCAAAATATCTTGGTGCGGCTGGTGCCTTAAAGCGGAGTTCCGCCTCCCCCTCCAAAAATTAAAAGTCAGCAGCTACACATACTGTACACATACTGTAGCTGCTGACTTTTAATATTAGGACACTTACCTGTCCTGGAGTCCAGCGATGTCGGCACCGCAGCCGATGTTTGATGTTTCCATCGGCTGCTGCCACCGCCATTGCCGGTAAGGGAACCCGGCAGTGAAGCCTTGCGCATTCCTACTGGCTTGGCGGCAGAGGAGGGGGCTGAGCTTCTGAGGGTCGGCGCCGCATCCCGGAAGTGGGGAAGGGTACCTGTCAAATGTGGCACTGGAGGGGGGGAGGAAACAAAAGAGCGGAAGTTGCACTTTTGGGTGGAACTCGGCCAAGTCCAACCCCGGAAAAACAACCCCACACTATAATCCCCCCTACACCAAATGATTTGGACCAGTGCACAAAGCAAGGTCCATAAAGACATGGACGAGCAAGTTTGGGGTGGAGGAACAGAGTCCTGACCGCAACCCGGGGTTGAATTAGAGTGGAGACTGCGAGTCAGGCCTTCTTGTCCAACATCAGTGCCTGACTGCACAAATGCACTTCTGGAAGAATGGTCAAACATTCCCATAGACACAATCCTAAACCTTGAGGACAGCCTTCCCAGAAGAGTTGAAGCTGTTATAGCTGCAAAGGGTGGGCCAACTCAATATTGAACCCTACGGACTAAGACTGGGATGCCATTAAAGTTCATGTGCGTGTAAAGGCAGGCGTCCCAATACTTTTGGTAATATAGTGTAAAAGCTGAACCAAGTTCAGGAAGGGGATACCGCTTTTCCCCCAGATATTTCTTAAATTCTAAGCAACCTGCTGAATTAATCAGTAAATCAAAGCTGCACAATCAATATTTCCTCATGTTACTGAATCCCTAGCAAGAAAATCATTCAATGGGTGGACTGGGTCAATGAATCTTCCAGCCTTGGAGACGATTCTGCTTGAACAAGCAGAGGTGGGGGGGACCTTGAAGGTCTACCGCTAAATGCAACGGCACATCAGGTCATTCGTCTCCGAATAAGGGGTACTTCATTATCCATTCTGTGACATATAGATACATTTAATTGGAGGCATCTGCTTTCTGGGCTGAGGAAATGAATGGTTACAGGTATGCCAACGTCACATCTTACAATGCAAAGGTCGCTCCACACAAAGCGAGAATGTTATGGAGCTCGGGGGGCTGCGTCGTCCTCTGGCTTCTTTCTACAATATTCACCCCCTTGGATGATGTCATATTTTATGATTACGTTGAATCATAGTGGATTATTTTTTTTTTTTCGTTGCTCTGAACAACAAAAATATCTTAAATGTCAAAGTGAAAATCTCTGCACAGTGATTTACTAGTAAAGATGGTAGAGCTATGCACCACTCTGAACACGGTTTTCCTGGAAGAGCAGTTGGATTATTTCTTTCCACCTTACAAAAAATAAACCTAGTCATTTCGGGGAGGGCATATTTCAACATATTATTGCGTTTCTTACCTTAACCACTTCCAGACCGGAAGATTTTCTCCCTTAACCACTTAAGCCCTGGAAGATTTTACCCCCTTCCTGACCAGGGGGTATTTTGCGATTCGGCACTGCGTGATTTTAACGGAAAATGGCGCGGTCGCGCGACGCTGTACCCAAATAAATTTGACGTCCTTTTTTTCCCACAAACAGAGCTTTCTTTGGGTGGTATTTGATCACCTGTGCGATTTTTTTGATCATGCGCTATAAACAAAAAAAGAGCAACAATTTTGCAAAAATAATAATATTTTTCAAATAGTTTGTATGAAATTCCCCCCCAAAAAAATGTATAAATCAAATTTTTTTAAATTTTTGGCCAATTTGTTTTCTGCTACCTATGTTTGGTAAAAAAAAAAATCACAATAAACTTATTTTGATTGGTTTGCGCAAAAGTTATTGCGTTTACTAAGGGAAAGATTTTTGTCACTTTTGTTGTTTTTTTTTTTAACGAGTAATGGCGGCGATCTGCGATTTTTTTTGCGGTACTGCGACATTGCGGCGGACAGATCGGACCCTTGACTGACATTTTTGGGGGTACCAGTGACATTACTGCAGTAATCAGTGCTATACATATGCACTGTTACTGTAAAAATGACACTGGCAGTGTAGGGGTTAACTTTATTGGAGAAGGAGGGGTTAAGTGTGTGCCTAGGGGCGTGTTTCTTACTGTCATTGGATGTGGCTGTGTGTGTAACAGCTGAGATCAACGGTCCTACATAGCAGGACCGAGTGATCTGTGCTTTTACACAGGGGAGAATGACAGGCGGCTTTGTTTACATTAGCCGCCTGCCTTTCTCCCTCTCTACCCGACGATCGCGAGTGACCGGCGGACATCGGGTCCGCCGGTCACACGCGCCGGCTTCTTCGGGTACGAGCTCCCAGGCTAGTGACGTACCGGTACGTCACTTTGCCTGGGAGGGGCTGACCGCCGCCGTATATAGTCGGGCGGCGGTCGGCAAGTGGTTAATGACCAGGCCATTTTTTTGCGATTCCGCACTGCGTTAATTTAATAGACAATTGCACGGTCGTGCGATGCTGTACCCAAATAAAATTGATGTTCTTTTTTCCCCACAAATAGAGCTTTCTTTTGGTGGTATTTGATCACCTCTGCGATTTTTATTTTTTGCGCTATAAACAAAAAAAGCGACAGTTGTGAAAATAAAAATAATATTTTTCACTTTCTGCTATATAACATTCCCAATAAAAAAAATTGAAAAATCGATTTTTTTCATCAATTTGTATTCCGCTACATATTCTTAGTAAAAAAAAAAAAAAAAATCCCAATAAGCGTATTTTCATTGGTTTGCTCAAAAGTTATCGGGTCTACAAACTATGGGAAAGATTTATGTAATTTTTATTTATTTATTTTTATTTTTACTAGTAATGGCGGCGATCTGCGATTTTTAGCGGGACTGCAACATTGCGGCGGACAGATCGGACCCCTAACTGACATTTTTGGGGAGACCAGTGACATTACTACAGTAATCAGTGCTAAAAATGTGCACTGTTACTGTACTAATGGCACTGGCAGGGAGGGGGTTAACTCAGGGGTGACCAAAGGGTTAAATGTATGTTTAAGGGGTGTTTTCTAACTGGGGGGGGGGGGGATGGGCTTAGGGAATCACCACAGGGATTGTTGTTCTCTCAGGAATCAATGCAGAGCTCCTGTGTTCCTCCTATTTAGGAACACAGGAGCTCTGCATTGATTCCTGAGAGAACAACGGTCTGCTGTGTTTTTACAACAGCAACAGGGGAGCGACTGCGGGTGCCCGACATCAATCGTGGCCGCCAGCTCAGTGGATCGGTTTCCCCTCAAGCGAGTGAGCGCCCCCAGGATCACTCCCGTGAACCGCCGTATAGGTATGGGAATTCGCAGGAACCTGCTGCCATATATGCCAAAGGTGTTCAGTAGGGTTGTGGTATTGATGCTAGATGAGAAGATCTGGTTCACAATCGGAATTTCAATTAATTTCAAAGGTGGTCAGTAGGGTTAAGGTCAAGGTTCTATGTGGGGAATGCATCCAAAAGAACATTTGTGAGGTCAGGTATTGGTGTTGGGTGAGAAGATCTGGCTCACAATTGTCATTCTAATCAATTAGGTGTTCAGTAGGGTTAAGGTCAGAGCTGTATTAAAGTCACTTGAGTTCCTCCACACCAAACTGGTCAAACCATGTCTTAATGGAGCTGGCTTTATGTACAGATGGATAGTCATGCTGGAACAGATAAGGATCTTCCCCAAACTGTTATCACAAGATTGGAAGAGCACAATTGTTTAACCACTTTCACCCCCTTCCTGCTTAGGCCAATGTTCAGCTTTTAGCGCTCTCACACTTTTGGCGCTTTTCCACTGCATGGAACCGTAACGGTTCGGCACGCTTTTGTGCTTTTCCACTGCTGGTACCGCATGGTATAGGGTCGGAACAGTTCGGTACGGTTCGGTACGGTATAGGTTTGCTTTTCCACTGCATGGAACCGAACGGTACGGTACGGCTCTGAAAAAACAGTACCTACTCGACTGTGGTTCCAACAGGTACCAAACTGGTACCATATCCCACAATCCTTTGCATGCAGTCACTACTAGCCACTGATTGGTCAGAGAATCCCACCCACCCCGTTGTTATCCCACCCACTTAACTTTAGTACTACTTTAGTGGAAAAGCAAACCATACCGTACCGTACCGAACCGTTCCGACACTATACCATGCGGTACCAGCAGTGCCAAGCAGGGCCGAGTAGAGCCGAGCCGGTACTAGCCGGTACTTGCAGTGGAAAAGTGCCATTTGAATGACAATTGCATGGTCATGCCACACTGTATCCAAATGACATTTTTATAATTTTTTCACACAAATAAAGCTTTCTTTTGGAGGTATGTAACCACTTTACGACCGCGGCAGCCAGCCGATCCTGGGCAAACTGCCGTAGCTATACGTTGGTCGCGCGCAGGAGGCTTCCTCCCCGCTCGTCAGCGGAGAACCCGATGCAGCGGGCAGGCGGCTCCGATTGCCGCCTGACACCCACGATCGCACCCCGCTGAGAGAGAAGAACGGTCGGCTGTTGTAAACACAGCCGATCGTTCTTCTCTCTGGAATAATCACAGAGCTCCTGTGATCCTTCTATATAGGATCACATGTCTCTATGGTCATTCCACAAGCCATGCCCCCCCACAGTTAGAAACACTTCCCTAGGTACACATTTAACCCCTTGATCACCCACAGTATTAACCCCTTCCCAGCCAGTGTCCTTATTACAGTAACAGTGCATATTTGTAGCACTGATGACTGTAGTAATGCCATTGGTCCCCCCAAAAGTGTCAAAAATGTCAGTCAGGGGTCCAATCTGTCCGCCGCAATGTCACAGTCCCAGTAAAAATCGCAGATCGCCGCCATTACTAGTAAAAAAAAAAAAACAATAAAAATGACAAATCTTTCCCGTAGTTAGTAGACGCGATAAATTTTGCGCAAACCAATCAAAATACGCTTATTCCGATTTTTTTTAACTAAAAAATGTGTAGCAGAAAACAAATTGGCCTAAAATGTTAAAAAATTTAGACTTTTAAATTTTTTTTTGGGAATGTTCTATAGCAGAATGTGAAAAATATTGTTTTTTTTCCAGAATTGTCTCTTTTTTTGTTTATAGCGCAAAAAAAAAAAAAAAACGCAGAGGTGATCAAATACCACCAAAAGAAAGCTCTATTTGTGGGAAAAAAGGACATCAATTTTATTTGGGTACAGCGTCGCACTGCCACGCAATTGTCCATTAAATTAACGCAGTGCCGAATCGCAAAAAATGGCCTGGTCATTCAGGGGGCAAATCCTTCCGGTCCTGACGTGGTTAATCATTATTTTTTTTTTTATTTTTTACTAAAAAAAGACAGAAAATTTTGAAAAATAAAAGTTTTTCTTAAATTTTGTAATTTTTCTCCTTCACTGATGGGAGCTGATGAGGCGGCTCTGATGAGGAGACACTATTTTGCCACACCGATGGGCACTGATTAAGTGGCACTGTTGAGCACTGATAGGCGGCACTGATGGGCGGGCACTGACTGGCAACATTAATGGGCACTTATTGGTGTCACTGATGTGCACTTCTGGGACTTTACTGTAATCAGGGCACTGATGATCAGTGCCCTAATTACTTTTCCTGGTCATCCCTTCAAGGAGATGCCGCTGATCGACTCTCCTCGCCACACACTCTGACAGTGTGTGGCAAGGAGCACCGATAAACTGGACTTTTGCATTTACATGTGGCCAGCTGTGATTGGACACAGCCGATCACATACTGTAGGTAAAAAGCCGTGTCATCGGCTCTTTACCGAGATCGGGGTAATGCTGTGTTCTAGGAACACGGTGCGGCCACGATCGCCATGCTGCACACCCCCCGCATGTGTGCGAGAGCAGCTGTTCTGGGGTGCCATTATGTGACGTCGTCCCAGAACGAGAGCCGCACTGCTCTGCCGTCATTTGACCGTGGGCGGGCGGGAAGTGGTTAAAATGTCTTTGTATGTTGTAGTATTACATGTACCCGTCACTGCAAACACCTGAAATCATTCATATAAAAGGTGATCCACAGACTTTTGGACATATAGGGGTTGATTTACTAAAACTGGAGAGTGCAAAATCTGGTGCAGCCAATCAGCTACTAACATCAGCTTGTTCAATTAAGCTTTCACAATAAAACCTGGAAGCTGATTGGTTTTTGCACTCTTCAGTTTTAAAAAATCAACCCCGTAGTGTATTTGAGAAAGTTCCACAGAATACAGATTCTTTGTTCTATTTAACCGCTTGCCGACCGCCGCAAGTAGATATACTGCGGCGGTCAGCCCCTCACAGGCAAAGTGACGTATATATACGTCACTAGCCTGTGAGGGTCTGGGGAGCCAGCGCGCTCCCGTGCGGTCACGGACCCCCCCGCGCGTGTGCCGGTCACTCTGCGATCGTCGGGGGAGAGGGAGAAAGTCAGGCGGCTAGTGTAAACAAGCTGCCTGTCATTCTCCCCTGTGTAGAAACACTGATCATACGGTTCTACTATGTAGGACCGTTGATCAGTGTTCCAACAGCTCAGGCCACAGCCAATCACAGTTAGAATCACGCCCCTAGGGACACACACAGCCCCTCCCTCTCAAATAAAGTTAACCCCTTCACTGCCAGTGTAATTTTACAGGAACAGTGCATATATATAGCACTGATTACTGTAGAAATGTCACTGGTAACCCCAAAAGTGTCAAAAATGTCAGTCAAGGGTCCGATCTGTCTGCCGCAATGTCGCAAAAAAAAAAATCGCAGATCGCCGCCATTACGTGTTAAAAAAACAAAAAACAACAAAAATGACAAAAATCTTTCCCTTTGTTAGTAAACGCGATAACTTTTGCGCAAACCAATCAAAATACGCTTTTTGCGATTTTTTTTTTACCAAACATATGTAGCATAAAACAAATTGGCCGAAAATGTTAAAAAAATTTTGATTTTTACTTTTTTTTTGGGGGGAATTTCATATAAATAAATAAATGTGTAAAATATTGTTATTTTTGCAAAATTGACGCTCTTTTTTTGTTTATAGCACATGATCAAAAAATCGCACAGGTGATCAAATACCACCAAAAGAAAGCTCTGTTTGTGGGAAAAAAGGGACGTCAAATTTGTTTAGGTACAGCGTCCGTTAAAGTCACGCAGTGCCGAATCGCAAAATACCCCCTGGTCTTTTAGCAGCCAAATCCTCCGGGGCTTAAGTGGTTAATCACCTTGGTCTGATATTTACTTTCTTAGCTCAGGCCCTTTCCTGACACTCTTTTTTACTTCGTCTATATTCACGGGGTTTGAGGTGTGACACCACAATAGATTCTCAAGCCTTTGCGTTGCAACCGAGCTGTATAAATGAATAATTTAATCTTACAGGATCAATAAAATGAGGTTACAGCCCATTCTCTTTTCCAGATATGTTCGGTGAATTTATAGCTTGTTCCATAAAGCATCCCTAGATAAAAGGAGAAAGTTATAAACACCAAATACCGATCTAAGGTGTAGACAGATGGAACTCTTACATCAATAAAGGGTGTCTGTTGCAAAAATAAACTTCTTTTTAAGTGTATCTAAGACATGACGTGACTGGTTTAACCACTTGCCGACCAGTCACGTTGACTGTACTGCGGCAAAGTGGTTCGTTATCGTCTGGCGACGTAGACCGACGTCACCAGACATTCCCCTCTCTCGGCGGCGCGCGCATGCCGCCAGAGGCTCGCTCCCGCTGTATTCAGTCACAGCTGGAGTCAGGCCAGGGGAGGAGAGGCGGTGATCACCGCTGCTCTTCCCCGATCGTCGGGGATCTAGTGTGGAGATCCTCCCGCTTGTGTAAACAAAGCGGGCGGATCTCCTAAGTGACAGGCAGGGTCAGATTGCAGGGTTCAGCATAGCTGAACCTGCGATATGTCCCTGTGTCACACAGTCACCTCCCCCCACACACGTTAGTAAGCACCAGGCATACATTAACCCCTCCCTCTCCAATAAAATGAACCCCTTCCCTGCCAGTGTCATTTTTACAGTAACAGTGCATTTTTATAGCACTGATTAATGCAGTAATGCCACTGGTACCCCCAAAAGTGTCAAAAATGTTAGTCAAGGGTCCGATCTGTCCGCCGCAATGTCGCAGTCCCGCAAAAAAAAAAAATGCAGATCGCCGCCATTACTCGTTAAAAAACAAAAAACACCAAAAATGACAGAAATCTTTCCCTTAGTTAGTAAACGCAATAACTTTTGCGCAAACCAATCAAAATATGCTTATTGCGATTTTTTTTTACCAAAAATATGTAGCAGAGGACAAATTGGCCTAAAATGATAAAACATTTCGATTTTTACATTTTTTGGGGGGGGAATTTCATTAAAAAAAATGTGAAAAATATTGTTATTTTTTCAAAATTGTCGCTATTTTTTTGTTTATAGCGCAAAAAGTAAAAATTGCACAGGTGATCAAATACCACCAAAAGAAAGCACTATTTGTGGGGGAAAAAAAGGACATCAATTTAATTTGGGTACAGCGTTGCACGACCGCGCAATTGTCTGTTAAAGTAACGCAGTGCCAAATCGCAAAATATGGCCTGGTCAGGAATGGGGTAAAACCTTCCAGTCATAAAGCGGTTAAAAATACGCTCATTGAGAATTTTTTTGTCAAAGACATGTAGCTAAATACATTTTGGCCTAAATATATGACACAAATTTAATATATTGGATATTTTTTAACTGTCAAAGTAGAAAAATATTGTTATTTTTTCAAAATTGTCGCTTTTTTTAATTAATATCGCAAAAAATGAAAATCGCACAGGTGGTCAAATAACACCAAAAGAAAGCTCTGTTTGTGGGAAAAAAAGGACGTAAATTTCGTTTGGGTACAGCGTTGCATGACCGCGCAATTGTCAGTTAAAGTCGCACAGTGCGTCCAGGCCATCGCAAGTGGCCTGGACGCAAGACAGCAAAATCCTCCGGTGGTAAAGTGGTTAAAGGAAACCTAGAGTTTACAGCAGACTTAAAGGAAACCTTGCATAGGCTACCAATACAGTCCTGTAGATTTCAAGGGTTGTAGAGTGGTTGAAGGTGAGAAGCCTGTGGGAAGTCCTTGATCAAGATGTTAGAATATTACTAGAGTGGAGGATGGCAGAAGGTCTTGGCCTGAGCACAGTTTGTGCTTGGGGTGATATCTGGAGATCAATGAGGTAATGTATGGAGGGGCCAGAATGGAGAAAGCCTTGTAGGTTAAAGTTAGAAATCTGAAATTATTTTAAAAATATTCAATGAGCAGTGGAGCAACCGACAGTGTAGAGACTTTTAAAAAATGACCATTCGAGGAGAAGTGATGGACATAGTGGACAAGTTTATGCAGGGCAGCTATCAGAAATTTTGGGGCCCCCTACACAGCTTTGAGACTGGGCCCCTCCGGGCCTGACAACCAATGTTCCCCAGGGCCCGCCCTCCTGCCATGCCTGACAACCAATATTCCCCAGGGCCCGCCCTCTGGCTTTCCCACCAAATTCGCCCACTGGCCATCCCACGAGTCCTTCAGTGCACACAATTTTATTTCAACACTCTTACAACTTAATATATAAAAAATGAATCCAATCCAGCAAAGATACATCCCCATATATTCAGCAAAGAGACATCACAATCCAGCAAAGATACAGCCTCAAAAATTCAGCAAAGAGACATCCCAATCCAGAAAAGAGATGGCCTGAAATGTTCAGCAAAGAGACATCCCAATTCAGCAAAGATAAATCTCTTCGGCTGCATTTGCTTACTCTGCGGCCGCCCTGTTTTAGCAATTGCTATTTACTACAACAACTTAAAGCGGAGTTCCACCCAAAAGTGGAACTTCCGCTTTAGGTGGTCCTAACCCCCTGACATGCCACATTTGGCATGTCATTTTTTTGGGGGGGGGGGAGCGGGTACCTAGTTTTGACAGGTACCCGCTCCCACTTCCGCTCGGAGCGCCACGGCGCCCTGAACGGAAGTTCTCCTCTCCCCCTCCCTCCCTGCAATCTTCTGGGACATGTCAAAGGTCCCAGAAGATTGCCGGCCAATCACGGCGCGTAGCGCAACTCGCGCATGCGCAGTGCGTACCCGGCTGTGAAGCCGCAAACTGTCACAGCCGGGTGCCCACAGCAGTGATGCCGGCGCCGAGGGAGAGGATCGAGGCTTCGGGCGGCCGCATCGCTGGACCGTTGGGCAGGTGAGTGAAATGGCTGGAACTCCGCTTTAATCTCGTTGGTTGGGGCCTGGGTGGCCGGGCCCCTCGGAAACCCCGGGCCCCCTACATGTGTATGGGCTGCCCCCCCCCCCCTGATGGCAGCCCTGAGTTTATGATATATTGGAGTAGTGCTAAGCTATCTGTTGGTAGACGACAGAGGAGAGTGTTAATTGATAAAAACAAGACACAAGAAGGCCATGCAGTATCATTTTAGCATATAATGCTGACAACTTGTGCTCTGCTGGGCCTTATAGTCAGACATTCCTTTTCTTTGGGGTAAACCTATCAGATGCCAACTGGAAACCAGAATTAGAAACACTTGAATCCAAACAGCAACAACAACACTCCACGGTGCTTCCAGGCTGCCATGCACCTCATCTTGTCCTTATAGAGTTAACGTAGCAATCCTGAAGACAAATTGGATTCCTGCTCCTTGGACCCCAAGCTTGGAGGTGTCAGAAGCTGGACACAGCTCATTAACTCTAGCTTATAACAACGCCAGTCTTTTTTAGAAATCTCATATTATTGCAAATGCGTAGCAGTACAAAACAGTCAAGCTCCCCTTTCATATTTTGGACCAGGTCTGGCCATGTAGTGGCAGTTTGCTTGTAAGCAGGTGAAGTCAATTTTCTCCACTGCAGGTGGAGCTCTTCCGCAGCAACACTGCAGTTGGAGAGGAAGTCAAGAGGTACATGGTTCCTCTATAGATTCCTGGGTCCCTGAGGAAGCTATCCAATTGAATGCTGTAGCCTCATGTGACTCTAGCAGCCATCTTGGGTCAGGCAGAGCCTATTTATAGCTCCCAGGCTTGGTGTCCATGTTGCAAATGGGTAGAGTAGGGACAGGACTTTTAGGGACAGGACTAGTGGAAAGGAAAGGTTCCTAACGAGGAGGGAAAGCAAAGGGCTCACAACTTCTCCAGGCCATATTCTGTCCCTCTTAACAAGCACTGTCAGTTCGGTTAGAACCTGCTCTCTACACGCTGTTGGACCTGTGAGTGTTAGGCCCCTTTCACACACTCAGTCCGTTGGACGGAGTCCGTTTTTCTCAGCGGGGGATCGAGCCGCTGATCCCCCGCTGAGCAGCAGGAGGACAGCTGTGTCTCCGCGCTGTGTGCAGAGACACAGCTGACAGTTCCCCATGCATCTCTATGGGGGAGATCGGATGTCAACGGACCGTCAGTCCGTTCTCACCCGATCCCATCCGATCCGATCCGCTGGACGGATGGAAAATAGGGTTTCCATCCGTCCAGATTTGACGGATCGGATCGGGTCGGATGTCAGCGGACATGTCTCCGCTGACATCCGATGCCCCATAGGAATGCATGGGGGGACCGTTCAGATCCGCCAAAAAAACGGACAGGCGGATCTGAACGGTCCGCCTGTGTGAAAGGGGCCTTATAAGGCCCCTTTCACACGGGCTGTCAGGTACACCTGTCAGTTTTTCAGGCAGACCTCATTAGAAGCTCCATGTAAATCTATGGGTAGACAGGTGTAAATTAGGCAAATGTTTGTTCGGGTCTGGAAAAAGTCTATGTTTTTTTTTTTTTTTGACTTAAACATGATGATTAGGAGGTAGCCTGATGTAAATGGACACATATCTATTTACATCCATAGTTACCTAGTTAGTGAGGTTGAAAAAAGACACCAGTCCATCCAGTTCAACCTATGATGAGTGTGTGTGTGCTTGCAGTTAACAGTACATTTTATACCCCTGTATGTTGTGGTCATTAAGGTGCCCATCTAATAGTTTTTACAAAAAGGGTACCCCCAATGGTTTGGGACTTTATGTGCCACTAAAACACTGAAAAAATAATACAACCGTATATAAACAAATTACAATTTTATTACAAAAGAAATTCATACATGAACATATATATATCCAGCACACAACTGGATATATGTAAATATTAAACCTGCATGCAAGGACAGACCAGTATCCACACAGAAGACTCCTAGGCACCATTGGTGGAAAGAACCAGACAGGACCCTACACGTTTCGGGTATAGAAACCCTTCTTCAGGGGTCAACCAGAGTTCAATGCACTAACTGTACCAAAAGGAGTCTTTTTTGTAAGGGTAACTGGGCTGTCGATTAAAATCGGTGTTAACCGAGAAAGGAGAGGTGTCTGGTCTCATTAAAACATGGTTCACTGAGAAAGAAAACAGTATAAGCAGTGGCCGGTAATTGGCAAAATCGAGGGCGCCACAATGATCCACTGTTGGTCCTAGACGGTTCCCATTGGTATGTGGGCCAATATGGTATCTCTGTAGTCACTGTTATAGGTAGTGTGTGTGTGCTTGCAGTTAACAGTACATCGTATACCCCTGTATGTTGTGGTCATTAAGGTGCCCATCTAATAGTTTTTTAAACTATCCATGGTCCCTGCTGATACCACTGCTTGTGGAAGAGAATTCCACATCCTTACCGCTCTGACAGTAAAGAACCCTTAAGGTTAAACTGCTTTTCTTGTAATTTTAGTGAATGGCAGCATGTCTTTTTAAATTCCCTTTCGCTGAAAAGTTTGTTCCCTATGCTAGGGTCGCCAGTGCGGTATTTGTATATTGATATCATATCCCCTCTTAAGTGTCTCTACTCCAGAGAGAATAAGTTCAATGCTTGTAGTCTTTCCTCATAGCTGATGTCCTCCATTCCCCTAATTATTTTTGTTGCCCTTCTCTGGACTCTTTCCAGTTCCAGCACATCCTTCCTGAAGACCGGTGCCCAGAACTGGACAGCATACTCCAGATGTGGCCGGACTAGAGTCTTGTAGAGTGGGAGAATAATCGTTTTATCTCTGGAGTGAATCCCCTTTTTTATGCATGCCAGTATTTTGTTGGCTTTGCTTTCAGCCATTGCTGAGCTTGTCGTCTTTGGTTGGTGACAGACTGGAAGGTGAGTACATCAAACTGGGGGCTGGCTGACTTTCATGCACCTCTTACAATCCTTCAACCTCTTTTTGTGTTTTGTTATAGGGATGGAGACGCCGGGCAACACCAGCTTGGGTCTCATCTAAAGTCCCACCTAGTCCAATATGTTTAAAGCAACCAGGGATGGAGATGCCTTGCTTACAGCTTGGTGCCTCATCTAAAGTCCCACCGTGCGATTTTCGTGCGTTTTTGGTGGATGCAGTTTTTGATTTGACCCTAGTGTTTTCCGTATACAGGGATGGAGACCAATAGCATGACCTGCTTGTCTCATATAAAGTCCCAAAGGAAATAAGGGATTTCAAAGGCAGTGTGCTTTACAGGCCATGCCCCATATATAAAATCCCTTCCTATCCATATACTGCATCCACCAAGGGGATGGAGGTGTAATGCTTTTCAGCTGGTCTTCTCCAGTTTGCACCATGGTTATATTTTAACCTAATTATTTGAACTTTTTGAGACAATAGCCAGTCGTGCATGGGGATGGGTTGGGGGAGGTTGGGCTGTCTCCCTCTCACCTGTTCCCCATCCACCCATTAGCGGCCATGTGCCTCCAGTGTGAGGACACTAAATTAAGAGTGTAGGACTGCAGATTTAAACAGGGTGCCGTGACGTGGCTCTGCAGCTTTCACATGCGTTTGCAAATGTGTGTCAACTAAACCCCTGTTCTTTGTACCAAGAGACAGGTCTTATTTGGTTGGTGACAGACTGGAAGGTGAGTACATCAAACTGGGGGCTGGCTGACTTTCATGCACCTCTTACAATCCTTCAACCTCATTTTGTGTTTTGTTATAGGGATGGAGACGCCGGGCAACACCAGCTTGGGTCTCATCTAAAGTCCCACCTAGTCCAATATGTTTAGAGCTTGTCGTCTACTAGGACCCCTAGGTCCTTTCCATCTTAGATTGGATCTCCCCCCCTAGCGAGTAAATTTGCGTTCATATATCTGGCACCCAAGTGCATTACCTTACATTTTTCAACATTAAACCTCATTTGCGATGTAGTTGCCCACTCCATTATTTTGTTCAGGTCTTCTTGTAAGGTTTCCACGTCCTGTGAAGAAGATATTGCTCTGCATAGCTTAGTATCGTCCGCAAATACTGAGACTGTGCTGGTCATCCCATCCTCCAGATCGTTTATAAATGAATTAAACAGGATTGGTCCTGGGACAGATCCTTAGGGGACCGCACTTTCTACACCCGACTAATCTGAGTACTCCCCATTTATCACCACCCTCTGGACTCGCCCCTGAAGCCAGTTTTCAGTCCAGGTACCCACCCTATGGTCCATACCTTAGCTTGTACAGTAAGCATTTGTGGGGAACTTTGTCAAATTCCTTTGAAAAGTCCAGATACACCACATCTACAGGCCTTCCTTTATCCAGATGGCAGCTTACTTCTTCATAGAAGGTTAATAGCTTGGTATGGCAAGAACAATTACTATACTATAATATTACTATAATCTTGTATATAGTTCCTTATCATCCTCTCCAATACCTTACAGACTATTGATGTTAGGCTAACCGGCCTGTAGTTCCCAGGGATCTATCTCGGCCTTTTTTTAAATATTGGTACCACGTTAGCTTTTTTCCAATCAGCTGGCACCATTCCCGTCAGTAGACTGTTCTTAAAAATGAGGAAAAATGGTCTGGCTATCACCTGGCTGAGTTCCTTAACCACTTTACGTCCAGCCGCCGCAGATGTACTGCGGCAGGCAGGCTCTCACAGGCAAAGCCCCGTACAATTACGGCGCTCGCCTGGGAGGAGCTAGGGGGCGAACCTCTGCCTTCTCTCTGTCCTTTATAGTCAGATTTCCTTTATCATCCTTTATGGGGCCAATATGTTCTGGCCTCACTTTCTTACTATTTATAAATTTAAAGACTTTCTTGGGGTTTTTCTTTCTCTCTTCCACTATGTGCCTTTCGTGTTCTATCTTAGCCACCTTGATTGCGAGCTTACATTACTTATTGCATTCTTTGCAGTGCTGGAATGCTGCCAATTACTCCTCTGCTCTGCCAAGGCCTTTTCTTTTGTTTTTATATGCATTTTTACGTTGGAGTTTATCCACCCAGGGATTATTTTAGCTCTTTTAAAGGTATTCCCTGTCGGAATGCACTGGCCAATACCTTTATTAAAGTATGTTCTTAAAGCACTCCCATTTTTCCCCAGTGTTCTTTGTTCCCAGGATTCTATCCCATTTAATATCATCTAGGATAGAGCGCAGTTTTGGGAAACTGGCTCTTTTGAAGTTCAGTGTCTGTGTATTACCCTTATGTTTGCCATTTCTGTGATTTATACTAAAACTAAATTGACCTATGGTCACTGTTTCTTAAGTTGCCCCTTATTTATACATCCACAATCAGGTCTGTATTATTCATAATTAGTAGGTCTAGTAACGCTTTGTTTCTCATTGGTGCATTCCCCATCTGACCCATAAAGTTGTCCTACAAAACATTTAGGAAATGGCGAGCCTTAGAGGAATATGCGGTTCCTTCTGCCCAGTCGATATCTGGATAATTAAAATCTCCCATTATAATGACAGTTCCCATCTTTGCTTCCATTCCAAGCTGTGATAGGAGGTCCACCTCCCCCATTTCCTTCTGTTTGGGGGGCCTATAGCATATGCCCAAAATTACTTTCCCCTTAATATCTTTCCTTTGAAGCTCCACTCATAGGGATCCCACCTCCTCCCTAGCTCCATTAGTGATATCGTCCCTCATATTCACTTGCACATCGTTCTTTATATACAGGCATACCCCTCTCCCTTTTTTACCCTCCCTATCTCTGCGAGAAAGGGAATACCCCTGAATGGTTGCCACTGCCAGCCAATCATGAGAGCTGTCAAGTTTCTGAAATTCCCACAAAATCGAAATCCTCCTCATACATTACCAGCTCCAGTTCTCCCATCTTGTTAGCCAGACTTCTAGCATTAGTATACAAACCTCTTTATTTTGTCCGGTTGCATACTATACCCTTGTTGCAACATATTATGAGGCTGCATTTTGGATTTGTCAACTTACCTACCTTGGGTTTTGGATCTCTGGTCACCCTACCACTAATGCCCTAAATATTGCCTGCTGAACCTTGTTCCCCCCTGGCTAGCTCTACATCTAGACCCCCCCAATCACCTAGTTTAAAAGCCCCTCTAACTTTTTGGCCATCTTCGCTCCAAGTACAGCGGCACCCTCCCCATTTAGGTGCAGTCTGTCTGTACCTTCTAAAGGGCCGGTAAACGACTAAAAAGTAGGCCTAGTTCTCCAGGAACCCGAACCCCTCCCTTCTACACCAGTTCCTCAGCCCCTTGTTAACTTCCCTAATATCCCACTGCCTCTCTGGCATTGCTCGAGGTACAGGTAGTATTTCATCCGGTCGCCTATATATCTAATATGAGCCAAGAAATCACTTGCAGAAAAAAAAAAAAAAAAAATGAATGTACATGGATATCTAATATCCGATTTAGCAGGGGATTTGTTCATGGATCCCCTGCTGATTGAATGAGGGATGGCCCGCGTTAAAGACACCTATGGTGAACTATAAGTACTTTAGCTTATTACAACAAATAGGAACTTCCATGGACCAATGGATGGATAAACCAATAAACTGTGATTCTGCACGCACTGACCCCATCCACTCAGCCACTTACCATGCTCATGATTTAGAGTTCAGACTATGCACCCAAAATACATCCCACTATTTCTCAAATAAGGCCATGACCTAAAATCTTGCATTGGCAAGCAACAGACAAAGTTATTATACAGTATTCATAAAATATATATATCAAAGGCATACTGTTTGCAAGGTAATGCTCAAAAGGGCAGCCAAAAGTGCAGCAAAGGTGTCAACCTATTAATAACAACCCAAGTATTGCATAGTCTCTGAAACCACGCACAAGTTAGCCAAATATGGATTTATTAGAGATATAAAGGAAAATTCTCCATGGCAAGGCTAGATGGTATTCAGATTTACTGGACTCGTATTTTCTGTACGAAGAAGCAGCAGTAAAAAGTTTGTGTATGCAGGACCAGAGGTTAGGCCAATAACTAAGATGGACATCACTGCAGTGTAAGGAGACAAACTGAATTCCGCCAGTTTGCTGCAAGGACAATCACAGTTCAATCACCGCATTTCACAGTTTTAGAATCCCAAAAGATATGGCTCCAGTGGCTCAGAGGAAGAGATTGAGGCCTTGGAATTCCCAATCCCATAGACATGAACAGACATCTTGGGAAATAAACAAGCTGTGCTTCATTTATCTTTTGGTCTGGCAAAAAAAAAACGTTGTGAAAGCCCAGAAGAAGCTTTAGGGTATGGGTGGCCAAGCAACTGTATGAAAGGAACATCAGGTCATGCCAACCATAAGGCTTATATGCTTTAGCATAAATGTGCACATGTAGCACCCTCCTAGGTGACTGCTAGAAGAAAGTATAGTTTTTGGATCGATATAGACTGATCAAGTGGAAGTCAACCATCCAAACAAGAAAGGCCATGCTTGGGCCATCAGCATCTTGAGTCCTGAAGTGGGTGCCATTGAACTCAATGGGCTGTGACGCACTAGTGGAAATGAAGCTTAAGTCTACGTTTCCACTACTGCAACCCTAAAGTCGTGCGATTTAGAGAGCGACTTTGATCCAACTTTACACCCTCTGGATCAAAGTCGCATCAAAAGTTGTATCAAAGTAGTGCAGGTACCTTTTCAAAGTCGCTGATTTTCAAAGTCACATAGATGGCAACGGGTGCCATTTAAATCAATGGTCTGTGACTTGTCATGCGACTGTTTGGGTCCAAAGCTGCATGACAAGTGGCACTAGTGGAAATGTAGACTTAGTGTGGTTGCCTGTACTGTGATCATTGTAGACTGTGAGCTGAGACCCCCGAGTACTTCCAGCTACACTGACAGTCCCCCGTTGTCAAGCTATCTTCCTCTATGGTAGTCTTCAATCAAAGCCCAGCACAGCTATACTGTATATGTGCCCCTCCCCCTGTGTCCTGTGTGGATGGGTCTTCTTTTATTTATTAGTTTTCTCATGAATTAGGATGTACAAAATATCCTTACTGATGAGAGAACACTGGGCTGGAAGTTACCTATGATCAGCTCCTCCCATCCTGTATACGCCCACTGGCTACACAGGAACAGTGCCCCTCCCTGGAAGTACTAGCCTTCAGTAACCACACCCACTTGCTGCTCTTGGACTCATAAGCAAGAGGGATTAAAATCATGTAACAGTACTGAATATTGCAAAATAAAGGTAGAAAAACTGGGATTTTTCCATTTTGACACATAAGGCTGAACTCAGCTTACATTAACAATTGCAGGGGAGAATTTAAGGTATTAGGCTGGACTTCCGCTTTAATTCTTCCATACAAGTGGCAGTATGGTAAAAGCAGTGTCTGCTTCCACAAGTAATCTGGTGAGGCAAATTGAGAGTTGTCCTTATCTACTGTGAATAGTTCAGTTGGAGTATCCCACTATACCCTTCTCCCATCCAAGTTCCACAATAAATATAAAAACCAAATACCTCTGGATTTTTTATTGATTAACGAGCAAATGGGAGTAAAGAGGGATGAGTGAAAAACCCCTCAACAACTGTCTGCAGGTAATCAGAGGAAGCCTAAGAAGTCAATACGCAACAATCCCTACAGGGACAGTGCTACACACGTTTTCGGGCATGGAGGCCCAATGTACAACAATGTGCATGGGTATGAGCATAGGAACCCATGCATGTGAAGGCTGCCACCTAGGCCTTGCATGAGATCATTGCTGAATGGTCTTTTAGCATCAGTTCCTGCTATCCTTGATCCTAAACCTTCTTGATCCTGTTATTGTTCCAGCTTTCATTTGACCTGCTTCTGGATAGACCTTGCTTGTCAAACTTTGCTGGCTATCTTAGTTCCACCCAAAAGGGGAAGTTCCGATTTAAGGCCTCCTTCCCCGCTACTGTTTGTGAAATGGAGCTTTTGGGAAGGAGGTGGGGGCGAATTTGACAGGTACCCACTCCCACTCCGGCCGCCTAGGCGATCAGAAGTTCTCCTTCTCCTCTCCCTCCCACAGTGTCCCAGAAGACTCTTTTTTTTTTTTTCTTAAAGTCAGCAGCTACAGTTATTATAGCTGCTGACTTTAAATTTTTACATAGGAGACTGAAGATGCTCTTTAATTTGGCCATAGACAGTTCCAGTCCCTGCTGAACCGGTCGAGATTTGAACCATGTATGAGAAGGTTGATTGTACCCAAGTTGATTGATCGTTTAAATTGGGCACAACCAACATGTCGGATTTTCCATGCCATTATTGCCAGCGGCTATAGTTGCTAGCAATAATCACTGTGTGTTATGCCTGCCGGAAAGGCTCCCCCCCCCGCTCCCCTGCTAGGAGAACACAATAGCTCCACGGGAGGGATTCCCCCATTAACACCCATGGGTGCAGGAAAGAAAAATGCTCCATCTATGGCCGGCTTTACCGGCCTTGGCCTGGACTCTTGACCAAGATTTTTATCTATTCTGTGCCCCGCTGCCAGCGCAATGCCAACCTATGTTTGCCACTGACCTTGATCCTTCACAATTTAGTGCCTACCTATTCCACTGTCACCAACCCAGCTTTGCTCTCCACTGGACTTCTCGGTACCCCCACCATTGTGCTTCTACTTACTGAACACCAGTGCTCCAAAGTTCACTTCCAGCTTTCTGGTACCTGCACCCTTCCATTGCCCTTGCGGCCCCTGTCTCAACTTCCAGATGGGAATTGAGCAAGAGGCCACTCATGTCATTTTGAGCTCCTCATACAGATACATGACATTGTAAAACTACAAGTCCAATGAGACGTTGGGGGAACGCGGGGGAACGCAGTTCCCGCACCTCCAACACTGAATGTATTTAAAGCGGAGTTCCGGGCACAAAAACATTTTTTTAAATGAACATACCCCCGGGACAGTCAGGGCTAGTACATTCCACAATGGCTAGCCTCTGATCTGTCCCGGTTCGCACTTACCTGCAAGAAGAAATACTCACTTATAAAATTTCTTCTCCAGCGTTGCCATCTCTGTTGTGGGCAGCTGAAGCCGGCGCGATCCTCTTCTGCGTCCTCTTCCGCGTCTTCTTCTCCCAGAATGCGCCTTCACTGGCCCCTCTCGTCACTTCCGGTGCGGCGCCGCATTCCTACACAGCTTCTGGGCATGCCCAGAAGCTGTTTAGCAGGGAATGCGGCGTTGCACCGGAAGTGACGAGCGGGGCCGGTGCCGTCGCATTGATTCCTGGGAGCGATGATGTTCAGCTCCCAGGAATCATTGCAAACCGGAAGTGAAGGCGCGGGCCGCGGCCACAGAGGGAGGAAGTGGAAAATAGGTGAGTATTTCTTTCTATAATTACAAGGTAAGTAAAAAAAAATTATAATCCTAACTATCCAATTCCTTTTCAGGTGAAGAAGAGCAAGTGGATGGCCACAAAATCGATTAGGTCGATTTTGTGCCCGGAACTCCGCTTTAAGTGCAAGGGGTGCTGGGGTGTGCCGGACGCTCTATCTATTGATGATGGCCGCTGGGGGAATCTATTATCACTAGCGGGGATCTATTTTTGCATGGGGGTCTATTGTTGCTGGAATAGGATCTATTGTTGCTGGGAGGGATCTTATATTTCTGGGGAGTCAGTTGTTGCTAGATGGGATCTCCTGTTGAGAGAGAGGTCTATTATTGCTGGCTGCTGGAGAATCTAATGTTGCTACTGGAGGTCTTTTGTCACTGGGGTGGATCTATTGTTGTTGGAGTGGTATTTTGTTATGGGGGGCATTGTTGTATGGGTGATCTCTTGTTTCTGGAGGGTCTATTGTTGCTGGCTGCAGGGGATCTATTTTGCTTTTTTTCTTGTTATATTTAACAAATTCCATACAAATTACTTAGCACTGTTCTGTGTTCTCTAAAAGGGGCAGTACTGGGAGGTGGGTAGGGGTAGGGACCAAGGGATGTGCTTGGGGGTAGGTAGGGGGTGGAGACAAGGGGCAATTCAGAAGGGGGGAGTTCCTGCACCTACTCTCTGAGAAAAAAAAGCCCTGGCCATAGGCATGACTTGATGGGCAAAGGCATGATGGGATTTGTAATTTTACCATATCTCTAGTGCCAAGGTTGCCTATGCATGCTCTAAGGGGCATGGTGAACCTCCCTGAAGCCTCTTCATAAGCGCTTGAGGCTCTTCAAGAATGGAAACAGCATAGCACTGCCATTATAGCCCTCCCCCCTCTACTTCTTATGACTAAAATATGAAATTCTTTAAAGCCCCATTGAATGTTCAGTTTAAATCAGCTTTAGCTCTGACGCAGGGGACGTGTCAAAGCAATTCGACCTGCCAGCAGCCCTTCCTCGGTTTTGGTGGAGTTGACCTTTAATTCAGAATGGCAGGCAATCAAAAGGAGAGCAATTTTCCACCCACAGGAATTAATGGGAGGAATACATTGTTATAAACCAACCATTTTTTGTACAACCAGCATATTGTCACATCTTACAAAAGGCCGCCGCTGCCATTCCTATGGTCGTAACACTCAGCGATCGGTACCGTAGAGGCCTCGTTTTACCAGAGAGCAATCTGGAGGAGGACAGATGCTAACAAAGCATTACGCATAAGAATCTGATTAAGAAGATAATTAATCAGATTGCTTAATTGATGATGAGCAACATATGTACTGACATTGATCCTTATGTTTAATTAAGCACAGACGTTATTCCATTACTGCTCTATGTTCAAGGGGAAATTCTGCTGCTACCACTACATTGTATGCAGACCGCCCCTTCTTCATTCAGTGGATGAGAACTAAACAGAAATGAGGAAAATGGAAAGATAGTGTTGGACCAGTAAGGTTACCTTATTGGAATTACTGTCTTAAAGTCCTGATGTTGATGTAGGTGATCTGGTTCCCAGGTAAGTGGCTTCTACACCCCAGAGGACCTCCATGATCACCTTGGCTTGTAGTGTAATGTAACAAAGATGGTAATTGAAGCTCCACACCACTGCTAAGAGGTCTAGATACAACTTTATTCCAATAGAAGTCAGGAAGACAATCCACAGAGTATCCAATGTGTTTTGGGGGTCCAAAAACACCCCTTCTTCAAGGGTAGAAAAACATAAGGGCATTCCCATATCAACGCAATATTAAAACAATATCCCTTCCATAGTCTACCAAATTCCCAATAACCAATAGTATTGGATATATAAAACATGATGTCAGGTAACATTGACAATACCTTGGTAACATTGTCACCTGACATTCATTTTTGTACATCCAATACTATTGGCTGTTGGGTATTTGGTTTTGACCCTGAGGACTGAACATAGTATTGATTTTCTACTGACCTGACTCCCATGCAACCAGGAATAAGGTTTCATCCGCCAGACTCAAGCCCTTTACCCACATTCCTGCAAAGGCATCAGTTATAAAGTCTACAGATATGTAGATCCCTAATTATTATTATTTATTACAGGTACTTATATAGCACCATCAATTTAAGCAGCGCTTTACAAATACTGTATATTGTACATTTACATCAGTCCCTGCCCACAAGAAGCTTACAATTTAAGGTCCCTATCTCATATCCATACATACACATATTAGGGCCAATTTTAGACAGGAGCCAATTAACCTACCAGCATGTCTTTGGAGGGTAGGAGGAAACCGGAGTACCCGGAGGAAACCCACGCAGGTACAGGGAGAACATGCAAACTCCAGGCAGGTAGTGTCATGATTGGGATTTGAACTGACGACTAGTGCTGCTAATCACCTTCTGCTTGGGCTCTCACCTCCCCCAGATTACCCTGAACATCAACATGTCACAGTCCCCCCAGATCACCTTGGACATCAACATGCCCCAGCCCCCCCAGATCACCCTGAACATCAACATGCCCCAGCCCCCCCCAGATCACCCTGGACATCAACATGCCCCAGCCCCCCCCCCCTCCCCCAGATCACCCTGGACATAAACATGCCCCAGCCCCTCCTAGGTCACTCTGAACATCAATGTGCCCTAGCCTCTCCCAGGTCACTCTGAACATCAACATACCCCAGCCCCCCCAGATCACCCTGAACATCAACATGCCCCAGCCCCCCCAGATCACCCTGAACATCAACATGCCCCAGCCCCTCCCAGGTCCCTATGAACATCAACATACCCCAGCCCCTCCCAGGTCACTCTGAACATCAACATGTCCCAGCCCCCCCAGAACATCAACATGCCCCAGCCCCTCCCAGGTCACGCTGAACATCAAAATGCCCAAGCCCCTCCCAGGTCACTCTGAACATCAACATGCTCCAGCCCCTCCCAGGTCACTCTGAACATCAACATGTCCCAGCCCCCCCCAGAACATCAACATGCCCCAGCCCCCCCCCCAGATCACCCTGAACATCAACATGCCCCAGACCCTCCCAGGTCCCTATGAACATACACATACCCCAGCCCCTCCCAGGTCACTCTGATCATCAACATGCTCCAGCCCCTCCCAGGTCACTCTGAACATCAACATGTCCCAGCCCCCCCAGGTCACCATGGACATAAACATGCCCTAGCCCCTCCCGGGTCACTCTGAACATCAACATGTCCAAGCCCCCCCAGATCACCCTGAATATCAACATTCTCCAGCCCCTCCCAGGTAACTCTGAAAATCAATATGCCCTAATCCCCCCAGATTACCCTGGACATCAACATGCCCCATCCCCTTCCAGGGTCACTCTGGACTGCCCCAACCACCCCCCCCCTCTCAACAGCAACATGTCCCAGCCCAACCAGACCCCTGCTCCATTCACCTCTGGTAGAGGATATTCAGAACCGGCAAGGGGCTCAGTATTGGATGTTACACATAGATATCCATGTGCATCTAGGGGGATTTGACCATATAGAATTTCAGTTCATGATCTGAAGGCAAACGCATGAAGGGTATAATACCACTCAAGTTTTTGGAGCCATTGGCTCCTGCTGCTGACAATGAAATCCTGTAAGCAGAGAGCGGGGGTCAGCCTGAGCTGCACTATGTGCATCAATAGACGAACAAAGCTTGGTTCACAATCAAGCACCCATGAGTGCCTCCGTAGCAAGCAGCATGCTATGAGGGCACTAGGAGAAGAGGAGGAGCCAAGACTGTTGGTGGGAGACCTAAAAAGAAAAGGTTCAGGGCTGCTCTATGCAAAACCATTGCATAGCAAGTAAGTATGACATGTTTGTTATGTTTTTTTTAAATTACACCTTTATAATTACTTTAACTTTATTGCTATCACAGGGGGGCGAACAAGCCTCCTACTGTATAGGATAGCTTTGGATAGATGACAGGTACTCTTTATGGAGACATTAGGGGTCTATTAGGCCCCTGATGTCTCCCCTACCCACCATTAGCTGCTTCCTTCACTGTAACAGCCAGGGAATGACAGCTCATCGCTTCTGGCTTCATTTGTCACAGAAGGAGATGGAGGAACATATGTTCCTCCATCTCATCTGCAGAAAGCCTTCCTGCTTACCGTGGTCCAGGGCTCCCTAGATGGATGGTAGAGCCCAGGGGAACCACCATGGGCAGCAGCAGAAGGTGATTCTTCCCAGCGCTGTACAAGTGAATGGCCAGCTATAAAGCAAGCCAAATCATTTTTTAGGCTCGGTTCACACTACTGCAACTTAAAAGTCGCATGATTTCCAGTGCGACTTTACACTCGTTAGCACTCAAGTCGCATCAAGGTAGTGCAGGAACCTTCATTAAAATCGCTGCAACTTTAGTTTTGGAAGACAAGTTGCACTAGTATGAATGGAGCCTTACATGACAGCTGATCGCCGGATGAAAAGAACAGCACCAGGATCATGGCTGCAGCTGGTATTAACCACTTCAAGTCAGGACATTTATATACGTACATCGGACAGGAAGTGGTTAAAGTTTCGATTGGTGCAATGGATACAATAGTCGTCATTGCTGGGAGGTGGCGTCCCCATGAGAATAAAGAAACACTATCCCCTGGGTAACTTCATACTGAGTGTCAACATACCAGCTGAAAGCTGAAATCAGGCTTGATGCAGCTAGGGCTTACAATGAAAACTGATAGCCTTGGGGTAGCATTGGGCAGAGAGAGTGGGTGTTACCAGTATAGTGATGCTCACTAGTAAGCGAGGCAGTGGCACACCATCTGCAGAGCTTCCATAGAGCAGTGGTGGGGGCGGCCACAGTAACATGTGCATTGCTATACATTTCTTTTTGTCAGGTAGAGCAGTTCTCTGTGTACAGTAGGTGTCTAAGCTAAACATGTGTGGTTCGTTTAATTCCGAATTGAAACTTGGACAAACATTTTGTTATTCAGATGTATCCGAATTTCCAAGTTACAATAATAGCGAATTGAAATAAATTCAAAATAACGTATCAACATTTTGGACGAAATTTAAATTCAAATAGTTTTCTAATCCAATTCAAATAGTTTTCGAATAGAATTTGAATTCAAATAATTTTTGAACCAAAATTGAATTTCTGAGGAGAAGGGAATAAAATATAGTAGAAAATAAAGGAATAGAATAGAAATTAATATAATAGAAAATAAAAGAGTAGAATATAATAGAGTAAAACAGAACAAAATAGAAAATAAAAGAATAGAAAAAAAAGACAGGATAGAAAATAAAAGAATAGAGTAAAACAGAACAAAATAGAATAGAAAATAAAAGAACAGAAAAAAATATAATAGAAAATAAAGGAATAGGATAGAAAAGAACATACCAGAATATAATAGAAAATAAAAGAATAGAACATAATAGAGTAAAACAGAACAGAAAAAAAAATAGAATAGAAAATAAAGGAATAGAATAGAAAAGTACATAATAAATAATATAATAGAGTAATACAGCAGAATACAAAATAAATGAATATAAAACAATAGAATACAAAAAAGGGACACAATTGAAAATAAAAGAATAGAGTAAAACAGAACAAAATAGGATAGAAAACAAAAGAACAGAATAATATAAAAGAAAATAATATAATAGAGTAAAACAGAACAGAATACAAAATAAATGAATATAAAACAATAGAATACAAAAAAGGGACACAATTGAAAATAAAAATATAGAGTAAAACAGAACAAAATAGCATAGAAAACAAAAGAACAGGATAATATTAAATAAAAGAAAAGGATAGAAAAGGACATAATAGAATATAATAGAAAATTAAAGAATAGAAAAAAACAGAAAATAATAAAATAAAATAGAATAGAAAAAAAAAAAGGAATAGAATAGAAAATAATATAATAGACTATTATAGAAAATAAAAGAGTAGAATATAATAGAGTAAACCAGAACAAAATAGAAAATAAAAAAATGGAAAAAAAAAATAGAATAGAAAAAAAAAAGGACAGAGGAGAAAATAAAATAATAGAGCAAGACAAAACAAAATAGAATAGAAAATAAAAGAACAGAATAAAATAAAATTGAAAATAAAGGAATAGGATAGAAAAGAACATAATAGAAAATAAAAGAAAAGAATAGAGTAAAACAGAACAGAATAACATAAAATAGAATGGAGAATAAAGAAATAGAATAGAAAACAGAATAGAATATAATACAAGATAAAAGAATATAATATAATAGAGTAAAACAAAACAGAATAAAAAATAATCGAATAGGAAGAAAAGGGAAAAAGTTGAAAATAAAAGAATAGAGTAAAACAGAACAAAATAGGATAGAAAACAAAAGAACAGAATAAAATAAAATAGAATAAAAAATAAAGGAATAGCATAGAAAGAATATAACCATGTTCTGAAATTCAAATTTTGAATACAATAAGTTTGAATAGAATAGAAAATAAAAGAATAGAATAAAATAGAAAATACAATAATAGAATAAAAAAAGAATAGAATATAACAAACAATATAAAAGATCAAACAATAGAACACATGGTGTTCAAATTTAAAATTGGGACTTTATATGAGGTGTGGCCAGAGTGCGATTGTTAATGTGGTGTATACATATGCTGGTAAGCAGAAGAATGTATAATTGATCAACATTTCGCATTTATTTATAAACATAACATGGCAGTTAACAACATTGCGAGTCAAAATACAACAACAGTAAACAAACATACATGGTATATAGTAAAAACCATAAGGGGTGTGTATGGTAGTAAAAATGATTGGATAAACCCATATAGAATGGAAAAAACAATAAATAATGGTTGTGTGGAAGCTAGTTGGATGCATGGTATAGCAAACCAATACAGAGTTTGGATGCATGATGGAACTTGTAAATGGTGATTGCCTCATAGGCTCGACGCGTTTCGTGAAACTGTGTTCACTTCCTCAGGAGAAGGCATGATTAGGATGTCTAAAAGGATACAAATGAATAAAGATTGCATCCATCAGGACAAATATGTTAGAAATATTAAATGAGAATATAACTTACATGGAGGTATGGACTGTCAGTGAGGATATGGATCACCCATTGGGGAGTCCCTGTTGGGAACTGAGAGAGTATGGACCCCCGCACAGAGCCAAGAAGCGTGGTCCATATATATAGTGGACATCTCCGTGATGGGTCTTGGAGGGCTCAGCTCGATAATACGGTAAAACTGTATACAGATGTAACAGTGATAAATTATAAAATTATCATAAAGTTAGGTTAATATAGTGAGTAAGCCCAAATCCAAGATGCCAGGGTGTGTAAGTGAGATTGGGTAGAAGCCAGGGTGCCAAAGGGTGTGGAAACAAAGTGTGTGGAGACTGTGTAGCAGCCAACCAGGATAAAGGTGAAGGGTAGAAAGTGTGTGAACGTCACAGAGCAAGGCTGAAATATAAACCCAATAATAGTGCTGACACAAAAGTCAATACCAAGAAAACACCCATACAAATGAATGTGCAGAAAAAATCTATTAAAAGAAAAAATGGTGTAGTTGTAGGTACATGCCTGGGTGGATAGAAAGAAGGACCTGCGCGGTGCTGGGGTGGGGGCAGCTCTCAGCGTCACGGTGCACCTCAAAGTGGTAGGAGCACCATCTGGCATACATCTGTTGCTGAGGACGGTCTCCCCATTATGAGTGCCGATGGAATCACGTGTGTGAGCGTTGGCGCCAAAGAATGACGCCACGCTCAGTACGGAATGACGTGACGCCGATGCGCCGTGGCCGCGACCGAACCGCCAATCCCGCATACCGTCCAAGGCCGGGGCGGGGGGGGGGGGGCGGGAACGGGAGCGGGCGGGGCGCATAGCAGTTCCCAAGGGGGACAGTCCGGGAGATACAAAAGCCCCAGCGACAGTCACCTGGTAAGGTAATAGGATAGGATGGTATTATAAATATTAAGAACATTGCCAGTATTTTAATTCAATAAAATAAGCATAATGCCAATTGAGTATGGATATTATATATCGGGATAGAACCATAGAAACCTGGTTGCACACCTCCATCCCTGATTCTCGTATATAAAAAGGAAGAGGGAAGAGGGAAGGGAAGGGAGGGGAGGGGGAAGGGGAATTGGAGATGAGGGAAGGTGGGACTTTAAATGAGACTCTTGCCATCGAGTCTCCATCCCTATGTCTATGATCAAACAATAGAACACATGGTGTTCAAATTTAAAATTGGGACTTTATATGAGGTGTGGCCAGAGTGCGATTGTTAATGTGGTGTATACATATGCTGGTAAGCAGAAGAATGTATAATTGATCAACATTTCGCATTTATTTATAAACATAACATGGCAGTTAACAACATTGCAAGTCAAAATACAACAACAGTAAACAAACATACATGGTATATAGTAAAAACCATAAGGGGTGTGTATGGTAGTAAAAATGATTGGATAAACCCATATAGAATGGAAAAACCAATAAATAATGGTTGTGTGGAAGCTAGTTGGATGCATGGTATAGCAAACCAATACAGAGTTTGGATGCATGATGGAACTTGTAAATGGTGATTGCCTCATAGGCTCGACGCGTTTCGTGAAACTGTGTTCACTTCCTCAGGAGAAGGCATGATTAGGATGTCTAAAAGGATACAAATGAATAAAGATTGCATCCATCAGGACAAATATGTTAGAAATATTAAATGAGAATATAACTTACATGGGGGTATGGACTGTCAGTGAGGATATGGATCACCCATTGGGGAGTCCCTGTTGGGAACTGAGAGAGTATGGACCCCCGCACAGAGCCAAGAAGCGTGGTCCATATATATAGTGAACATCTCCGTGATGGGTCTTGGAGGGCTCAGCTCGATAATACGGTAAAACTGTATACAGATGTAACAGTAAAAAATTATAAAATTATCATAAAGTTAGGTTAATATAGTGAGTAAGCCCAAATCCAAGATGCCAGGGTGTGTAAGTGAGATCGGGTAGAAGCCAGGGTGCCAAAGGGTGTGGAAACAAAGTGTGTGGAGACTGTGTAGCAGCCAACCAGGATAAAGGTGAAGGGTAGAAAGTGTGTGAACGTCACAGAGCAAGGCTGAAATATAAACCCAATAATAGCGCTGACACAAAAGTCAATACCAAGAAAACACCCATACAAATGAATGTGCAGAAAAAATCTATTAAAAGAAAAAATGGTGTAGTTGTAGGTACATGCCTAGGTGGATAGAAAGAAGGACCTGCGCGGTGCTGGGGTGGGGGCATGTGTTCTATTGTTTGATCATAGACATAGGGATGGAGACTCGATGGCAAGAGTCTCATTTAAAGTCCCACCTTCCCTCATCTCCAATTCCCCTTCCCCCTCCCCTCCCTTCCCTTCCCTCTTCCTTTTTATATAAAACAATATAAAAGAATAGAATAAAATATAAAGAGTGTGACAATGTAACATATTTGGAATAGAATAAATTAGAATTTCGAATAAAATAATAGAATAGATCTGAATTTCGAATAGAATGAACTTGAATAGAATACAAAAGAACAAAATAAAAAACAAACAGAATAGAAAAAACAATAGAATAGGATGGAATAGAAAGAATATAACCATCTTCCAAAATTAGAACTTCAAATAGAACAAATTTGATTTAAATGCATTTCGAATGCAATACAAATGGAAACACGATTCAATTCGAATATTCCAAAAACAAATTAAACTATAGGAATTCATGTAAAAAACGAATAGAAGTGAAACAAATGTAGATAAACGTTTGCCTGGAGTTGTCCTTTAATTGGTATTTTCTCTGCACATATTAAAAACTTCTTCTTAGTTATGAGCTCACACAGAGAAGGAAGATCCTCAAAGCCATTAACACATCCTGATTGGAGGATTTATTAACTGTCCGCGGCAGGGGTTCCGTCTGTTTGCGCTCTCTGCAGGAACTGCTGACTTGCAACGTACTCTCGGTGATATTTCATCGGCGTTCTCTCCAGCAATTACGCTCGTTCTCAGACCCATGTGCTGACTTTAATATTTAATGATCATCTGGGGATGGTGAGCCGTGCCAAGTGTGCGGAATCAGGAGGGGATTATTAGGAGGATACAACGATCAATCAAAGGCCGCCGTTATTAGCAGAATCATCTGTCAGAGTTTGTGGACTGTCGTTGCTCCATAACCGAGGAGGAAGATGTAACGAGGATACAGCAAGATGTCCGAATGGTCACATGGCTCATAGAATATCCCACAGAAAATATAGAATTGTTCCAGGATTTAAAGTGTTTCTAAACCCGCAACAGTAAAATCAGTCTGTATATGCAGTAAAGCATGCTTGTTATACTCACTGTAGAACCTAAGGGGTTAATCCTCTGGAATATGTAAAAAGTTCCTGTCTTCTCTGGTCCTCCCCTTCTTCCCCAGTCCCCAATTCATCTCCTGATAAAACAGAGCCTTTGGAGTCCCTCTGCACATGCTCAGTTTGGTGTGTATTGCTAGAGATGTTTTTTTTTTTTCCTTGGGAGAGGGCATGTGATCAGCACAGGGTTGGGAGAGGGCATGTGATCAGCACAGGGCAAATCAGCACTGTCCAGACAGAGGGTCAGGGGCCCCGCAGCCTCATAGGACAGTCAGAGGAGAATGAAAACGCCTCCTACAAGCTTTAACCAGACACTGATAGAAGTCACAAGACTGTTATATACTGCTGATGAGAAAAGGTATTTAGCAGTTTATAAAAAACTAAAATATTTGTCTTTCCATGTTGTGTGTACTGTGGGAGAGCAGATATAGTGACTGCAGGCTCCTGGGTTTAGTAGCACTATAGGTGTTCGCAGACTATTGCATTGGGGCGGGCACCCTTAAGCTCAAACACGTGTGTCTCCATATATATGACCCCGTCCCACTGATCTCCCTTCCGGCATAGTGTTATGGCAGAGCTGGTAAGAGGGAGAGCTTTCCCATCTTCCTTCCGGCACACAGAGCGATGATGCTAATGTGCATGGGGTGATTAGGGTGTGCCCAGGCACAACTGCAACACTCTGTGCACACGCTTATGAGTAACACTTTTCCTACCTCCTGCCCGCCGTGTAGTAAAATGACAGTGGGCAGGATCCCCTCTCGTCCTGGGGAGACACCATGTGACATCGCCCCAGTGTCACCGTTATTGGGCACCCCCGGGGACGCGCAGCACAGCGATCATGGTTACGCCGTGTTCCTGGGACGTGGCACAACCCCGATTTGTGGTCAATCACAGCAAATCACATGCAAACACAGAAGAGCTGTTTTTTTCGATACTCTGTCAGTGTGAGGCGAGGAGAGCCAATCAGCGGAATCTTCTCGCAGCAGAGTGTGTAGAGGTAATCAGGGCACTGATCATCAAAGTAGCCCCAGCAGTGCCACCAATCAGTGCCCAGCAGTGACGCCAGTCAGTGCTGCCTATTAGTGACGTTCTGTGCCTGCTCATCAGTGCTGCCCATCAGTGCTGCCTATCATTGACCATAAGTGCCACCTATCAGTAGGGCTGCTGATAGAAATAGTGGGGCCCGTACTGACTACCTGACAGCCCCCCCCCCCCCCCCCCCCAAAACTATATTAAAGCTATGTTTCGATAAACATACAATAAAATCATTATTAGCAGACACAAATACAACGTAACTCACAGAATTCCTGCTCAATCTAAAAGATGAAACTGAGTGTATAAATAAATCTGTGTGTGTGTGTGGGGGAGGGGGTGGGGAGGGGTCATGCACATGGGTGCTGTGGTCTGTACAGTGTGAATTAGTTGTTAATTTATGTGGCTTGAGCTGTATGAACACAGCTGCAGGTCCTAATATGACAGGCGTGGGAATGCAGGTGTACAGCCTGAACACAGACAGTGTGTATTTGGGGACCGCTCACCTGTACACCTGTCCAAGTAGGGGCGGGAACCAGTGGCGTACGTAGAGCATTTGGCACCCAGGGCGGATCCTATATCTTACACCCCCCAACAACACCCACAGAAATTGTAATGTTTTCAAGAATATTTCTTGCACACATTTCACAGCCACCCATCACAGTGCCCCTTGCAGTCTGCCCCCCCGTCTCTCTAATCACAGTTCCCCCTTTTGCCCTCTCTGCCTCCCTTGCACAGTCCTACCTTCAGCATAAACAGATAGCTAATACTATTAACAATGTGTTTAAATTTGAGTAAGAGATTGGAGACTTGCTAAAGGAGATGGTCAGAGACTGAGGACATGATACAAGAGATGGTTAGAGACTGAGGACGTGATACAAGAGAAGGTCAGAGACTGCAGACATGATAGAAGAGAGAAGAGCACTAGGGGGGCCGGAGAGCACAGGGGAAGCAGAGAGCACTGGAGGAGCTGAAGGGCATGGGGGGGGGGACTGGAGAGAATTAAGGGGGGGGGGGTTTAGAAAGCATTGCATGGGGGTTGGAAGGCGCAGGGGGTGGAGAGCACTGGGGGGGTGGGCAGGGAAAACCAGGGGGATGGAGAGCACGGGGGGAGGGGAGAACTGAAGAGCACTGGAGGGAACTAGAAATCACTGTGGGGGGAGCCAGAGAGCATGGGGGGGGAGATGAAAAGCACTGTGGGGAGCTGGAGAGCACGGGGGGGGGGGGGGGGGGGTAAAGAGCACGGGGGGTAAAGAGCACGGGGGGGAGGCTAAAGACCATGGGGGGGGGGCTAAGAGCATGGGGGGGTTAAGAGCATTGGGGGGGTTTTAAGAGCACTGAGGGGGGTTAAGAGCACTGGGGGGGCTAGAGAGCACTGGGGGCCAGCAAAAGAAGTTGTATAGGAGGGGCATGAGGCAGCTGCATATAGAGGAATTCATCTTTACCTATTCTTCCTGCAGCTGCTGAATGCCTGCGGGAGGGAGAGGAGGAGAATCAGGTATTCAGCGGCTATAGAAAGAATAGGGAAAGAACAATTCCTCTATATGCAGCCGCCCCATCCCCCTCCTATCCAGCACACACACTCGGGCACTCACCTTCTTTCCGCCATTCCCCCCTCCCCCCGAGGAGCGCGACTGAAGGAGCTGCCACTGCAGCTGCCTTCACACTGAGATGCAGGATCTGACAGAACAGGGCAGGACACCGGCTGACCCCCCCCAATATAACTGGGAACCTTTATATCAGTGCCCCCTACATTATTGTATTCACTCCCACTTACCTCAGTGACCCCCCCCCCCCCAGACTGGCCCGGCAGCACTGTCACTTACCTCCTCTTAGGTGCACCATGCTCTGGTTTTATCCTATAGTCTCCTCTCCACAGTCTGACTTCTCCTGTGATCCCCATCCTGATGGCGCTCCCACTCTTGACTCCTCTCCAGACACTCCCTTGAGAGACTGCAGACATGATAAAAGACAAGAGATGGTCAGAGATTACAGGCATGATACAAGAGATGGTTAGAGGCTGCGAACATGGTACAGGAGGTGGTCAGAGGCTGCAGAAATGGTACAGGAGGCGGTTAGAGGCTGTTTCTATACAATTTTCTTTGTTTAACTTCCCTTTAGATTTACCAAAACCATATAATATGAGGTCAAACCTAAACACTTTCTTTCAATTTGTATGCATTCAAGCAGGTCCTTGTACTACATAATTGCAGGTAAATCTAAAGGAAATTGAATAGGAAAATTGTATAGTGTATGGACAGCCTAATAATATACAGTATATCTCTTCTGTCTGTTATTCTCTGAGTGGATTAGAGATTTTGCTTCCTAACCATATAGTTGGTTATTTATATTTACCACTGCATAGAGATATTTAAGAATAAATTGCCTTTTTAAAAAAAAACAAAAAAACTTTACATATTAACTAAATTATACGCTACACTTTTTTTAAGGTTATTATCTGATAAAGCGATCAATCTAAACAATAAATCGATAATAAAAATAATCTTTAGTTGCAGCACTAATATGATCATTAAATAAAAGCACCATTAACCACTTACCGCAAAGTGACGTAGGGGTACGTCGGGTAACTTTGCGGGGTTATACCGGGATGATGCCTCTAGCTAGAGGCATCATCCCAGTACCGTGGTTTAGTGCCAACGGTCGGCTTTCCGTCGGTGACGACCGATGCGGCTCGGGAGCCGCTCGATCGTTACCCGGGCGAGCGGGAGGGGACGTCCCCCTCCCGCCGCCTTCCGTGACTTTTAACGGGCCTCCCGTCCCACCGGAAGACCCGAGCACCCAGCCGACGTGTCCGCCGGCTGGATGGAGTCCCGATCAAAGCCGGAAACGACTTCGATCGGGTCTCAGATGACGTAACCCGGAGGCGACGTCCATGACGTCACTTTCGGGTTACTGTGCTGCAAAAGGCAACAAATTTAAAAAAAGGCTGTATGCAAAATCGCCGTGTTCGGCGTTTTGCATACATGGAAGTGTAATGGAGGGGTCTAGGGTCTTTTAGACCCTCGATCCCTCCATAAAGTGTACCTGTCACTACATATTGGTGTCACAAGGGATGTTTACATTGCTTGTGACAGCAATAAAAGTGATCAGATTTTTTTTTTTAAACTGTAATAAAGTTTAAAAAAAAAATAAAATAAATAGGAAAAAAAATTTTTTTAGCCGCCGCCGTCACCGTTAGCACGCACAAAAAAAAAAAACGTATACGGAAGTCGAGCCGCGAATGAAATCGCTGTTCAAACCACACATGTAAGGTATCGCCGCGATCGCCAGAGAGTGGGCAATAATTAAAAAAAAAAGAGCTACACTCTACCTCTAAACTGGTAACCGTTAAAAAAATGTAAAGCGTCGCCTATTGAGATCTCTATTGACCGTAGTTTGTCGCCATCCCACGGGGGGGGGGGGGGGGGGGGCGCAATTTTAAACCGTAACATGTTGGGTATCTATTTACTCGGCGTGACATCATCTTTCACATTATACAAAAAAAAAATGGGCTAACTTTACTGTTTAGTATTTTTTAAATGCAGAGAAATGTGATTTTTCAAAATTTTTCCAAAAAAATGGCGTTTAAAAGGCCGCTGCGCAAATACCGCGTGACAAAAAATATTGCAATGACCGACATTTTATACTCCAGAGTCTTTGCTAAAAAAACTATATATAATATTTGGGGGGTTCTAAGTAGTTTTCTAGGAAAAAATACTGATTTTAACTTGTAAACAAAAAGTGTCTGAAATAGGCCTGGAGCTTAATTGGTTAACTAAATTATACGCTACACTTTTTTTTAAGGTTATTATCTGATAAATTGATCAATCAAAACTATAACCGATAATAAAAATAATCGTTAGTTGCAGCACTAATATGATCATTAAATAAAAGCACTATTAACCACTTAAGCCCCGGAAGATTTTACCCCCTTCCTGACCAGGGGTTTTTTTGCGAAATTTTTTATTGCGTGACTTTAACGGACAATTGCGCGGTCGTGCGATGCTGTACCTAAACAAATTTCACGTCCTTTTTTCCCCACAAACAGAGCTTTCTTTTGGTGGTATTTGATCACCTGTGCGATTTTTTGATCATGTGCTATAAACAAAAAAAAAAGAGCGTAATGTTTGCAAAAATAACAATATTTTTCACATTTTTTTATATGAAATTCCCCCCAAAAAAATGTAAAAATCAAAATTTTTTAACATTTTCGGCCAAATTGTTTTATGCTACATATGTTTGGTAAAAAAAAAAATCGCAAAAAGCGTATTTTGATTGGTTTGCGCAAATGTTATCGCGTTTACTAACAAAGGGAAAGATTTTTGTCATTTTTGGTGTTTTTTTTTTAACGAGTAATGGCGGCGATCTGCGATTATTTTTGCGGTACTGCGACATTGCGGCGGACAGATCGGACCCTTGACTGACATTTTTGACACTTTTGGGGGTACCAGTGACATTACTGCAGTAATCAGTGCTATATATATGCACTGTTACTGCAAAAATGACACTGGCAGGGAAGGGGTTAACTGTATTGGACAGGGAGGGGTTAAGTGTGTCCTAGGGGCGTGATTCTAACTGTATTGGGACCTTGCTATTGGTGAAAAAACAAAGATCAACGGTCCTACATAGTAGAACCGTCTGATCTCCATTTTTACACAGGGGAGAATGACAGGCGGCTTGTTTACATAAGCCGCTCTGCCTTTCTCCCGCTGTGCCGACGATCGGCGAGTAACCGGCGGACATCGGGTCCGCCGGTCACACGCCCGCACTCCTCCCTGGACGAGCCGAGGCGGGCGCGCGCTCGCCCGCTATTGGCTCCAATCCCAGTGACAGGCGAGTGACGTAGACCTACGTCACTCTGCCTGGCCGGGGCTGACTGCCGCAGTAAATATACTGTGCGCAGTCGGCAACCGATTAAGGGTTTACAAGCTCATTTAATTTAGAAATGCACAGCAACCAATCAGAATTCAACTGCTCAGAACCCTATGTGTGAAAAGGCAAACTAAATCTGATTGGTGGATTTGTGAAACAGAATGTGATTGGTTGACAAAATGAAGTAACCCACATTTGACAGTTTACTTTGGCCTGGAGTAAACATTTTCTGAGGTCGTTTGCTGTTGCCTGGCGATGACATCACTGCCAGAAAGCTCTGAAGGGGAGGAGCTCTGTGTCAGTTAGAGACTGTTGGAGAGGCGAGACACGTTTTTACACAGCCATATCAGTCTAAATCTCTCATCGATCGCTTTTTTTATTGAAGAAATCTGATTGATAAATTGATTTGAAGATGATCACCATAGTGATAATTATTTTTTTTCTCTTTCTGCACCTTTCAGCAGGTATGTATAGAGATCAGAGTGATATGTTGTACAGGGTGTGTTATAATGCTTGTTGTGTAGATGATGGGAAAAGATCAATCCGTGCTAATATCTGATATTATAATACTTTGTCACACCATATTTGTGCAGCGGTCTTACAAACGCAATTTCTTTTGAAAAAAATACACTTTTTTTTTTTTTTAAATTAAAAAAAATAAGAAAACCGTAAAGTTAGCCCAAATTTTTGGATTTTGTATAATGTGAAAGATGATGTTACGCCGAGTAAAGTGATACCCAACCTGTCATGTTTCCAAATTGCACACGTTCATGAAATGGGGACAAACTTCCGTACTTAAAAAATCTCCATAAGCGGCGCTTTAACAATTTTTACAGGTTACCAGTTTAGAGTAAAGCCCCGTACACACGTACCGATCGTCGGCCGACCGATCGGCCGTCTTTTGTCCCCGGGCTGTCGTGTCCGCTGAAAAGTGAAAAAGACTGCACACGAATTTTGTCCGCCGACTGCAGAAGTGATGTCATGTGATGGTTAACTTTCCCTGTGTTTTTTCCTTTTCTGAGCATGCCCAGTCTTGCAAATCTGCTGTCTGTCGGCCGAATTCTGTACTGACTGGCGAACAATCGGCCGCTCTGGTGTCGGCATACAAAAATTTTAATGCTTGCACGACAGATTCTGTTCGGCTGAAAGTGCGCTGTCGGCTGTCGGAAGCATCATACTAACAAGCCGAAAAGCGGCCGATCGTTCAGCGGCCGAACATTTTCGGCCGACAATCGGTACGTGTGTACGGGCCTTTAGCACCAGTTCACACCATAGAAACGCAGTCCGGATGCATTCCAGATGCTTTTCTGCATGTACGTTTTTGATGCTTTCCAGTGCGTTTTTGATGCAGTCCAGTGCATCCCCCACCGCCTCTTTTTTCTTAACCCTAAATAAAGACATGTGTGTTCCAGTGCATTTTTAATGCATTTTACAGCGTTCCAGTACAGTCCAGTGCAGGAAAAATGCAGCATGTTCTACCTTTTTTTTTTTTTTTTGGAACTGGAACTGCAAGCACTGGTGTGAACTATGCCATTGGAAATTATATCACCTATTTTCCGTATGTTTTTATTGCAGAAAAAAAAAAAGCACTGGACTGCATGTGGTGTGAACTGGCCCAAACATGCTGCATTTTTCCTGCACTGGACTGTACTAAGGGCCAGCTCACACCACATGCAGTCCAGTGTGTTTTCTTTCTGCATGAAAAACACATGGAAAATAGATTATAGGATTTCCAATGGCAGAGATCACACCAGTGCTTGCAGTTTCAGTGCGTTCTAGTGCATTTTTTATGTGTTTTACAGCGTTCCAGTACAGTCCAGTGCAGGAAAAAATGCAGTATGTTCTGCTTTATTTTTTGGAACTGGAACTGCAAGCACTGGTGTGAACTAGGCCATTGGAAACCATATTACCTATTTTCTATGCGTTTTTGATGCAGACAAAAACGTACTGGACTGTATGTGGTGTGAACTGGCCCTTAGGTGCGCTTAGATGCATTCTGGTGCGTTTTTGATGCATTTTACAACGTTCCAATACAGTCCAGTGCAGGAAAAATGCAGCATGGTTGGGCCAGTTCACACCACATGCAATCCAGTGCATTTTTTTTCTGCATCAAACGCATGCAGAGTAGGTCATATGGATTCCAATGGCAGAGTTCACACCAGTGCTTGCAGTTCCAGTGCGTTCCAGTTCCAGAAAAAAAAAAAAAGTGGACTTCACTGTACTGGAACGCTGTAAAACGCACTGGAACACACATGTCCTTATTTAAGGTTAAGAAAAAAGAGGGGGGGGGGGGGGATGCACTGGAACGCATCAAAAACGCACACGCAGAAAAGCATCTGGAACGCATCCGTACTGGGTTTTAATGGTGTGAACTTGCCCTCCTACTTTTTTTCTGGAACTGAACTGGAACGCACTGGAACTGCAAGCACTGGTGTAAACTATGCCATTGGAAACCATATACCCTACTTTCCATGCGTCTTTGATGAAAAAAAAACGCACTGGTCTGCATATGGTGTGAACTGGCCATTACAGAGGAGGTCTTGTGCTAGGATTATTGCTTTTGCTCTAACGATCGTGGCGATGCCTCACATGTGTGGTTTGAACATAGTTTACATATGTGGACATGACTTGCGTATTCGGGACGGGCGATTTAATCTTTTTTTTCTTATTTATTTTCACACTATTTTTACACAAATCTAATTTTTTGATCACTTTTATTCCTATTACAAGGAATGTAAACATCCCTTGTAATAGGAATAGGCAGGACAATAACAATGTTGTAAAATGTTAACTGAAAACTTAATAAGAATTTAAAGTTGAAAAACAAGAAATAAGTAGGCCAGGTCCCCTTTAATGAGAGATCTGGGGTCAAAAAGACCTCAGATCTCTCATTTAGCTCACGGGCGGGTTAAGGACATGCATGCCAAGAAAAGTTACTGTAATTGTTCAGACTTTTTAGCATCCCCTAAAGTGATCACTGCCCCTGACAATATTTAAATGTGTGATTTTCTGGCTTAATTACGATTATGATTATGAAAATAACCTTTTTTTTTTTTTCTCTTTCTCCAGGTGCAGAAGTTACGAGCGTCCTATTGTACCACCATAATCTGGTCGCTAGAGAGGGACAGCAGCTGCTGATCCCGTGTTTTTTTAAACTGAATGATCCCAGCGGGGGTCATCAGATTGAACTGGAGTGGAGGGTGAAGCCCAAGGGCGCTGATACATTCACCCCAATAATCCGTTTGGGTGATGATGGGTATCTGCCCGTGAGCGAGCCCAACAAAAGGGCATCATTAAACCCGATGCAATTACACAAGGGAGACTGCTCCCTGGTCATCAATCCTGTGGACCTCATTGACAGCGGCACGTATCAGGTTCACATTGCAATAAATGGATTGGAGAAGGCAGGCACTGAAAAGGTCAATATTCGTGTCCTGAAGAGTCATGGGACGCATGGTAAGTTATTTTTCTTCATTTAAGATTTGCTCTTATATATTCGTTGTATAGTATTGCCATTTATATGGGTGTCTTTTAGCCGTATTGCTGGCCAATGAGCTGTGGGACAAGGATCCTTGTGACATCACTGGCCTAAATGAACTGTGGGACGAGGATCCTTGTGACATCACTGGCCTAAATTAACTGTGGGACGAGGATCCTTGTGACATCACTGGCCTAAATGAGCTGTGGGACGAGGATCCTTGTGACATCACTGGCCTAAATGAGCTGTGGGACGAGGATCCTTGTGACATCACTGGCCTAAATGAGCTGTGGGACGAGGATCCTTGTGACATCACTGGCCTAAATGAACAGTGGGATGAGGATCCTTGTGACATCACTGGTCTAAATGAGCTGTGGGACGAGGATCCTTGTGACATCACTGGCCTAAATGAACTGTGGGACGAGGATCCTTGTGACATCACTGGCCTAAATGAGCTGTGGGACGAGGATCCTTGTGACATCACTGGCCTAAATGAGCTGTGGGACGAGGATCCTTGTGACATCACTGGCCTAAATGAGCTGTGGGACGAGGATCCTTGTGACATCACTGGCCTAAATGAACAGTGGGACGAGGATCCTTGTGACATCACTGGTCTAAATGAGCTGTGGGACGAGGATCCTTGTGACATCACTGGCCTAAATGAACTGTGGGACGAGGATCCTTGTGACATCACTGGCCTAAATGAGCTGTGGGACGAGGATCCTTGTGACATCACTGGCCTAAATGAACTGTGGGACGAGGATCCTTGTGACATCACTGGCAAAATGAGCTGTGGGACGAGGATCCTTGTGACATCACTGGCCTAATATGACCACATGGCCATAGTAGGACAATGACATTGCTCATTTGGTCAGTCGGGATGTGATCATGTGACAGCTTCCTGCGGTTTCTGGACGGAGTTTGGATCTGAATCCAGCTTATCCCTAGTAATAGTCAGGACCAGACTAGTAACATGGAAATTCTGTCATCTGCCAGAATGACGGTTGTATATCAGAGTATGTGTGGGCTGCTGAAACATTAGATTGAAAGCTTTTACACCTAAAAAAAAAAAAAATAGTACATTACATGAATTAGGTGGAAAGGATAGTAAAGAAAAATGATGATTGTATATAATGGACTCCCAAACATGTACAGAGCTCCAAATCTCCATAGATTGGCAGCCCACCTGTGATAATACTTACCTTAGGCTGGCCATACATGTTCAAATCTCTTGTACAATTTTCCTTTAGTCTCGGTCCACACTAGCGCGACTTGTCAGCCTGACAAGTCGCGCTCCCTCGCAGTCCATTGACGGCTAAAGGACCCGTTCTAATAGGAGCGACACAAGTCGCTCCGACTTAGAAAAAGGGTCCTGTACTACTTTGGGGCGACCTCGGAGCGACTTGCATAGACTTCCATTATGTGAAGTCCATGCAAGTCGCTCGGAAGCTCGTGGTGCATGGGAATGCACAAGTCGCCCCCGAAGTAGTACAGAGTCGTGTCGCCCCAGTGTGAACCGACTCTTAGATTTACCAAAAACCATATGCGGTCAAAACTAAACCACTTTCAATTGTATCCAATTAGGCAGGCCCTTGCACTACATAGTTGAAGGTAAATCTAAAGAAAAATTGTACAAGGAAGTTGAAATGTATGGCCAGCTGGATACACACTATACAATTGTCTTTAGATTTTTTACCTTCAGACTTACCAAAACCATATAATAGAAGGTCAGACCTAAACACTTTCCATTTGTATTCAGGCAGGCCCTTGCATAACATAGTTGGAAGGTAAATCTAAAGGAAATCTACCAATAAAAGTCGTATAGTGTGTATCCAGCTTTAGGCTGGCCATACACTACACAATTTTCTTGTTTCATTTACTTTAGATTTACCTTCAACTGTGTAGTGCAAGGGCTGGCCTGACTCCATACAGTGATTTTACTTCTGACATGGTCCTGGCAGACTCCTCTTCATAATTATCTCTGCTGCCCCATTTATTCACTGAAAGCTCTGGAGGGCGACAGGAGTATGGCTTAGGCCCCTTTCACACAGGCGGACCGTTCAGATCCGCCTGTCCGTTTTTTTGGCGGACCTGAACGGTCCCCCCCATGCATCTCTATGGGGAATCGGATGTCAGCGGAGACATGTCCGCTGACACCCGATCCGTCAAATCTGGATGGATGGAAACCCTATTTTCCATCCGTCCAACGGATGAGAACGGACCGACGGTCCGTTCCCATCCGATTCCCCCATAGAGATCTATGGGGCTGTGACAGCTGTGCAGAGACACAGCTGTCATTCTCCTGCTCAGGGGGGATCGGCGGATCGATCCCCCGCTGAGAAAAGCGGAGTCCGTTTGACGGACTATATGTGTGAAAGGAGCCTAACTCATGGGAAGGAAGGGCACTTATCCCACTATAAAGAGGAGCCAGCTGGGACCTTGCAGGAGAAAAGAACACTGGATCAGTAAAGAAGGTAAGTAAGGTAGGCTGCACTAAGAGGGGTTGAGGAATTATTTTAACCACTTAAGCCCCAGCCCTATTTCGGACACTTTTTGTTTACAAGTTAAAACTAGTATTTTTTCCTAGAAAACTACTTAGAACCCCCAAACATTATATATATATATATATATTTTTAAGCAAAGACTCTGGAGAATAAAATATCGGTCATTGCAAAATTTTTTGTCACGCTGTATTTGCGCAGCGGTCTTTAAAACGCCATTTTATTTGGAAAAAAATTAGAAAAATCACATTTCACTGCATTTAAAAAATACTAAACAGTAAAGTTAGCCCATTTTTTTTGTATATTGTGAAAGATGATGTCACGCCGAGTAAATAGATACCCAACATGTTACGGTTTAAAATTGCGCCCCCCTGTGGGATGGCAAAAAATCTACGGTCAATAGAGATCTCAATCTGCGACGCTTTAAATTTATTTAACGGTTACCAGTTTAGAGGTAGAGTGTAGCTCTTTTTTTTAAATTATTGCCCACGCTCTGGCGATCGCGGCGATACCTCACATGTGGGGTTTGAACAGAGATTTCATTCGCGGCTCGACTTGCGCATACGTTTTTTTTCGTGCGCGAGCTAACGGTGACGGGGGGGGGGCTAAATTTTTTTTTTTCCTATTTATTTTTTATTTTTTTTAAACTTTATTACAGTTTTTAAAAAAAATAAAAAATCTGATCACTTTTATTGCTGTCACAAGCAATGTAAACATCCCTTGTGACACCAATATGCAGTGACAGGTACTCTTTATGGAGGGATCGAGGGTCTAAAAGACCCTAGACCCCTCCACTACACTTTCCTGTATGCAAAACACCGAAAACGGCATTTTTGCATACAGCCGTTTTTCAAATCTGCCGCCTTTTGCAGCACAGTAACCCGGAAGTGACGTCATGGATGCCGCCTCCGGGTTACGTCATCGGAGACCCGATCGATGCCGTTTCCGGCATTCATCGGGACTCCATCCAGCTGGCGGACGTGCCGGCTGGGTGCTCGGGGCTCCCGGTGGGATGGGAGCCCCGGTAAAAGCCACGGAAGGCGGCGGGAGGGGGGGGGACGTCCCCTCCCGCCCCCCCGGGTAAGGATCGAGCGGCTCCCGAGCCACATCGGTCATTACCGACGGAAAGCCGACCGTCGGCTTCAAACCACGGTACCGGGATGATGCCTCTAGCTATAACCCCACAAAGTCTGCTGACGTCAGTTTGCGGTAAGTGGTTAAAAACACCCTAACTAACACAGCGATTTAAAGTTGATCTGTGAGGACAGAATTATGGGAGAATTAAATTATCAACCAGATTTGAAAGGTGAAGGCTCCAGGGCATTTCATCCTGACCCTGGCTCCTCTACATCTGACCTCCTATCCTGAATGTTTTCACCTTAGCAGACTCTGGGGTAGATTTAGGTGAATTACTTTAGTGTTATTTTATATATACGAATGGACCTTGTAAACTGATTTTATTTTTCTCCCATGTATAGGTGATGTATTCCGTGCAGACCTTCATTCAAAAGACACTTACACTGACCGACCAGTGACTACAGATATCTATCAAAACCCTGACTTCCTGGAGATGGCGGAGTTTCTTCAGGACATGGAAAACAAAGGCTACATCTTATACCTGGAGATCGCTGCAGGAGTGTGGCTTTTCCTGTTTATACTGTGCATTGTGGTAGCAATCGTGTTTAGGTAAGTTGATTTATCACTTTCTATAGCTCTCTATGCAGGGTTCATTTTTGCGCTTACTGGGGGTTTGATCACTTGACAAAAAATACCTAATTTATCTTTATTTTATCTACACAGATATCTGTACCGGAAACAGAGGCGAACATTAGCCAATGCTTTAAAATTAGAGGAATACTGGCGCAAAGTAATAGATGCCTCAAAAGCATTGGAAGAGTTGTGCCGAATCGATCCTATAGAATCGATGGAAGAGGGGCTCATGCCCAAGAAGCCACCAGAAAATCTGCATGTAGTTATCGATATGGAGGGAGACTACCAACAGATTCAACCGACAGCTGCAACAGATCAATCTCTTGAGACTGTACCAACAACAGTTGAAATGCCTGAAGACGTGGAAGCAATCAATTTCTTGAGACTGTACCAAGAACAGCTGGTACGCCTGAAGATATGGAGTCGGGGCAGAAGGCTGATGCGCTTCTTGGACAGAAGCGGGTGGAGATTAATGATCTGGGGGCAGATTCTTATGCAGGGGTTGTACAAAGAGTTTACAAAACTATATACATCGAAAAAGGGCAAAGAGCTGCTGCAGGAAAGAAGGTACAGTGAAGACGCCACATGAAGCGACGGAACCATCTCAAGCAGCCATACCAGCAATTAATAAAAGCGAAAAAATCAGCGCTCAACTCCTTGATGAGATGAACCACTCTTGCTGTATAAAAACAAAAAATTGGATATTTCTAAAATATTAACCACTTAAGCCCCGGAAGATTTTACCCCCTTCCTGACCAGGGTTTTTTTTGCGATTTTTTTACTGCGTGACTTTAACGGACAATTGCGCGATCATGCGACGCTGTACCTATACGAATTTCATGTCCTTTTTTTTTTTTTCCACAAACAGAACTTTCTTTTGGTGGTATTTGATCACCTGTGCGATTTTTTTGATCATGCGCTATAAACGAAAAAAAAGAGCGTAAATTTTGCAAAAATAACAATATTTTTCACTTTTTTTATATGAAATTCCCCCCCTTAAATAAATGTAAAAATCTAAATTTTTTAACATTTTCGGGCAATTTGTTTTATGCTACATATGTTTGCTAAAAAAAAAAAAAAAAAAAAAAATCGCAAAAAGCGTATTTTGATTGGTTTGCGCAAAAGTTATCGCGTTTACTAACAAAGGGAAAGATTGTCATTTTTGGTGGTTTTTTTTTTTTAACGAGTAATGGCGGCGATCTGCGATTTTTTTTTTTTTTTTTTGCGGTACTGCGACATTGCGGCGGACAGATCGGACCCTTGACTGACATTTTTGACACTTTTGGGGGTACCAGTGACATTACTACAGTAATCAGTGCTATACATATGCACTGTTACTGTAAAAATGACACTGGCAGGGAAGGGGTTAACTGTATTGGAGAGGGAGGGGTTAAGTGTGTCCTAGGGGCGTGATTCTAACTGTGATGGGACAGGTTTCCTATTGTAAAAACAGAGATCAACGGTTCTACATAGTAGAACCGTCTGATCTCCATTTTTACACAGGGGAGAATGACGGGCGGCTTGTTTACATAAGCCGTCCGCCTTTCTCCCGCTCTACCGATGATCGTAGTGTGACTGGCGGACATCGGGTCCGCCGGTCACACGCCCGGACTCCTCTGTGAACGAGCCGAGGCGGGCGCGCGCCTCAACGGGCACGCGCTTGCCCGCTATTGGCTCAAAACCCAGTGACAGGCGAGCGACGTAGATCTACGTCACTCTGCCTGGCCGGGGCTGACTGCCGCAGTAAATATACTGTGCGCAGTCGGCAACCGGTACAGCCCCCGTTCACATGCAGGCGACGCTACCTCGGAGCGGCCGCCACGGACTTCATAGCATTGAAGTCTATGGCGGTCGCCTCCTGGTCGCCCCAAAGAAGCTCCGGACCCTTTTTCTAAGTCGGAGCGACTTGTGTCGCTCCTATTAGAACGGGTCCGCAGCTTCCCTATGGGAGGCGACCTACGGCGACCTGTGAGGCGACCAGGTCGCCTCACAGGTCGCCCTAGTGTGAACCGGGGCTAAAGATGCCAATGCATAAAAGTAGGACAATCCAAGATAAATAAATATTCTATGTGTTGGTATAAAAACAAATCAGAGATAGTAAAATTCTAAAATCTTCAAAGGAACAATATTTAAAATCTTCAAGGGTGTCTAAAAGCACAGAATTACTATAGAAGCGATGATATAGGAGCTGGTCACAATAATGTTCTAAGTGTAATAAATAGTGACGTGAAATCTAAACATGAAGGATCACAAAATAATATAAAGGTGACAAGTGGTGTAAAAATCTCTTATCCAAATATGCAGCAATAATCCTTATTTAAATGATATAAAATACAGTGGTGAAAACCTAGATAGAATTTAAATTCCAACAATGGTGAATGATCCGTGTTAATTAAGACACATAGAATTGTGAATATACAAGGTGAATATACAGTGGGTACGGAAAGTATTCAGACCCCCTTAAATTTTTCACTCTTTGTTATATTGCAGCCATTTGCTAAAATCATTTAGGTTCATTCTTCTTCCTCATGAATGTACACATAGCACCCCATACTGACAGAAAAACACAGAATTGTTGACATTGTTGCAGATTTATTAAAAAAGAAAAACTGAAATATCACATGGTCCTAAGTATTCAGACCCTTTGCTCAGTATTTAGTAGAAGCCCCCTTTTGATCTAATACAGCCAGGAGTCTTTTTGGGAAAGATGCAACAAGTCTTTCACACCTGGATTTGGGGATCCTCTGCCATTCCTCCTTGCAGATCCTCTCCAGTTCTGTCAGGTTGGATGGTAAACGTTGGTGGACAGCCATTTTTAGGTCTCTCCAGAGATGCTCAATTGGGTTTAAGTCAGGGCTCTTGCTGGGCCATTCAAGAACAGTCACGGAGTTGTTGTGAAGCCACTCCTTCGTTATTTTAGCTGTGTGCTTAGGGTCATTGTCTTGTTGGAAGGTAAACCTTTGGCCCAGTCTGAGGTCCAGAGCACTCTGGAGAAGGTTTTTGTCCAGGATATCCCTGTACTTGGCCGCATTCATCTTTCCCTCGATTGCAACCAGCCGTCCTGTCCCTGCAGCTGAAAAACACCCCCACAGCATGATGCTGCCACCACCATGCTTCACTGTTGGGACTGTATTGGACAGGTGATGAGCAGTGCCTGGTTTTCCCCACACATACCGCTTAGAATTAAGGCCAAAAAGTTCTATTTTGGTCTCATCAGACCAGAGAATCTTATTTCTCACCATCTTGGAGTCCTTCAGGTGTTTTTTAGCAAACTCCATGCGGGCTTTCATGTGTCTTACACTGAGGAGAGGCTTCCGTCGGGCCACTCTGCCATAAAGCCCTGACTGGTGGAGGGCTGCAGTGATGGTTGACTTTCTACAACTTTCTCCCATCTCCTGACTGCATCTCTGGAGCTCAGCCACAGTGATCTTTGGGTTCTTCTTTACCTCTCTCACCGAGGATCTTCTCCCCCGATAGCTCAGTTTGGCCGCACGGCCAGCTCTAGGAAGGGTTCTGGTCGTCCCAAACGTCTTCCATTTGAGGATTATGGAGGCCACTGTGCTCTTAGGAACCTTAAGTGCAGCAGAAATCTTTTTGTAACCTTGGCCAGATCTGTGCCTTGCCACAATTCTGTCTCTGAGCTCTTCAGGCAGTTCCTTTGACCTCATGATTCTCATTTGCTCTGACATGCATTGTGATCTGGAAGGTCTTATATAGACAGGTGTGTGGCTTTCCTAATCAAGTCCAATCAGTATAATCAAACACAGCTGGACTCAAATGAAGGTGTAGAACCATCTCAAGGATGATCAGAAGAAATGGAAAGCACCTGAGTTAAATATATGAGTGTCACAGCAAAGGGTCTGAATACTTAGGACCATGTGATATTTCAGTTTTTCTTTTTTAATAAATCTGCAACAATGTCAACAATTCTGTGTTTTTCCGTCAATATGGGGAGCTGTGTGTACATTCATGAGGAAGAAGAATGAACTTAAATGGTTTTAGCAAATGGCTGCAATATAACAAAGAGTGAAAAATTTAAGGGGGTCTGAATACTTTCCGTACCCACTGTATATATAGAAAAAGTGCTATGGTGCTGAATAAAGTGCATAAATGTCCATACAGTCCTTAAAAATATCTTTACAGTGGTTAAAGTGCTGGGTGCCCAAATATTCAATAGCAAATTCAGGTGAAATAGAAGAGTGAGATCAAGCTTCCGATCTCAGCCAGGTGCGTGTGCAGGTGAGCTAGCAATCCGACATTAAGTGAAATGGCCGCTCACCTCCAGAACACTCAAATGAGCGTTTAAAGATGTAATCTTAACTCTTCTCAAACATCTCAATCTTCTCCAGTCAGATATATAATTGTTCTGTCTCCAATATTTATGGCTTTTTATTCAGGAAAAAAATAACGGAATTTTTGTAAAATCTTACCTGTAAAATTCCTTTCTCTGAGTCCTCCGACAGTCGCCGCCATCTTCATATTCGTCACAATGGGGTATTAGACTTTGCTCCGTAGGAGTAGCTAGGCAACAGAATATGTCAATATTAAAGCTTTTAACATATCCCCACCCCAGGGGGTGGTCCCCTCAGTCTATACCCTCCTGCTTCCTGTTTCCTGCTTCAGTTTCAGTGGAATAGCAGTAGAGTACCTAAACCCCAAAAGAGGGGCGGGGGCGGCGACTGTCGGAGGACTCAGAGAAAGGAATTTTACAGGTAAGATTTTACAAAAATTCCGTTTTCTCTTACGTCCTCCGACAGTCGCCGCCATCTTCATATTCGTCACAATGGGGACGTCCCAAAGCAGTGCAAACATGAGGGGTGGGAAACGCAGCCGCGCCTAAAGGCAATGCAGTCTCCACATCAAAGAAAGTAACCTTACCAAAGGAAGGAAACCAGCTGGGCAACACGAGAAAAAATTTGCTCAACGGGAGCAATAACCCAGGAAAAAAACAAATAACCCAGGGATAAAAAGAAATCCCAAACAGCCCAAAGGACCAAACCAGGAACCCTTAGGGACCGCCGCACTAAGAACCTTGCGGCCAAAGGAAGCATCTGCCGATGCTTGAACATCCACTACGTGGAACAGAGTGAAGGTGTGCACGGTCGACCAGGTCGCCGCCCTACACACCTGGGCCACAGAAGCCCCATGACGACAGGCCCAAGACGTACTCAGAGATCTGGTAGAGTGCGCCTCCACAGGCATAGGGGAAACTTTTCCCCGCAAAGCATAGGCCTGTTCCTAGACATTGAAACTGAAGCAGGAAACAGGAAGCAGGAGGGTATAGACTGAGGGGACCACCCCCTGGGGTGGGGATATGTTAAAAGCTTTAATATTGACATATTCTGTTGCCTAGCTACTCCTACGGAGCAAAGTCTAATACCCCATTGTGACGAATATGAAGATGACGGCGACTGTCGGAGGACGTAAGAGAAATACTGCTTCCAGCTTGGGTATATGCCGATCTCGTTTGTTATCCCTCGGTACATCTATCAATTACTCAAACAAGAGAAGCTCTCATGGTGCAGTATATAAGGGTAAACTTTTATTTCTTAAAAAATGCAGGTCACTTACTAGAAAGTAAGGAATTAAATGCAGTGTACATCCAGACAGCCGCCGATGCGGTACGTTTCCGATGCTTCCGGTCTCGGCTGAAGACCGGAAGTGACGTCAATACGGCTTGTCCCTGACGCGTTGCGCTACAACACATGTAGCTTTTTCAAAGGGGCATACCAGTAATTGAAATGCCTGAAGACATGGAAGCGGGGCAGAGTTAAGAAACAGAGGCAACAATTCCACCTCTGGAGGCTGAACCAACAGCTAAACCGACTACAACATGGAAGCAGTTGGTCTGCAGGTGCAATAAGAAAAAGAAGAGAACACCATAGCTACCAAGCCGCAGGCACAGAAGCCAGTGATGTCAGATGCCGCAGGCTGATCCATCTACAGAGACTGTACAAAGAGAAACAACAACTCCATCAAAGAAGGGTTTAAAAGCTACCAAGCCTCAAGCACAGAAGCCAGAGGCTAAGCCAACAGCTGAAGTGCCAAAAGATATTAAAGTGAGCCAGACAGCTGTTCCCAGAACTCACAGGAGTTCATAGGACTGTGCTATCTGAGGTCACTTCCTTGCTAGGGAAGCTTAATCGTCCCTCCAGCAGCTAAGGCCGCAGCTCCTTGTATATAGTGTACAGATCTTTTTTTCTCATCACTGTATTGGTGTCACAGGTGACATCAGTTAGCGTCAATTCAGGACAGCGTCAGATTGCCGCCACATATTTAGTAATACATTTTAACTCTTGAGGAGATTAAATGGGGATATAATACATAAGGGGTCCATATAGTGAACTTGATGTTGAGTTATTCACTTTAAGGTCAACACAGAGGACAAGGGGGCACTCTTTACGTCTAGAGGAAAACAGATTTCGCCTCCAAATACGGAAAGGTTTCTTCACCGTAAGAGCTGTGAAAATGTGGAATAGACTCCCTTCAGAGGTGGTTTTGGCCAGCTCACTAGATTGCTTTAAAAAGGTCTGGATTCTTTCCTGGATGTACATAATATATAAACGAGTACTAATATTTATAGGTAAAGTTGATCCAGGGAATATCCGATTGCCTCTCGGGGGATCAGGAAGGATTTTTTTTCCCCTGCTGTAGCAAATTGGATCAAGCTTTGCTGGGGTTTTTCGCCTTCCTCTGGATCAACTGCGGGTATAGGATTGTGTATATGGGATTGTATGTTTCTGTATTCAGAAGGTGCTGTGGCCCAAATTCACAACTTAGATGCAATGAGTGGCTGCATTGGAGGCATTTTCCAGATGTCCTCCCTAGTACCCCTACCCAAAGAACACTCCAAAGAAGATGTCGTGTCTGTAGGAAACGCGGATTTAGGCGGGATACATGCTATTTTTGTCCCTCCTTTCCTGGCCAACCTGGTCTCTGCATCGGGGATTGTTTCTGTCGCTACCACACACTAGTAGAGTTTTAGTATAGGATACAGCACGGCACAGTCTAGGGCACACTTTTTCACTTTTTCTTCACAAAGATGTTGGCTATCGCATTTTAGAGACCCTAGCCTGGAACAGTTTTTTTTACAGTTACCAAAAAGTGTAAAAAAAAATAAAAATAAAAAAGCCAAAAAAAAACAGTTGTCGTTTTATGGAGTTAATTTTTTGATCTTACTCTACTTTTACTGTACTTTATAATATACTGCTAGACTATGGGCTGAAGGAAGAAAAAAAGAACATTGCATGTATGCCCATCATTAGAAGTGGGTGGATGCTGGGAGGTCTAATGGCGGGCAGACCACACACACTTTCTGGTATTGTTTGTTTTTTACAGCCAGCGGCCAGCTTTCACGTAAAAGCAATCCTACCAGATAATTAGCCACTAGACTGCTTTTACAAGCAGTGGGAGGGGACTTAGAAAGAAAACACCCCAAGATATTTGCTGAGAGGCATGTTGACTCCATGGAGTATTTTTATATTTTGCCACATGTATCAGGAAAATAATGAAAATTTTTTTTTTTTACACAAAGTTGTTACTAAATGATATATTGCTCACACATGCCATGGGTATAAGTGGAATGATACCCCAAAATACATTCTGCTGCTTCTCCTGAGTACAGGGATACCACTTGTGTGAGACTTTTTGGCAGTCTAGCCGTGTACAGGACCCCGAAAACCAATCAATGCCATCAGGCTTTTTAAGGGCGTAAATTGTTGATTTCACTCCTCACTACCTATCAGAGTCTCCGAGGCCATGAAATGACAAGATCCCAACCCCCCCCCCCCCCCCAAATTACCCCTTTTCAGGAAGTAGACACCCCAAGGTATTTGCTAAGAGGCATGGTGAATATTTTGCAGCTCTCATTTGTTTTGGAAAATGAAGAAAAACAGAAAAGTTTTTTTTCAGATTTCAAAACTTTGTGACAAAAAAGTGACATCTACAAAATATTCAAAATGCCTCTCAGCAAATAAGTTACGTGTCAACTTTCCGAAAAGGGGCAATTGGGGGGGGGGGATTGTGCTATCTTGGCATTTCATTGCCTCCGAAACTGTGATAGGTAGTGAGGAGTGAAATCAACAATTTCCACTCTTAGCCTGAAGGTGATTGGTTTTCGGGGTCCTGTACGCGACTAGACTGCCAAAAAGTCTCATGTGGTATCTCCATACTCAGGAGATGCAGCCGAATGTAATTTGGAGTGTCATTTTACATATACCCATGGCATGTGTGAGCAATACATCATTTAAGTGACAACTTAACCTCCCTAGCGGTATTCCCCGAGTGTGGCTCGGGGTTAAATTTCAGTGCCAAAAGCGATAACCCCGAGCCACACTTGGGGTACCGCTAGGAAGATCACTGGATCCTGTAAGAGAGGGTACTCACCTTGTCCCCGGGATCCAGTGATGTATCCCGGCAGTGTGCGGCGGCCGGATCTTCCTCCCGATGCTCTGAGCCCCGGCTTCCGTCTCCTGCGACGTGACGCTCGCAGGGGGGGTGGAACCCGGCGGCAAATTCAAACAGTAAAACACACCAAACACACTGATACGTTACAAAATAAAATAAATTCACATTAGTTTGCCCCCAGTGCCCTTTCCTGCAGTTTTACTGTACTTATATATATATATATATATATATACACGTGTATGTGTGTATATATATATACACATACAAATGTGTATGTGTGTCTATATATATATATATATATATATATAAAAATAATATATGTATATACATACTTTAACTTATTTATAGTTATTTATTATAATTTACGATTTTGTGTTTTAAACTTTATCATACCCGAGATGTTATAAAGAAGAACGCACAGTAAAAAAAAAAGATATGTAAATAGTTAGTTTGGACTGCTCATTCTTAAGAATTACATGCAAAATAATGGTACCGCTTTCAGCACCTAAAAATCGGAAAGAATCATACCGCCATGGAGGTTAAATGACACTGACTGGAGTATTGGCACTGCTGGAACAGTTAAAGGGCAAACATTTATAAACCTATTACAAGAAAAAAATTTTTGGAGCAGTTTATTGAGGCCCCCCACTAGAAATGATACTCTGTTGGATCTGGTAATCTCAAACAATGCAGAGCTTATTAATAATGTTCATATAAAAGAACATCTGGGTAGCAGTGACCATAATATCATTTCATTTAATGTTAGCTGTAAGCAAAAAACACTTAACTTTAAGAGAGCAAATTTTCCTAGGATGAGGGCTGCTCTCCAGGATTTAGTCTGGGAGGGAATATTGGCATCTATGAGCACAGAACAGAAATGGGAATTATTCAAAAAAACTGTATGCAAACTCACTGCAAAGTATATTCCCATGGGCAATAAGTTTAAAAGGCTAAAAATAAAACCTATGTGGCTCAAGTTAAAAAAAGCTATAAATAATAAGAAAAGAGGTTTTAAAACATATAAAAATGAAGGAACACTATCATTGTTTAATTGTTATAAAGAATATAACAGAATATGTAAAAAGGAAATCAAAGCGGTAGTATACCGCTTTTTGCGACTTTTAACTACAGGTAAGCCTATAATAAGGCTTACCTGTAGGTAGAATTAATATCTCCTAAACCTGCACACTTTAGGAGATATTTGCACTGCATGCAGCCGCTCACGCGAGCGGCGCATGCGCTCTGAAGGTCCGGCGGACCTTCAGCGTTGCTTGCCGAAAAATGACTCCCGCGCACATGTGCGGGAGTGACGTCATCGCGGCTCTGGCCAATCACAGCGCCGGAGCCGACGAACCCGGAAGAGCCGCGGAGGGATCATGTCAGCTCCCACAGCGGTGTCCGGGGGTCCATGTCGGGGCTTCGTTCTAAGGTAAGTATTTCATAATGAGCTCGTATGCGATGCATACGAGCTCATTATGCCTTTGTCTTGCAGGGTTTTTTTTTTTATTATTTATATTTTTTAAGTATACAACCGCTTCAAGGGTGCAAAAATTCAAAATGAACGACAGATTGCAAAGGATAGGAGGACAAACCCCAAAAAACTCTTCAAATATATTAATAGTAAAAAGGTTAGCTCTGAGCATGTAGGCCCTTTACAAAATAATCATGTGTGGGTGACTGGGAAGGCAAACTTATTAAATACTTTCTTCAGCTCTGTGTATACAAAATAGCATGGGGGCAGCTCATGACCATAATGAGGATGGTATTGACATAGCCCCAAATGATCCACAATGGCTCAAAAGTGATATGGTCCAGAAATATTTTGACAGAATAAGGGTGGATAAAGCGCCTGGACCAGGCATCAACCCACGCAGCCTAAAAGATTTGAGCGGTAATTTCAAGGCCTTTGTTTCTATTTTTTAGGGACTCGTTAAGGACTGGAATAGTACCACTGGATTGACGTAGGGCCAATGTGGTGCCTATATTTAAAAAGGGATCAAAGTCTTTGCCAAGTATCTATAGATCTGTTAGTTTAACTTCTATAGTCGGGAAGATACTGGAGAGTTTAATAAAAGACCACATAGATGAGTTCATGCTGGAAAAAAATATTTTAAGCAACAGACAGCATGGATTCATGAAACACAGAAGTTGTCAAACAAACCTGATTTCTTTTTATGGGGAGGTAAGTAAAACCTTGGACAGAGGGGTGGCTGTGGACGTAGTATACTTGGATTTTGCAAAAGCGCGTGACACAGTTCCCCACACACGGCTAATGTGTAAGGTAAAGTCTACAGGCTTGGAAAGATCAGTTTGTAAATGGATAGAAAATTGGCTAAAAGATAGAATTCAGAGAGTAGTGGTTAATGATTCTTACTCTGAATGGTTTTCAGTGGTGTACCCCAAGGTTTAGTGTTGGGACTCTTACTTTTTAATACCGTTATAAATTATATAGGGTCTGGGATTAAAAGTAGCATTTCAGTCTTTGCAGACGACACCAAGCTTTGCAGTGGAATAACTTCCTTACAGGATGTCTCCAACTTACAAGCTGACCTCAATGTCATTGGGCGACTATGTGGCAAATGAGGTTTAATGTTGATAAATGTAAAGTTATGCACTTGGGGGCTAAGAATATGCATGCATCATACATACTAGGGGGAATAGAACTGGGGGAATCCATAGTGGAGAAGGATCTGGGTGTTCTGGTAGATCCTAAGCTTAATAATAGCATGCAATGCCAAGCTGTGGTTTCCAAAGCAAGCAAAGTCCTTTATTGTATTAACAGAGGCATGGACTCAAAGACAGAGAGATATAATTTTGCCCCTGTACAAATCATTAGTAAGACCTCATCTGGAATATGCAGTTCAGTTTTGGGCACCAGTTCTTAAAAAAGATATCGGGGAACTGGAGAAAGTGCAGAGAAGGGCACCCAAACTAATAAGAGGCATGGAGGAGCTCAGCTATGAGGAGAGATCAGAGATGAATTTATTATTTCTTGAGAAGAGGAGATTAAGGGGGAATATGATATGATATGTGGGATCAGTAAGAGACAGTGGTGGTGGAGGATGGGATCAGTAAGAGACAGTGGTGGTTGCGGATGGGATCAGTAAGAGACAGTGGTGGTGGAGAATGGGATCAGTAAGAGACAGCGGTGGTGGAGGATGGGATCAGTAAGAGATAGTGGTGGTGGACGATGGAATCAGAAAGAGACATTGGTGGTGGTTGGAATCAGTAAGAGAAAGTAGTGGGTGGAGGATAGGATCAGTAAGAGGCAGTGGTGGGTGGGGATCAGTAGGAGGCAGTGGTGGTGGAGGATGGGATCAGTAAGAGACAGTGGAGGATGTGATCAGTAAGATACAGTGGTGGGTGGAGGATGGGATCAGTAAGAGACAGTGGTGGGTGTAGGATGGGATCTGTAAGAGAAAGTAGTGGGTGGAGGATGGGATCTGTAAGAGAAAGTAGTGGGTGGAGGATGGGATCTGTAAGAGAAAGTAGTGGGTGGAGGATGGGATCAGTAAGAGACAGTGGCAGGGGAGAATGGGATCAGCAAGAGACAGTGGTGGGTGGGGATCAGTAAGACAGTGGTGGTGGAGGATGGGATCAGTAAGAGACAGTGGTGGTGGAGGATGGGATCAGTAAGAGACGGTGGTGGTGGAGGATGGGATCAGTAAGAGACGGTGGTGGGTGGGATATCAGTATGAAACATTGGATGATGAGATCAGTAAGAAACAGTGGTGGGTGTAGGATGGGATAAGTAAGAGACAGTGGTGGGTAGAGGATGGGATCAGTAAGAGACAGTGGTGGTGGAGGATGGGATCTTGGTGGAGGATGGATCAGTAAGAGACAGTGGTGGTGGAGAATGGGATCAGTAAGAGGCAGTGGTGGTGGAGGATGGGATCAGTAAGAGACAGTGGCGGTGGAGGATGGGATCAGTAAGAGACAGTAGTGGTGGAGGATGGGGTCTGTAAGAGACAGTGGGTGGAGGATGGGATCGGTAAGAGACAGTGGTGGTGGAGGATGGGATCAGTAAGAGACAGTGGTGGGTGGAGGATGAGATCAGTAAGAGACAGTGGTGGGTGGGGGGAGGGATCAGTAAGAGACAGTGGTGGCGGAGAATGAGATCAGTAAGAGACAGTGGTGGCAGAGAATGAGATCAGTAAGAGACAGTGGTGGTGGAGGATGGGATCAGTAAGACAGTAGCAAGGGAGGATGGGATCAGTAAGAGACAGTGGTGGTGGAGGATGGGATCAGTAAGAGACAGTGGTGGCGGAGAATGAGATCAGTAAGAGACAGTGGTGGTGGAGGATGGGAACAGTAAGACAGTGGCAAGGGAGGATGGGATCAGTAAGAGACAGTGGTGGCGGAGAATGAGATCAGTAAGAGACAGTGGTGGTGGAGGATGGGAACAGTAAGACAGTGGCAAGGGAGGATGGGATCAGTAAGAGACAGTAGTGGTGGAGGATGGGATCAGTAAGACAGTGGCAGGGGAGGATGGGATCAGTAAGAGACAGTGGTGGTGGAGGATGGGATCAGTAAGACAGTGGCAGGGGAGGATGGGATCAGTAAGAGACAGTGGTGGTGGAGTATGGGATCAGTAAGAAACAGTGGTGGTGGAGGATGGAAAGAATTGGACTGGCAATCACTCACTATGTCAGTTTACGGATTCCCTCTCAGTCTCCTCAGGTGTCTACAGTGATTGTTCTGATGACATGGGGACTCTTCACAGAGCCCCTCCCCCTCACCTCTATTGGTTATCAGCTAGGCAGCTGACTTTGTCCTTCAAGAGGAACTACACTGCATCTGAGCACCACAAACCAAATACATTATTTAATTCATTTTTAATCTTCAAAGCAAACTCCCCTATTCATCCATCCATGTCTCTTTATTTTGTGGAGAAATCACTTTGAAAACCCCCCACCTTCCCCCAGCATTTCTGGCCTTGGCCATCTTGAGTAAGGGCGGATGATTCATGTAACATTTACTTCCTGGAACCATCTACCCTTACCTCAGCCATGAAGGCAGGAAGGTGTGCTTACTTGAGAAAACCCCTTCTCCCCTCCTAAATGCTCCTGGGATGTATGACATCATTTGGCTCGGCCTGAAAACCAGGAAGTAACTTAAGAAATTAAAAAAAAAAAAAAAAGTTGAAACCAAGTAAATATAATATATTTTCCTATCTGGTGATGAGATGGGATCAGTGACAGCTGTGGTAGGGGGATGGGATGAGTGACAGCGGTGGTGGGGGGGATAGGGATGAGACCTGTGGGGGAGGGGGGGGGTTCATTTTTAACATTCAAAGCAAACTCCCCCATTCATCCATGTCTCCTTGCTTTATTTTGCTGAGAAATCACTTTGAAAAACACCCCCCCCCCCCCCCAAGAATTTCAGGCCGGGGCCATCTTGAATAAGGGCAGATGATTCATGTAACATTTACTTCCTTGAACCATCTGCCCTTAGTTCAGCCATGTAGATGTTCTATTAGAATAGCACTACCCATCAGAAAATGCAACGGAAGTGACGTTCCGAACAAAATTGCTTACTGCACATGTGCTATGCGTTCCAATATGGCCGCTATGCATTTCAATAGGTTTCCTAATCTGATAGAACACAAAGCAGGCAGCGGACATCTTCTTACACCCAAGCAAGTCTTCAGTTTCACACTTTTTTTTAGCAGTTACCTCACCTCATATAGTAAAATAGTCTATTTCACTATAAAATCAGTTTGGTGCTGAGCAGTGCGGGGTGTACCGAGATGGCCGTCGCCACCTTCTGCCTGCAGGCTTGTCTCTGCATATACTATAATACCAGACAATCCAACCTGCAAAAACTACTTCAGGGAGGTGGTACGCCACACTAGGGATCGACTGATTATCGGCAAGGTCGATATGCACTTTCCCTGATATATCGGAATCGGCCCCGGAAGTTACCGATATTGTGCGCGGCGCACACGTAACGTCATTGCGTGTGTTGCTTTACGTGTGTCTCCGCGCACTGGGCTCATAATTTTACACATTCTGCCCTCCCACGCCTCAGACAGCCTCAGACAGTGTGTGCAGCTGCAGTCCAGTCACGGTACCAGCCAGCCACCCACAGGCCCTGGCCTCAGCCACCCAGCACAGGGTGCCAGCCAGCCGCAGCAGGGTGCCAGCTGCCAGCCACCCACCCCACAACAGGGTTCCAGCAAGCCAGCTACCCACAGGGTGACACTAAGCCAGCCACCCACCACAGTGTTCCAGCAAGACAGCCACCCACAACAGGCCACGATGAGTGACACCAACCAGCCACCCACAATAGGGTGACACCAAGCCAGCCATCCACAACAGGGTGACACAAAGTCAGCCACCCACCACAGTATTCCAGCAAGCCATGGAAAGAAAAAGGAATTGGTGGGTGCTCCTGCTTGGAGATAAGTCTTCAATTCAAGATGGAAGGCGACAGGTCCTCTTTGGATTCTTTCATGGAAACCCTGAATGCCAACGATAGGGGTATCAAACTAAAGTATGTGGCTAGTGAGTCTGAAATTAATTTTTTAGACTTACGGATCAGAGTAGAGGGGAATGAAATAATAACTTCAACGTATTTCAAGGAGACAGACCGTAATGGTTATATTCACTTGAACAGCTGCCATCATCCCCCCTGGCTCAAAGGGGTACCTAAGAGTCAGTTTAGGCGCTTGAGGAGAAATTGCTCCAGGTTGGAGGACTATTTGGCGGAGGCTGATTTACTAAAGCGAAAGTCTACTTCAAAGGGCTATAATTTGGAAAAATTAGACATAATCGCTCAGGAGGTGGGGTCCATTGATCGTGGGCATATTTTGGATCCCTCTTCTAGACCACTACCACGGGGCTTCGAAAAGTTCCAAAGTTTACTTTTTTTACTAGCTATTCTTCTCAACATGTTTTGGCAAAGAAGCTCCTCAAAAAACATTGGGGAGTCCTCAGAAGTGATAAAGTTTTGGGGCCGCTTTTACCAGAGTCCCCTTCGATTACTTTTAGGGGCCTGCCCCCGTTGAGGCTGTCGGTGGCTCCTAACATTGTAGATCCCCCTAGGAAGCCTGTCTCGTTCTTTCAAATGAAGGGCTTTTATCCGTGTAGGAGGTGTTCCATTTGTAAGCTGAATCATTTGAAGAACAAGAAATATACAGAGTTCTCCTCGAATGTCACCGAGAGGAAATATGAGATGGAACACTTTTCTACATGTTCTACAAAGAACATAGTCTATCTCATCACTTGCCCTAGCGGCCTACATTATGTGGGCCGCACTATTAGTCCATTCCAAATACGGATGAACGAGCATGTGGCTAATATCAGGAAAGGTTTCCCGAAGCATTCATTATTCAAGCATTTTGAGGAGAATCATGCAAGGGATCCGAGAGGTACCTCCTTTATGATTATAGACGTCCTCCAGCCTCATTGGAGGGGCTGCCATATAAGGAGGGAAAAATCAAGATTGGAGACGAGATGGATTTTTTTGCTTAAGGTGTATAGGCCTTTTGGCCTTAACATTGAATGGGATGTTAATGAGTTCATTAACAATAGTTAAAGATACCCTGCCCATTCAAGATTCTATGCAAATTAACCCTCTCCCCCTCTGTTTTCTGCTCTCCAGTATATTTCTATTCTTCCATCTGTTGTCTTCTGGATGTTATGTATTTTCATGATTCTTGGTATTAGGTAGTATTATATGGTCTTATCTGAAAGATTTATAGATTTTTTAATGGGCCATACATTTGTAGTTCAGTGTGGTTTCAACTATTTAATTTTTAAACATTTTTAGGAATTTTTTATGCCTATTAATTTTATGTTGTATACATTTTATGTCATATTAGATTTAATTTTTTGCCAATTGTTTTATGCTGTATGCGATTTTCGCTGTGGTGCACCGATTTGGCTTTTGGTGATGTCCCCCTCGGGAGTCCGAGTGTGATGTTACTAAATTGTACATATAATTGGATGCAATGGAGGCTGTGTCCCCCATGTGATTGCCTGATATTGTGTTCTTTCTGTCTGCATCTTATAGCAAATCACTTCCGAAGCCTCTTGGTGGAGTGCATGGGTTGAGTCCGATTGCCACCTATCGAGGTTTTCCGGGTGTGATCTTTCGGCTACACACTTCTGGAGCTTCGTGTTGGAGCGCATAGGTCACTTCCAGTTGTGGGTGGTCGTGCCGGGATGACCTTTCAGGTGCTGAAGTTAAAAATTTGATAAGACAGGCTATTTAAAGGGTTGTGACGCGGACGCTGGACTATGCCCCCTTGACAACGCCGTAATGACAAAACGCGTTGGGAGGAGCTAGTTTAGCGTCACCACGTCACACCCGGAAGTCCGAGGTCGGCCATTTTTTTGGTGGTACTAGGAAGTTCCATTGCTGAAAGCCTCCGGTTCACTACAGCGCATATGTGTTCATTTTATCCATTTGTGGGTGAGTGCATACCCTATTATGTTCTGCTAATAAACTGTTCCTGAGGTATTACACTATGGGCTTGTCCCATTTGCTTATTGTCCCCCACTCCATGTGAGACACCCTGTGTGTGATATACTGTCGGGATCTCGAGGGGAGCCTGTGCCGGTCTCTTCAAGTGGCTTGGAAATCCTTGGAGCAGTTACGTTTGGGAGATAGGCTGTAGTAGTCCTTAAACTACTCGATGCGCTTATCCCACCACTTTCTGGTAAGAGGCTGTATATGGTGGTCGGGACCTCACGCTGTCTGTTATCTTCTTAATCACCTGGGTGGATAACCTCTGCAGTATATTTATTTGGACTGTTCACCACTTTTACTACAGGCTTCATTGGCTGGGTGGATCATCTTTGCAATATATCTGTCTGGACTGTATATCATTTCCAGTTTCGGTTATACTGGTTTATGATCTAAATTTACACATACAGTTTATTTGATTATGAGACTGTTTTACATCTGTGTAGTTTAGTCATTTGTGTATTTTAGTCCAGATACATTTAACAAGCACACCCCAGTCATTGGTTTATGTGTGTTCAGTTCTATATGCTATAGCACAACTCCCCTTTTCTCTCCTTCAATTCAAGTAGTCTTGATGGGTGAAGTGCAGCCAGACTAAGAGTGGATGTCATAAATGCCCAGATGCAGAGCTATCATCAAGGGCAGCTCTTTAAGGGCCGAAGCAAAAGTCCCACGAACAGGCAGAGAAAAAGAAAAGGTGGCACTCAGTGAAGCAGATGATGACAGACATAAAAACTTACATAAGGGCAGAAGTCTATCATCATGGCTCGGCGTCCTTCCGGATCCACAGTGTACCCATCCTCAAAGCTGCCAGCAGCCGGGGGATGACCCTTGGGATGAACCAATCAGAAGGACTTGGTCAAAAAACGAGGCAGCGGTGAACCGCATACCTCACTAAGGGACCGTACAAGCGTAATAACGTAAATGGGCGGTAACCGGTTTCGGAGCATGCGAGCAACTGCTCTTTCTTCAGACCAATGGGAACATGACCAGACGCAAGACATTTAAAGAGCACTGGCTGGAAATGCCATATCAGCAAGAGAAAACACGTGGCTGGCAGACAAGAGCCACTGGACCGGGGACACTGGAACGGAAGGAACCTCAGCTCTATTGCCGACATACATAACATTATAAATTTAACAGGAACATATAAAAAATATATATTTGGCAATAACAAATAAAATATTTAGCAATGATAATTAAAACATGGATAAAAGTTATATACCAAGTGACACAGTACAATATAAGAAAATTATAAAAACAACAAATCAGTTTAGGGAATATCCCATACTGATTTTCATAAAAGGCACATGAGTCATTACGAAGCATTTCTGAAGAAAAAACACAAATAAATATATAAAAAAACACCACTCCAAAAATTAACCCATCAAGCAGCTAAGATACAGAAAATCAGGAATGGACTTCACAGGATGGTATTGACACATGGACAATGTCATAACAGAAGTATTGCAATTGGAAAAGTTGCCCTAAATTTTTTTTTTTTTTTACAGCAAAAACATGTATTTTTTTTTCATAAATCAGCCAGAACTGACAGCAGACGGTAAATACATTGTCAAATACATATAGAGTAGATTCACACGTCTGTAAAATGGGTCAGCATCCATTCCACAATTTGGCGGAACATTTACAGACCCATTGATTTTCAATTCCAGTCTGAAAAATTGGGCAATTACAGGATAAAAAAGTAGGTGTCGGCCATTCCAGGCCCCAAAAATTAGCCCACATGCGTTTACCTGACAGCTAAGAACGTTGTATTCTGTGGCTGAAGGTACATTAGGCATTCACAGGATACATAAGTAAGTGTCGGCCAGTATAGGCCCCAAAAATTAGCCCACATGGGTTTACCTGACAGCTAAGAACGTTGTATTCTGTGGCTGAAGGTAGATTAGGCATTCACAGGATAAATAAGTAAGTGTCAGCCATAAAAGGCCCCAAAAATTAGCCCACATGGGTTCACCTGACAGTTAAGAACGTTGTATTCTGTGGCTGAAGGTACATTAGGCATTCACAGGATAAATAAGTAAGTGTCAGCCATAAAAGGCCCCAAAAATTAGCCCACATGGGTTTACCTGACAGCTAAGAACGTTGTATTCTGTGGCTGAAGGTACATTAGGCATTGACAGAAAAAAATAATTGTTGGCCATGAAAGGCCCCAAAAATTAGGCATTCAATGGACAATGCCTTGTATTTACCGAAGACAAGGACCATGAATTGTTGTGGGTGGATGGCGGTCTGGCGGATATTTGTGGCCTGTCATGAGGAATTTCAATGAAACATGGTCTACTGGTCACATGTGTTGAATTCCTCAGAGATCCATGCCTCATTCATTTTTATAAATGTGAGGTAGTCTACACTGTCATGAGCTAGGCGAGTGCGCTTATCGGTCACGATCCCCCCTGCTGCGCTGAACGTCCTTTCGGACAGGACACTGGACGGGGGGGCAAGCCAACAGTTCCATTGCAAATTGTGCAAGCTCTGGCCAGAGGTCAAGCCTGCCCACCCAGTAGTCCAGGGGTTCATCACTCCTCAGAGTGTCCACATCGGCTGTTAACCCGATGTAGTTGGACACCAGTCGGTCTAGGTGTTCCCTGATGCTGGATCTGGAGTACAGCTGTCGATGGGTCGGCTGAAAGAAGGATCTCATATCTGAAGTGAGCAACACATCTTTAAACCGCCCTCTTCTTGCAGGCGCTGTTGGATTGCTACCCGCAACTGTCTCTCTGTGACTGGAAATTCTTCTGACAGCACACGCAAAAGCAGAATGCAGCTATTCTTGCAACAAGGCCTGGAAGTGCTGCATTCTGACTGCCCTCTGTGATCGTGGTAACATTTCCGACATTTTTTGTTTGCACTGGGGGTCTAAGTACGTTGGCACCCAGTACTGGTCCTTGCCCTAATGCTTTTTATACGGGGGTCCCCCTTAAAACACAGGAGCATGAAGGCCCCCATTCGCACTAAACTGGACGCAGTGTACTGGCCTGGCTCCAGCTCATCATCCAGGTTAATGTCATCTTCGTTCTCCTCCCCCCATCCACGGACAACACCAGGGATCCCATAAAGGTTTAAAGCATGCTCTTCTTGCTCCTCCTCATCCGCCCCGGCACCATCCTCCTCTGACTCCTCTTCAGCCTCCTGTTGTTGACTTGTCTCAGATGGAGTAGCGCCCCCTGGGAATTCATCCAACATTGCGTCTTCCTCATCTTCCTGCTCCTCGACGGCTTGATCAATGACACGACGCAATGCACGCTCCAGAAAGAAGGTGTAAGGTACGACATAACTGATGGCGCCCTAGCCGTGACTGACAAGTTTGATGATCTCATCGAATGGCGGCAAAAGTCTGCATGCGTCGCGCATGAGCAGCCACTGGCGAGGTGAAAAAAAACCAAGCTCCCCAGAACCTGTCCTGCCGCAGAGTTCGTACAGGTAGTCATTAGGCCCTAGCCGTGACTGACAAGTTTGATGATCTCATCGAATGGCCGAAAAAGTCTGCATGCGTCGCGCATGAACAGCCACTGGCAAGGTGAAAAAAAACCAAGCTCCCCAGAACCTGTCCTGCCGCAGAGTTCGTACAGGTAGTCATTAGGCTGCTCCAGCAGAAACGTGCAGTTATCAAGCATATGCAATGTTGAGTTCCATCGCTTTGGGCAGTCACAAATAAGACGCCTGATGGGCAGGTTGTGTCGCCGCTGAATGTCAGCAAGGCAAGCCATGGCTGTGTAAGATCTTCTGAAATGGCCCGAGATTTTCCTGGCCTGCCGAAAGACCCCAGGCACGTCCTGGACCCCAGGGTATTTGGCAACGAATCGCTGCACCACCAAGTTCAGGACGTGTGCCATGCATTATTTTTCCCTGTTTCAGCGCGCTCAGCAGATTGGAACTGTTGTCGCACACCACTTTACCAACTGTCAAATTGAGCGGTGTCAGCCACTGATCTGCCTGTGAACCCAAAGCTGAAAGGAGTGCAGGACCAGTGTGGCTCTTGGCTTCAAGGCACCACAGACGCAGCACAACATGGCAACGTCTCACTTGGCATGTGGAATAGGTTCTGGGGATCTTGGGCGGCGCAGCGGAAGAGACAGTAGCAGCTGAAAAGGAGGAGAGGGAGGATGGAGTAGGAGAAGAAGAGGCAGGCCTGCATGCAATCCGTGGCGGTACAACCCAATCTACACGGGTGCCACGGGTTACATGCTTGACGGCCGTCAGAAGGTTCACCCAGTGGGCGGTAAAAGTGATATACCTTCCCTGCCCCTGTTTGCTAGACCATGTGTCTGTGGCAGTGTTGCCAACCCCCCGGAGTGAAATTTACTGGCAGAACGCCAAAATTTACGGACGGCACCAATTTTTTACTGGCACTGCAAAAATGTACATAAAATTCAGTTTTCAGTGCTAAACCGTGCAAATATGAATAATTAAACTATAAACATGTAGATAGTGCTATTAGCAATGTGTTTAAGTTAAACAAAAGTCATAAACCATATTTCTCCATTTACATGAAGGTCAGATTAATATAACCCAGTCAACACAGAGTTCCCCCATATATCAGAGTGTGCAGGATTCCCCCTTACAGTGTAACTCTGACGTAAAGAGGAATGCTGCAGATTCTGATTTCAAGGGGGAACTCTGATGTAAGCGGGTGCTCTGGTGACCAGAAACTACCTTATATCAGAGTCCACTGCATTCTCCTTTACATCAGAGTTCCCACTTACATCAGGGTCTGCAGCATTGCCCTTTACATCAGAGCGCCCTTTTACATCAGGGTCCACAGAGTTCCCCCTTGCACTGTAAGGGGAGAATCCTGTAGACTGATGTAGAAAAGAATATCAGGAACTCTGATGTGGGGGGGGGGGGGAATCTGGTGACCAGAGACCACCTTCCGCAGATTAATTACACTAAGGTAAGGGGGGAGGGATTCCCTGCTATAAGGGGGAAACCTTTATATCAGTTCCCCCTTACATTATTATATTCACCTAGCCCTTACATCAGTAACCCCCCATTAGACTGGCCTGGCAGCGCTGTCACTTACCTGAGGGTGGTCAGAGGCTGCGGACTTCATACAGGAGGTGGTTAGAGGCTGTGGACATGATACCAGAGGTGGTCAGAGGATGCGGACATGGTATAGGAGGTGGTCAGAGGATGCGCGGACATGGTACAGGAGGTGGTCAGAGGCTGCAGACACCCCCATCCCCCCCCCAACAGTAGTGTCCTAATCTGCCCCCCTTCACCCTCCACATCAGTGTCCACCTCTGCCACCCTTTACATCACCCTCCCACAGCAGAGTCCTCCTCTGCCCACCTTCATATACCCTTTACAGCACTGTCCTTCTCTGCCCCCTGCCTTTAGCCCCCCCCCCCCACAGCACAGTGTCTCTCTGCCCCACTTCAGCCCCCACAGCTCTGTACTTCTCTGCCCCCTGCTTTTAGCCCCCCATAGCACAATGTCCTTCTCTGCCCCCACAGCACTGTCCATTTCTGCCCCCACAGCACTGTCCTTCTCTGCCCCTTGCCTTTAGCCCCCCACAGCACTGAGCACTGTCCTTCTCTGCCCCTTGCCTTTAGCCCCCACAGCACTGAGCACTGTCCTTCTCTGCCCCCTGCCTTTAGCCCCCACAGCACTGTCCTTCTCTGCCCCCTGCCTTTAGCCCCCAAAAAAACAAATAACCCAGGGATAAAAAGAAATCCCAAACAGCCCAAAGGACCAAACCAGGAACCCTAAGGGACCGCCGCACTAAGAACCTTGCGGCCAAAGGAAGCATCTGCCGATGCTTGAACATCCACTACGTGGAACAGGGTGAAGGTGTGCACGGTCGACCAGGTCGCCGCCCTACACACCTGGGCCACAGAAGCCCCATGACGACAGGCCCAAGACGTACTCAGAGATCTGGTAGAGTGCGCCTTCACAGGCATAGGGGAAACTTTTCCCCGCAAAGCATAGGCCTGTTCCTAGACATTGAAACTGAAGCAGGAAACAGGAAGCAGGAGGGTATAGACTGAGGGGACCACCCCCTGGGGTGGGGATATGTTAAAAGCTTTAATATTGACATATTCTGTTGCCTAGCTACTCCTACGGAGCAAAGTCTAATACCCCATTGTGACGAATATGAAGATGGCGGCGACTGTCGGAGGACGTAAGAGAAATACTGGTTCCAGCTTGGGTATATGCCGATCTCGTTTGTTATCCCTCGGTACATCTATCAATTACTCAAACAAGAGAAGCTCTCATGGTGCAGTATATAAGGGTAAACTTTTATTTCTTAAAAAATGCAGGTCACTTACTAGAAAGTAAGGAATTAAATGCAGTGTACATCCAGACAGCCGCCGATGCGGTACGTTTCCGATGCTTCCGGTCTCGGCTGAAGACCGGAAGTGACGTCAATACAGCTTGTCCCTGACGCGTTGCGCTACAACACACGTAGCTTTTTCAAAGGGGTAAAGGGGCATACCAGCAATTGAAATGCCTGAAGACATGGAAGCGGGGCAGAGTTAAGAAACAGAGGCAACAATTCCACCTCTGGAGGCTGAACCAACAGCTAAACCGACTACAACATGGAAGCAGTTGGTCTGCAGGTGCAATAAGAAAAAGAAGAGAACACCATAGCTACCAAGCCGCAGGCACAGAAGCCAGTGATGTCAGATGCCGCAGGCTGATCCATCTACAGAGACTGTACAAAGAGAAACAACAACTCCATCAAAGAAGGGTTTAAAAGCTACCAAGCCTCAAGCACAGAAGCCAGAGGCTAAGCCAACAGCTGAAGTGCCAAAAGATATTAAAGTGAGCCAGACAGCTGTTCCCAGAACTCACAGGAGTTCATAGGACTGTGCTATCTGAGGTCACTTCCTTGCTAGGGAAGCTTAATCGTCCCTCCAGCAGCTAAGGCCGCAGCTCCTTGTATATAGTGTACAGATCTTTTTTTCTCATCACTGTATTGGTGTCACAGGTGACATCAGTTAGCGTCAATTCAGGACAGCGTCAGATTGCCGCCACATATTTAGTAATACATTTTAACTCTTGAGGAGATTAAATGGGGATATAATACATAAGGGGTCCATATAGTGAACTTGATGTTGAGTTATTCACTTTAAGGTCAACACAGAGGACAAGGGGGCACTCTTTACGTCTAGAGGAAAACAGATTTCGCCTCCAAATACGGAAAGGTTTCTTCACCGTAAGAGCTGTGAAAATGTGGAATAGACTCCCTTCAGAGGTGGTTTTGGCCAGCTCACTAGATTGCTTTAAAAAGGTCTGGATTCTTTCCTGGATGTACATAATATATAAACGAGTACTAATATTTATAGGTAAAGTTGATCCAGGGAATATCCGATTGCCTCTCGGGGGATCAGGAAGGATTTTTTTTCCCCTGCTGTAGCAAATTGGATCAAGCTTTGCTGGGGTTTTTCGCCTTCCTCTGGATCAACTGCGGGTATAGGATTGTGTATATGGGATTGTATGTTTCTGTATTCAGAAGGTGCTGTGGCCCAAATTCACAACTTAGATGCAATGAGTGGCTGCATTGGAGGCATTTTCCAGATGTCCTCCCTAGTACCCCTACCCAAAGAACACTCCAAAGAAGATGTCGTGTCTGTAGGAAACGCGGATTTAGGCGGGATACATGCTATTTTTGTCCCTCCTTTCCTGGCCAACCTGGTCTCTGCATCGGGGATTGTTTCTGTCGCTACCACACACTAGTAGAGTTTTAGTATAGGATACAGCACGGCACAGTCTAGGGCACACTTTTTCACTTTTTCTTCACAAAGATGTTGGCTATCGCATTTTAGAGACCCTAGCCTGGAACAGTTTTTTTTACAGTTACCAAAAAGTGTAAAAAAAAATAAAAATAAAAAAGCCAAAAAAAAACAGTTGTCGTTTTATGGAGTTAATTTTTTGATCTTACTCTACTTTTACTGTACTTTATAATATACTGCTAGACTATGGGCTGAAGGAAGAAAAAAAGAACATTGCATGTATGCCCATCATTAGAAGTGGGTGGATGCTGGGAGGTCTAATGGCGGGCAGACCACACACACTTTCTGGTATTGTTTGTTTTTTACAGCCAGCGGCCAGCTTTCACGTAAAAGCAATCCTACCAGATAATTAGCCACTAGACTGCTTTTACAAGCAGTGGGAGGGGACTTAGAAAGAAAACACCCCAAGATATTTGCTGAGAGGCATGTTGACTCCATGGAGTATTTTTATATTTTGCCACATGTATCAGGAAAATAATGAAAATTTTTTTTTTTTACACAAAGTTGTTACTAAATGATATATTGCTCACACATGCCATGGGTATAAGTGGAATGATACCCCAAAATACATTCTGCTGCTTCTCCTGAGTACAGGGATACCACTTGTGTGAGACTTTTTGGCAGTCTAGCCGTGTACAGGACCCCGAAAACCAATCAATGCCATCAGGCTTTTTAAGGGCGTAAATTGTTGATTTCACTCCTCACTACCTATCAGAGTCTCCGAGGCCATGAAATGACAAGATCCCAACCCCCCCCCCCCCCCCAAATTACCCCTTTTCAGGAAGTAGACACCCCAAGGTATTTGCTAAGAGGCATGGTGAATATTTTGCAGCTCTCATTTGTTTTGGAAAATGAAGAAAAACAGAAAAGTTTTTTTTCAGATTTCAAAACTTTGTGACAAAAAAGTGACATCTACAAAATATTCAAAATGCCTCTCAGCAAATAAGTTACGTGTCAACTTTCCGAAAAGGGGCAATTGGGGGGGGGGGATTGTGCTATCTTGGCATTTCATTGCCTCCGAAACTGTGATAGGTAGTGAGGAGTGAAATCAACAATTTCCACTCTTAGCCTGAAGGTGATTGGTTTTCGGGGTCCTGTACGCGACTAGACTGCCAAAAAGTCTCATGTGGTATCTCCATACTCAGGAGATGCAGCCGAATGTAATTTGGAGTGTCATTTTACATATACCCATGGCATGTGTGAGCAATACATCATTTAAGTGACAACTTAACCTCCCTAGCGGTATTCCCCGAGTGTGGCTCGGGGTTAAATTTCAGTGCCAAAAGCGATAACCCCGAGCCACACTTGGGGTACCGCTAGGAAGATCACTGGATCCTGTAAGAGAGGGTACTCACCTTGTCCCCGGGATCCAGTGATGTATCCCGGCAGTGTGCGGCGGCCGGATCTTCCTCCCGATGCTCTGAGCCCCGGCTTCCGTCTCCTGCGACGTGACGCTCGCAGGGGGGGTGGAACCCGGCGGCAAATTCAAACAGTAAAACACACCAAACACACTGATACGTTACAAAATAAAATAAATTCACATTAGTTTGCCCCCAGTGCCCTTTCCTGCAGTTTTACTGTACTTATATATATATATATATATATATACACGTGTATGTGTGTATATATATATACACATACAAATGTGTATGTGTGTCTATATATATATATATATATATATATAAAAATAATATATGTATATACATACTTTAACTTATTTATAGTTATTTATTATAATTTACGATTTTGTGTTTTAAACTTTATCATACCCGAGATGTTATAAAGAAGAACGCACAGTAAAAAAAAAAGATATGTAAATAGTTAGTTTGGACTGCTCATTCTTAAGAATTACATGCAAAATAATGGTACCGCTTTCAGCACCTAAAAATCGGAAAGAATCATACCGCCATGGAGGTTAAATGACACTGACTGGAGTATTGGCACTGCTGGAACAGTTAAAGGGCAAACATTTATAAACCTATTACAAGAAAAAAATTTTTGGAGCAGTTTATTGAGGCCCCCCACTAGAAATGATACTCTGTTGGATCTGGTAATCTCAAACAATGCAGAGCTTATTAATAATGTTCATATAAAAGAACATCTGGGTAGCAGTGACCATAATATCATTTCATTTAATGTTAGCTGTAAGCAAAAAACACTTAACTTTAAGAGAGCAAATTTTCCTAGGATGAGGGCTGCTCTCCAGGATTTAGTCTGGGAGGGAATATTGGCATCTATGAGCACAGAACAGAAATGGGAATTATTCAAAAAAACTGTATGCAAACTCACTGCAAAGTATATTCCCATGGGCAATAAGTTTAAAAGGCTAAAAATAAAACCTATGTGGCTCAAGTTAAAAAAAGCTATAAATAATAAGAAAAGAGGTTTTAAAACATATAAAAATGAAGGAACACTATCATTGTTTAATTGTTATAAAGAATATAACAGAATATGTAAAAAGGAAATCAAAGCGGTAGTATACCGCTTTTTGCGACTTTTAACTACAGGTAAGCCTATAATAAGGCTTACCTGTAGGTAGAATTAATATCTCCTAAACCTGCACACTTTAGGAGATATTTGCACTGCATGCAGCCGCTCACGCGAGCGGCGCATGCGCTCTGAAGGTCCGGCGGACCTTCAGCGTTGCTTGCCGAAAAATGACTCCCGCGCACATGTGCGGGAGTGACGTCATCGCGGCTCTGGCCAATCACAGCGCCGGAGCCGACGAACCCGGAAGAGCCGCGGAGGGATCATGTCAGCTCCCACAGCGGTGTCCGGGGGTCCATGTCGGGGCTTCGTTCTAAGGTAAGTATTTCATAATGAGCTCGTATGCGATGCATACGAGCTCATTATGCCTTTGTCTTGCAGGGTTTTTTTTTTTATTATTTATATTTTTTAAGTATACAACCGCTTCAAGGGTGCAAAAATTCAAAATGAACGACAGATTGCAAAGGATAGGAGGACAAACCCCAAAAAACTCTTCAAATATATTAATAGTAAAAAGGTTAGCTCTGAGCATGTAGGCCCTTTACAAAATAATCATGTGTGGGTGACTGGGAAGGCAAACTTATTAAATACTTTCTTCAGCTCTGTGTATACAAAATAGCATGGGGGCAGCTCATGACCATAATGAGGATGGTATTGACATAGCCCCAAATGATCCACAATGGCTCAAAAGTGATATGGTCCAGAAATATTTTGACAGAATAAGGGTGGATAAAGCGCCTGGACCAGGCATCAACCCACGCAGCCTAAAAGATTTGAGCGGTAATTTCAAGGCCTTTGTTTCTATTTTTTAGGGACTCGTTAAGGACTGGAATAGTACCACTGGATTGACGTAGGGCCAATGTGGTGCCTATATTTAAAAAGGGATCAAAGTCTTTGCCAAGTATCTATAGATCTGTTAGTTTAACTTCTATAGTCGGGAAGATACTGGAGAGTTTAATAAAAGACCACATAGATGAGTTCATGCTGGAAAAAAATATTTTAAGCAACAGACAGCATGGATTCATGAAACACAGAAGTTGTCAAACAAACCTGATTTCTTTTTATGGGGAGGTAAGTAAAACCTTGGACAGAGGGGTGGCTGTGGACGTAGTATACTTGGATTTTGCAAAAGCGCGTGACACAGTTCCCCACACACGGCTAATGTGTAAGGTAAAGTCTACAGGCTTGGAAAGATCAGTTTGTAAATGGATAGAAAATTGGCTAAAAGATAGAATTCAGAGAGTAGTGGTTAATGATTCTTACTCTGAATGGTTTTCAGTGGTGTACCCCAAGGTTTAGTGTTGGGACTCTTACTTTTTAATACCGTTATAAATTATATAGGGTCTGGGATTAAAAGTAGCATTTCAGTCTTTGCAGACGACACCAAGCTTTGCAGTGGAATAACTTCCTTACAGGATGTCTCCAACTTACAAGCTGACCTCAATGTCATTGGGCGACTATGTGGCAAATGAGGTTTAATGTTGATAAATGTAAAGTTATGCACTTGGGGGCTAAGAATATGCATGCATCATACATACTAGGGGGAATAGAACTGGGGGAATCCATAGTGGAGAAGGATCTGGGTGTTCTGGTAGATCCTAAGCTTAATAATAGCATGCAATGCCAAGCTGTGGTTTCCAAAGCAAGCAAAGTCCTTTATTGTATTAACAGAGGCATGGACTCAAAGACAGAGAGATATAATTTTGCCCCTGTACAAATCATTAGTAAGACCTCATCTGGAATATGCAGTTCAGTTTTGGGCACCAGTTCTTAAAAAAGATATCGGGGAACTGGAGAAAGTGCAGAGAAGGGCACCCAAACTAATAAGAGGCATGGAGGAGCTCAGCTATGAGGAGAGATCAGAGATGAATTTATTATTTCTTGAGAAGAGGAGATTAAGGGGGAATATGATATGATATGTGGGATCAGTAAGAGACAGTGGTGGTGGAGGATGGGATCAGTAAGAGACAGTGGTGGTTGCGGATGGGATCAGTAAGAGACAGTGGTGGTGGAGAATGGGATCAGTAAGAGACAGCGGTGGTGGAGGATGGGATCAGTAAGAGATAGTGGTGGTGGACGATGGAATCAGAAAGAGACATTGGTGGTGGTTGGAATCAGTAAGAGAAAGTAGTGGGTGGAGGATAGGATCAGTAAGAGGCAGTGGTGGGTGGGGATCAGTAGGAGGCAGTGGTGGTGGAGGATGGGATCAGTAAGAGACAGTGGAGGATGTGATCAGTAAGATACAGTGGTGGGTGGAGGATGGGATCAGTAAGAGACAGTGGTGGGTGTAGGATGGGATCTGTAAGAGAAAGTAGTGGGTGGAGGATGGGATCTGTAAGAGAAAGTAGTGGGTGGAGGATGGGATCTGTAAGAGAAAGTAGTGGGTGGAGGATGGGATCAGTAAGAGACAGTGGCAGGGGAGAATGGGATCAGCAAGAGACAGTGGTGGGTGGGGATCAGTAAGACAGTGGTGGTGGAGGATGGGATCAGTAAGAGACAGTGGTGGTGGAGGATGGGATCAGTAAGAGACGGTGGTGGTGGAGGATGGGATCAGTAAGAGACGGTGGTGGGTGGGATATCAGTATGAAACATTGGATGATGAGATCAGTAAGAAACAGTGGTGGGTGTAGGATGGGATAAGTAAGAGACAGTGGTGGGTAGAGGATGGGATCAGTAAGAGACAGTGGTGGTGGAGGATGGGATCTTGGTGGAGGATGGATCAGTAAGAGACAGTGGTGGTGGAGAATGGGATCAGTAAGAGGCAGTGGTGGTGGAGGATGGGATCAGTAAGAGACAGTGGCGGTGGAGGATGGGATCAGTAAGAGACAGTAGTGGTGGAGGATGGGGTCTGTAAGAGACAGTGGGTGGAGGATGGGATCGGTAAGAGACAGTGGTGGTGGAGGATGGGATCAGTAAGAGACAGTGGTGGGTGGAGGATGAGATCAGTAAGAGACAGTGGTGGGTGGGGGGAGGGATCAGTAAGAGACAGTGGTGGCGGAGAATGAGATCAGTAAGAGACAGTGGTGGCAGAGAATGAGATCAGTAAGAGACAGTGGTGGTGGAGGATGGGATCAGTAAGACAGTAGCAAGGGAGGATGGGATCAGTAAGAGACAGTGGTGGTGGAGGATGGGATCAGTAAGAGACAGTGGTGGCGGAGAATGAGATCAGTAAGAGACAGTGGTGGTGGAGGATGGGAACAGTAAGACAGTGGCAAGGGAGGATGGGATCAGTAAGAGACAGTGGTGGCGGAGAATGAGATCAGTAAGAGACAGTGGTGGTGGAGGATGGGAACAGTAAGACAGTGGCAAGGGAGGATGGGATCAGTAAGAGACAGTAGTGGTGGAGGATGGGATCAGTAAGACAGTGGCAGGGGAGGATGGGATCAGTAAGAGACAGTGGTGGTGGAGGATGGGATCAGTAAGACAGTGGCAGGGGAGGATGGGATCAGTAAGAGACAGTGGTGGTGGAGTATGGGATCAGTAAGAAACAGTGGTGGTGGAGGATGGAAAGAATTGGACTGGCAATCACTCACTATGTCAGTTTACGGATTCCCTCTCAGTCTCCTCAGGTGTCTACAGTGATTGTTCTGATGACATGGGGACTCTTCACAGAGCCCCTCCCCCTCACCTCTATTGGTTATCAGCTAGGCAGCTGACTTTGTCCTTCAAGAGGAACTACACTGCATCTGAGCACCACAAACCAAATACATTATTTAATTCATTTTTAATCTTCAAAGCAAACTCCCCTATTCATCCATCCATGTCTCTTTATTTTGTGGAGAAATCACTTTGAAAACCCCCCACCTTCCCCCAGCATTTCTGGCCTTGGCCATCTTGAGTAAGGGCGGATGATTCATGTAACATTTACTTCCTGGAACCATCTACCCTTACCTCAGCCATGAAGGCAGGAAGGTGTGCTTACTTGAGAAAACCCCTTCTCCCCTCCTAAATGCTCCTGGGATGTATGACATCATTTGGCTCGGCCTGAAAACCAGGAAGTAACTTAAGAAATTAAAAAAAAAAAAAAAAGTTGAAACCAAGTAAATATAATATATTTTCCTATCTGGTGATGAGATGGGATCAGTGACAGCTGTGGTAGGGGGATGGGATGAGTGACAGCGGTGGTGGGGGGGATAGGGATGAGACCTGTGGGGGAGGGGGGGGGTTCATTTTTAACATTCAAAGCAAACTCCCCCATTCATCCATGTCTCCTTGCTTTATTTTGCTGAGAAATCACTTTGAAAAACACCCCCCCCCCCCCAAGAATTTCAGGCCGGGGCCATCTTGAATAAGGGCAGATGATTCATGTAACATTTACTTCCTTGAACCATCTGCCCTTAGTTCAGCCATGTAGATGTTCTATTAGAATAGCACTACCCATCAGAAAATGCAACGGAAGTGACGTTCCGAACAAAATTGCTTACTGCACATGTGCTATGCGTTCCAATATGGCCGCTATGCATTTCAATAGGTTTCCTAATCTGATAGAACACAAAGCAGGCAGCGGACATCTTCTTACACCCAAGCAAGTCTTCAGTTTCACACTTTTTTTTAGCAGTTACCTCACCTCATATAGTAAAATAGTCTATTTCACTATAAAATCAGTTTGGTGCTGAGCAGTGCGGGGTGTACCGAGATGGCCGTCGCCACCTTCTGCCTGCAGGCTTGTCTCTGCATATACTATAATACCAGACAATCCAACCTGCAAAAACTACTTCAGGGAGGTGGTACGCCACACTAGGGATCGACTGATTATCGGCAAGGTCGATATGCACTTTCCCTGATATATCGGAATCGGCCCCGGAAGTTACCGATATTGTGCGCGGCGCACACGTAACGTCATTGCGTGTGTTGCTTTACGTGTGTCTCCGCGCACTGGGCTCATAATTTTACACATTCTGCCCTCCCACGCCTCAGACAGCCTCAGACAGTGTGTGCAGCTGCAGTCCAGTCACGGTACCAGCCAGCCACCCACAGGCCCTGGCCTCAGCCACCCAGCACAGGGTGCCAGCCAGCCGCAGCAGGGTGCCAGCTGCCAGCCACCCACCCCACAACAGGGTTCCAGCAAGCCAGCTACCCACAGGGTGACACTAAGCCAGCCACCCACCACAGTGTTCCAGCAAGACAGCCACCCACAACAGGCCACGATGAGTGACACCAACCAGCCACCCACAATAGGGTGACACCAAGCCAGCCATCCACAACAGGGTGACACAAAGTCAGCCACCCACCACAGTATTCCAGCAAGCCATGGAAAGAAAAAGGAATTGGTGGGTGCTCCTGCTTGGAGATAAGTCTTCAATTCAAGATGGAAGGCGACAGGTCCTCTTTGGATTCTTTCATGGAAACCCTGAATGCCAACGATAGGGGTATCAAACTAAAGTATGTGGCTAGTGAGTCTGAAATTAATTTTTTAGACTTACGGATCAGAGTGGAGGGGAATGAAATAATAACTTCAACGTATTTCAAGGAGACAGACCGTAATGGTTATATTCACTTGAACAGCTGCCATCATCCCCCCTGGCTCAAAGGGGTACCTAAGAGTCAGTTTAGGCGCTTGAGGAGAAATTGCTCCAGGTTGGAGGACTATTTGGCGGAGGCTGATTTACTAAAGCGAAAGTCTACTTCAAAGGGCTATAATTTGGAAAAATTAGACATAATCGCTCAGGAGGTGGGGTCCATTGATCGTGGGCATATTTTGGATCCCTCTTCTAGACCACTACCACGGGGCTTCGAAAAGTTCCAAAGTTTACTTTTTTTACTAGCTATTCTTCTCAACATGTTTTGGCAAAGAAGCTCCTCAAAAAACATTGGGGAGTCCTCAGAAGTGATAAAGTTTTGGGGCCGCTTTTACCAGAGTCCCCTTCGATTACTTTTAGGGGCCTGCCCCCGTTGAGGCTGTCGGTGGCTCCTAACATTGTAGATCCCCCTAGGAAGCCTGTCTCGTTCTTTCAAATGAAGGGCTTTTATCCGTGTAGGAGGTGTTCCATTTGTAAGCTGAATCATTTGAAGAACAAGAAATATACAGAGTTCTCCTCGAATGTCACCGAGAGGAAATATGAGATGGAACACTTTTCTACATGTTCTACAAAGAACGTAGTCTATCTCATCACTTGCCCTAGCGGCCTACATTATGTGGGCCGCACTATTAGTCCATTCCAAATACGGATGAACGAGCATGTGGCTAATATCAGGAAAGGTTTCCCGAAGCATTCATTATTCAAGCATTTTGAGGAGAATCATGCAAGGGATCCGAGAGGTACCTCCTTTATGATTATAGACGTCCTCCAGCCTCATTGGAGGGGCTGCCATATAAGGAGGGAAAAATCAAGATTGGAGACGAGATGGATTTTTTTGCTTAAGGTGTATAGGCCTTTTGGCCTTAACATTGAATGGGATGTTAATGAGTTCATTAACAATAGTTAAAGATACCCTGCCCATTCAAGATTCTATGCAAATTAACCCTCTCCCCCTCTGTTTTCTGCTCTCCAGTATATTTCTATTCTTCCATCTGTTGTCTTCTGGATGTTATGTATTTTCATGATTCTTGGTATTAGGTAGTATTATATGGTCTTATCTGAAAGATTTATAGATTTTTTAATGGGCCATACATTTGTAGTTCAGTGTGGTTTCAACTATTTAATTTTTAAACATTTTTAGGAATTTTTTATGCCTATTAATTTTATGTTGTATACATTTTATGTCATATTAGATTTAATTTTTTGCCAATTGTTTTATGCTGTATGCGATTTTCGCTGTGGTGCACCGATTTGGCTTTTGGTGATGTCCCCCTCGGGAGTCCGAGTGTGATGTTACTAAATTGTACATATAATTGGATGCAATGGAGGCTGTGTCCCCCATGTGATTGCCTGATATTGTGTTCTTTCTGTCTGCATCTTATAGCAAATCACTTCCGAAGCCTCTTGGTGGAGTGCATGGGTTGAGTCCGATTGCCACCTATCGAGGTTTTCCGGGTGTGATCTTTCGGCTACACACTTCTGGAGCTTCGTGTTGGAGCGCATAGGTCACTTCCAGTTGTGGGTGGTCGTGCCGGGATGACCTTTCAGGTGCTGAAGTTAAAAATTTGATAAGACAGGCTATTTAAAGGGTTGTGACGCGGACGCTGGACTATGCCCCCTTGACAACGCCGTAATGACAAAACGCGTTGGGAGGAGCTAGTTTAGCGTCACCACGTCACACCCGGAAGTCCGAGGTCGGCCATTTTTTTGGTGGTACTAGGAAGTTCCATTGCTGAAAGCCTCCGGTTCACTACAGCGCATATGTGTTCATTTTATCCATTTGTGGGTGAGTGCATACCCTATTATGTTCTGCTAATAAACTGTTCCTGAGGTATTACACTATGGGCTTGTCCCATTTGCTTATTGTCCCCCACTCCATGTGAGACACCCTGTGTGTGATATACTGTCGGGATCTCGAGGGGAGCCTGTGCCGGTCTCTTCAAGTGGCTTGGAAATCCTTGGAGCAGTTACGTTTGGGAGATAGGCTGTAGTAGTCCTTAAACTACTCGATGCGCTTATCCCACCACTTTCTGGTAAGAGGCTGTATATGGTGGTCGGGACCTCACGCTGTCTGTTATCTTCTTAATCACCTGGGTGGATAACCTCTGCAGTATATTTATTTGGACTGTTCACCACTTTTACTACAGGCTTCATTGGCTGGGTGGATCATCTTTGCAATATATCTGTCTGGACTGTATATCATTTCCAGTTTCGGTTATACTGGTTTATGATCTAAATTTACACATACAGTTTATTTGATTATGAGACTGTTTTACATCTGTGTAGTTTAGTCATTTGTGTATTTTAGTCCAGATACATTTAACAAGCACACCCCAGTCATTGGTTTATGTGTGTTCAGTTCTATATGCTATAGCACAACTCCCCTTTTCTCTCCTTCAATTCAAGTAGTCTTGATGGGTGAAGTGCAGCCAGACTAAGAGTGGATGTCATAAATGCCCAGATGCAGAGCTATCATCAAGGGCAGCTCTTTAAGGGCCGAAGCAAAAGTCCCACGAACAGGCAGAGAAAAAGAAAAGGTGGCACTCAGTGAAGCAGATGATGACAGACATAAAAACTTACATAAGGGCAGAAGTCTATCATCATGGCTCGGCGTCCTTCCGGATCCACAGTGTACCCATCCTCAAAGCTGCCAGCAGCCGGGGGATGACCCTTGGGATGAACCAATCAGAAGGACTTGGTCAAAAAACGAGGCAGCGGTGAACCGCATACCTCACTAAGGGACCGTACAAGCGTAATAACGTAAATGGGCGGTAACCGGTTTCGGAGCATGCGAGCAACTGCTCTTTCTTCAGACCAATGGGAACATGACCAGACGCAAGACATTTAAAGAGCACTGGCTGGAAATGCCATATCAGCAAGAGAAAACACGTGGCTGGCAGACAAGAGCCACTGGACCGGGGACACTGGAACGGAAGGAACCTCAGCTCTATTGCCGACATACATAACATTATAAATTTAACAGGAACATATAAAAAATATATATTTGGCAATAACAAATAAAATATTTAGCAATGATAATTAAAACATGGATAAAAGTTATATACCAAGTGACACAGTACAATATAAGAAAATTATAAAAACAACAAATCAGTTTAGGGAATATCCCATACTGATTTTCATAAAAGGCACATGAGTCATTACGAAGCATTTCTGAAGAAAAAACACAAATAAATATATAAAAAAACACCACTCCAAAAATTAACCCATCAAGCAGCTAAGATACAGAAAATCAGGAATGGACTTCACAGGATGGTATTGACACATGGACAATGTCATAACAGAAGTATTGCAATTGGAAAAGTTGCCCTAAATTTTTTTTTTTTTTTACAGCAAAAACATGTATTTTTTTTTCATAAATCAGCCAGAACTGACAGCAGACGGTAAATACATTGTCAAATACATATAGAGTAGATTCACACGTCTGTAAAATGGGTCAGCATCCATTCCACAATTTGGCGGAACATTTACAGACCCATTGATTTTCAATTCCAGTCTGAAAAATTGGGCAATTACAGGATAAAAAAGTAGGTGTCGGCCATTCCAGGCCCCAAAAATTAGCCCACATGCGTTTACCTGACAGCTAAGAACGTTGTATTCTGTGGCTGAAGGTACATTAGGCATTCACAGGATACATAAGTAAGTGTCGGCCAGTATAGGCCCCAAAAATTAGCCCACATGGGTTTACCTGACAGCTAAGAACGTTGTATTCTGTGGCTGAAGGTAGATTAGGCATTCACAGGATAAATAAGTAAGTGTCAGCCATAAAAGGCCCCAAAAATTAGCCCACATGGGTTCACCTGACAGTTAAGAACGTTGTATTCTGTGGCTGAAGGTACATTAGGCATTCACAGGATAAATAAGTAAGTGTCAGCCATAAAAGGCCCCAAAAATTAGCCCACATGGGTTTACCTGACAGCTAAGAACGTTGTATTCTGTGGCTGAAGGTACATTAGGCATTGACAGAAAAAAATAATTGTTGGCCATGAAAGGCCCCAAAAATTAGGCATTCAATGGACAATGCCTTGTATTTACCGAAGACAAGGACCATGAATTGTTGTGGGTGGATGGCGGTCTGGCGGATATTTGTGGCCTGTCATGAGGAATTTCAATGAAACATGGTCTACTGGTCACATGTGTTGAATTCCTCAGAGATCCATGCCTCATTCATTTTTATAAATGTGAGGTAGTCTACACTGTCATGAGCTAGGCGAGTGCGCTTATCGGTCACGATCCCCCCTGCTGCGCTGAACGTCCTTTCGGACAGGACACTGGACGGGGGGGCAAGCCAACAGTTCCATTGCAAATTGTGCAAGCTCTGGCCAGAGGTCAAGCCTGCCCACCCAGTAGTCCAGGGGTTCATCACTCCTCAGAGTGTCCACATCGGCTGTTAACCCGATGTAGTTGGACACCAGTCGGTCTAGGTGTTCCCTGATGCTGGATCTGGAGTACAGCTGTCGATGGGTCGGCTGAAAGAAGGATCTCATATCTGAAGTGAGCAACACATCTTTAAACCGCCCTCTTCTTGCAGGCGCTGTTGGATTGCTACCCGCAACTGTCTCTCTGTGACTGGAAATTCTTCTGACAGCACACGCAAAAGCAGAATGCAGCTATTCTTGCAACAAGGCCTGGAAGTGCTGCATTCTGACTGCCCTCTGTGATCGTGGTAACATTTCCGACATTTTTTGTTTGCACTGGGGGTCTAAGTACGTTGGCACCCAGTACTGGTCCTTGCCCTAATGCTTTTTATACGGGGGTCCCCCTTAAAACACAGGAGCATGAAGGCCCCCATTCGCACTAAACTGGACGCAGTGTACTGGCCTGGCTCCAGCTCATCATCCAGGTTAATGTCATCTTCGTTCTCCTCCCCCCATCCACGGACAACACCAGGGATCCCATAAAGGTTTAAAGCATGCTCTTCTTGCTCCTCCTCATCCGCCCCGGCACCATCCTCCTCTGACTCCTCTTCAGCCTCCTGTTGTTGACTTGTCTCAGATGGAGTAGCGCCCCCTGGGAATTCATCCAACATTGCGTCTTCCTCATCTTCCTGCTCCTCGACGGCTTGATCAATGACACGACGCAATGCACGCTCCAGAAAGAAGGTGTAAGGTACGACATAACTGATGGCGCCCTAGCCGTGACTGACAAGTTTGATGATCTCATCGAATGGCGGCAAAAGTCTGCATGCGTCGCGCATGAGCAGCCACTGGCGAGGTGAAAAAAAACCAAGCTCCCCAGAACCTGTCCTGCCGCAGAGTTCGTACAGGTAGTCATTAGGCCCTAGCCGTGACTGACAAGTTTGATGATCTCATCGAATGGCCGAAAAAGTCTGCATGCGTCGCGCATGAACAGCCACTGGCAAGGTGAAAAAAAACCAAGCTCCCCAGAACCTGTCCTGCCGCAGAGTTCGTACAGGTAGTCATTAGGCTGCTCCAGCAGAAACGTGCAGTTATCAAGCATATGCAATGTTGAGTTCCATCGCTTTGGGCAGTCACAAATAAGACGCCTGATGGGCAGGTTGTGTCGCCGCTGAATGTCAGCAAGGCAAGCCATGGCTGTGTAAGATCTTCTGAAATGGCCCGAGATTTTCCTGGCCTGCCGAAAGACCCCAGGCACGTCCTGGACCCCAGGGTATTTGGCAACGAATCGCTGCACCACCAAGTTCAGGACGTGTGCCATGCATTATTTTTCCCTGTTTCAGCGCGCTCAGCAGATTGGAACTGTTGTCGCACACCACTTTACCAACTGTCAAATTGAGCGGTGTCAGCCACTGATCTGCCTGTGAACCCAAAGCTGAAAGGAGTGCAGGACCAGTGTGGCTCTTGGCTTCAAGGCACCACAGACGCAGCACAACATGGCAACGTCTCACTTGGCATGTGGAATAGGTTCTGGGGATCTTGGGCGGCGCAGCGGAAGAGACAGTAGCAGCTGAAAAGGAGGAGAGGGAGGATGGAGTAGGAGAAGAAGAGGCAGGCCTGCATGCAATCCGTGGCGGTACAACCCAATCTACACGGGTGCCACGGGTTACATGCTTGACGGCCGTCAGAAGGTTCACCCAGTGGGCGGTAAAAGTGATATACCTTCCCTGCCCCTGTTTGCTAGACCATGTGTCTGTGGCAGTGTTGCCAACCCCCCGGAGTGAAATTTACTGGCAGAACGCCAAAATTTACGGACGGCACCAATTTTTTACTGGCACTGCAAAAATGTACATAAAATTCAGTTTTCAGTGCTAAACCGTGCAAATATGAATAATTAAACTATAAACATGTAGATAGTGCTATTAGCAATGTGTTTAAGTTAAACAAAAGTCATAAACCATATTTCTCCATTTACATGAAGGTCAGATTAATATAACCCAGTCAACACAGAGTTCCCCCATATATCAGAGTGTGCAGGATTCCCCCTTACAGTGTAACTCTGACGTAAAGAGGAATGCTGCAGATTCTGATTTCAAGGGGGAACTCTGATGTAAGCGGGTGCTCTGGTGACCAGAAACTACCTTATATCAGAGTCCACTGCATTCTCCTTTACATCAGAGTTCCCACTTACATCAGGGTCTGCAGCATTGCCCTTTACATCAGAGCGCCCTTTTACATCAGGGTCCACAGAGTTCCCCCTTGCACTGTAAGGGGAGAATCCTGTAGACTGATGTAGAAAAGAATATCAGGAACTCTGATGTGGGGGGGGGGGGGAATCTGGTGACCAGAGACCACCTTCCGCAGATTAATTACACTAAGGTAAGGGGGGAGGGATTCCCTGCTATAAGGGGGAAACCTTTATATCAGTTCCCCCTTACATTATTATATTCACCTAGCCCTTACATCAGTAACCCCCCATTAGACTGGCCTGGCAGCGCTGTCACTTACCTGAGGGTGGTCAGAGGCTGCGGACTTCATACAGGAGGTGGTTAGAGGCTGTGGACATGATACCAGAGGTGGTCAGAGGATGCGGACATGGTATAGGAGGTGGTCAGAGGATGCGCGGACATGGTACAGGAGGTGGTCAGAGGCTGCAGACACCCCCATCCCCCCCCCAACAGTAGTGTCCTAATCTGCCCCCCTTCACCCTCCACATCAGTGTCCACCTCTGCCACCCTTTACATCACCCTCCCACAGCAGAGTCCTCCTCTGCCCACCTTCATATACCCTTTACAGCACTGTCCTTCTCTGCCCCCTGCCTTTAGCCCCCCCCCCCCACAGCACAGTGTCTCTCTGCCCCACTTCAGCCCCCACAGCTCTGTACTTCTCTGCCCCCTGCTTTTAGCCCCCCATAGCACAATGTCCTTCTCTGCCCCCACAGCACTGTCCATTTCTGCCCCCACAGCACTGTCCTTCTCTGCCCCTTGCCTTTAGCCCCCCACAGCACTGAGCACTGTCCTTCTCTGCCCCTTGCCTTTAGCCCCCACAGCACTGAGCACTGTCCTTCTCTGCCCCCTGCCTTTAGCCCCCACAGCACTGTCCTTCTCTGCCCCCTGCCTTTAGCCCCCAAAAAAACAAATAACCCAGGGATAAAAAGAAATCCCAAACAGCCCAAAGGACCAAACCAGGAACCCTAAGGGACCGCCGCACTAAGAACCTTGCGGCCAAAGGAAGCATCTGCCGATGCTTGAACATCCACTACGTGGAACAGGGTGAAGGTGTGCACGGTCGACCAGGTCGCCGCCCTACACACCTGGGCCACAGAAGCCCCATGACGACAGGCCCAAGACGTACTCAGAGATCTGGTAGAGTGCGCCTTCACAGGCATAGGGGAAACTTTTCCCCGCAAAGCATAGGCCTGTTCCTAGACATTGAAACTGAAGCAGGAAACAGGAAGCAGGAGGGTATAGACTGAGGGGACCACCCCCTGGGGTGGGGATATGTTAAAAGCTTTAATATTGACATATTCTGTTGCCTAGCTACTCCTACGGAGCAAAGTCTAATACCCCATTGTGACGAATATGAAGATGGCGGCGACTGTCGGAGGACGTAAGAGAAATACTGGTTCCAGCTTGGGTATATGCCGATCTCGTTTGTTATCCCTCGGTACATCTATCAATTACTCAAACAAGAGAAGCTCTCATGGTGCAGTATATAAGGGTAAACTTTTATTTCTTAAAAAATGCAGGTCACTTACTAGAAAGTAAGGAATTAAATGCAGTGTACATCCAGACAGCCGCCGATGCGGTACGTTTCCGATGCTTCCGGTCTCGGCTGAAGACCGGAAGTGACGTCAATACAGCTTGTCCCTGACGCGTTGCGCTACAACACACGTAGCTTTTTCAAAGGGGTAAAGGGGCATACCAGCAATTGAAATGCCTGAAGACATGGAAGCGGGGCAGAGTTAAGAAACAGAGGCAACAATTCCACCTCTGGAGGCTGAACCAACAGCTAAACCGACTACAACATGGAAGCAGTTGGTCTGCAGGTGCAATAAGAAAAAGAAGAGAACACCATAGCTACCAAGCCGCAGGCACAGAAGCCAGTGATGTCAGATGCCGCAGGCTGATCCATCTACAGAGACTGTACAAAGAGAAACAACAACTCCATCAAAGAAGGGTTTAAAAGCTACCAAGCCTCAAGCACAGAAGCCAGAGGCTAAGCCAACAGCTGAAGTGCCAAAAGATATTAAAGTGAGCCAGACAGCTGTTCCCAGAACTCACAGGAGTTCATAGGACTGTGCTATCTGAGGTCACTTCCTTGCTAGGGAAGCTTAATCGTCCCTCCAGCAGCTAAGGCCGCAGCTCCTTGTATATAGTGTACAGATCTTTTTTTCTCATCACTGTATTGGTGTCACAGGTGACATCAGTTAGCGTCAATTCAGGACAGCGTCAGATTGCCGCCACATATTTAGTAATACATTTTAACTCTTGAGGAGATTAAATGGGGATATAATACATAAGGGGTCCATATAGTGAACTTGATGTTGAGTTATTCACTTTAAGGTCAACACAGAGGACAAGGGGGCACTCTTTACGTCTAGAGGAAAACAGATTTCGCCTCCAAATACGGAAAGGTTTCTTCACCGTAAGAGCTGTGAAAATGTGGAATAGACTCCCTTCAGAGGTGGTTTTGGCCAGCTCACTAGATTGCTTTAAAAAGGTCTGGATTCTTTCCTGGATGTACATAATATATAAACGAGTACTAATATTTATAGGTAAAGTTGATCCAGGGAATATCCGATTGCCTCTCGGGGGATCAGGAAGGATTTTTTTTCCCCTGCTGTAGCAAATTGGATCAAGCTTTGCTGGGGTTTTTCGCCTTCCTCTGGATCAACTGCGGGTATAGGATTGTGTATATGGGATTGTATGTTTCTGTATTCAGAAGGTGCTGTGGCCCAAATTCACAACTTAGATGCAATGAGTGGCTGCATTGGAGGCATTTTCCAGATGTCCTCCCTAGTACCCCTACCCAAAGAACACTCCAAAGAAGATGTCGTGTCTGTAGGAAACGCGGATTTAGGCGGGATACATGCTATTTTTGTCCCTCCTTTCCTGGCCAACCTGGTCTCTGCATCGGGGATTGTTTCTGTCGCTACCACACACTAGTAGAGTTTTAGTATAGGATACAGCACGGCACAGTCTAGGGCACACTTTTTCACTTTTTCTTCACAAAGATGTTGGCTATCGCATTTTAGAGACCCTAGCCTGGAACAGTTTTTTTTACAGTTACCAAAAAGTGTAAAAAAAAATAAAAATAAAAAAGCCAAAAAAAAACAGTTGTCGTTTTATGGAGTTAATTTTTTGATCTTACTCTACTTTTACTGTACTTTATAATATACTGCTAGACTATGGGCTGAAGGAAGAAAAAAAGAACATTGCATGTATGCCCATCATTAGAAGTGGGTGGATGCTGGGAGGTCTAATGGCGGGCAGACCACACACACTTTCTGGTATTGTTTGTTTTTTACAGCCAGCGGCCAGCTTTCACGTAAAAGCAATCCTACCAGATAATTAGCCACTAGACTGCTTTTACAAGCAGTGGGAGGGGACTTAGAAAGAAAACACCCCAAGATATTTGCTGAGAGGCATGTTGACTCCATGGAGTATTTTTATATTTTGCCACATGTATCAGGAAAATAATGAAAATTTTTTTTTTTTACACAAAGTTGTTACTAAATGATATATTGCTCACACATGCCATGGGTATAAGTGGAATGATACCCCAAAATACATTCTGCTGCTTCTCCTGAGTACAGGGATACCACTTGTGTGAGACTTTTTGGCAGTCTAGCCGTGTACAGGACCCCGAAAACCAATCAATGCCATCAGGCTTTTTAAGGGCGTAAATTGTTGATTTCACTCCTCACTACCTATCAGAGTCTCCGAGGCCATGAAATGACAAGATCCCAACCCCCCCCCCCCCCCCAAATTACCCCTTTTCAGGAAGTAGACACCCCAAGGTATTTGCTAAGAGGCATGGTGAATATTTTGCAGCTCTCATTTGTTTTGGAAAATGAAGAAAAACAGAAAAGTTTTTTTTCAGATTTCAAAACTTTGTGACAAAAAAGTGACATCTACAAAATATTCAAAATGCCTCTCAGCAAATAAGTTACGTGTCAACTTTCCGAAAAGGGGCAATTGGGGGGGGGGGATTGTGCTATCTTGGCATTTCATTGCCTCCGAAACTGTGATAGGTAGTGAGGAGTGAAATCAACAATTTCCACTCTTAGCCTGAAGGTGATTGGTTTTCGGGGTCCTGTACGCGACTAGACTGCCAAAAAGTCTCATGTGGTATCTCCATACTCAGGAGATGCAGCCGAATGTAATTTGGAGTGTCATTTTACATATACCCATGGCATGTGTGAGCAATACATCATTTAAGTGACAACTTAACCTCCCTAGCGGTATTCCCCGAGTGTGGCTCGGGGTTAAATTTCAGTGCCAAAAGCGATAACCCCGAGCCACACTTGGGGTACCGCTAGGAAGATCACTGGATCCTGTAAGAGAGGGTACTCACCTTGTCCCCGGGATCCAGTGATGTATCCCGGCAGTGTGCGGCGGCCGGATCTTCCTCCCGATGCTCTGAGCCCCGGCTTCCGTCTCCTGCGACGTGACGCTCGCAGGGGGGGTGGAACCCGGCGGCAAATTCAAACAGTAAAACACACCAAACACACTGATACGTTACAAAATAAAATAAATTCACATTAGTTTGCCCCCAGTGCCCTTTCCTGCAGTTTTACTGTACTTATATATATATATATATATATATACACGTGTATGTGTGTATATATATATACACATACAAATGTGTATGTGTGTCTATATATATATATATATATATATATAAAAATAATATATGTATATACATACTTTAACTTATTTATAGTTATTTATTATAATTTACGATTTTGTGTTTTAAACTTTATCATACCCGAGATGTTATAAAGAAGAACGCACAGTAAAAAAAAAAGATATGTAAATAGTTAGTTTGGACTGCTCATTCTTAAGAATTACATGCAAAATAATGGTACCGCTTTCAGCACCTAAAAATCGGAAAGAATCATACCGCCATGGAGGTTAAATGACACTGACTGGAGTATTGGCACTGCTGGAACAGTTAAAGGGCAAACATTTATAAACCTATTACAAGAAAAAAATTTTTGGAGCAGTTTATTGAGGCCCCCCACTAGAAATGATACTCTGTTGGATCTGGTAATCTCAAACAATGCAGAGCTTATTAATAATGTTCATATAAAAGAACATCTGGGTAGCAGTGACCATAATATCATTTCATTTAATGTTAGCTGTAAGCAAAAAACACTTAACTTTAAGAGAGCAAATTTTCCTAGGATGAGGGCTGCTCTCCAGGATTTAGTCTGGGAGGGAATATTGGCATCTATGAGCACAGAACAGAAATGGGAATTATTCAAAAAAACTGTATGCAAACTCACTGCAAAGTATATTCCCATGGGCAATAAGTTTAAAAGGCTAAAAATAAAACCTATGTGGCTCAAGTTAAAAAAAGCTATAAATAATAAGAAAAGAGGTTTTAAAACATATAAAAATGAAGGAACACTATCATTGTTTAATTGTTATAAAGAATATAACAGAATATGTAAAAAGGAAATCAAAGCGGTAGTATACCGCTTTTTGCGACTTTTAACTACAGGTAAGCCTATAATAAGGCTTACCTGTAGGTAGAATTAATATCTCCTAAACCTGCACACTTTAGGAGATATTTGCACTGCATGCAGCCGCTCACGCGAGCGGCGCATGCGCTCTGAAGGTCCGGCGGACCTTCAGCGTTGCTTGCCGAAAAATGACTCCCGCGCACATGTGCGGGAGTGACGTCATCGCGGCTCTGGCCAATCACAGCGCCGGAGCCGACGAACCCGGAAGAGCCGCGGAGGGATCATGTCAGCTCCCACAGCGGTGTCCGGGGGTCCATGTCGGGGCTTCGTTCTAAGGTAAGTATTTCATAATGAGCTCGTATGCGATGCATACGAGCTCATTATGCCTTTGTCTTGCAGGGTTTTTTTTTTTATTATTTATATTTTTTAAGTATACAACCGCTTCAAGGGTGCAAAAATTCAAAATGAACGACAGATTGCAAAGGATAGGAGGACAAACCCCAAAAAACTCTTCAAATATATTAATAGTAAAAAGGTTAGCTCTGAGCATGTAGGCCCTTTACAAAATAATCATGTGTGGGTGACTGGGAAGGCAAACTTATTAAATACTTTCTTCAGCTCTGTGTATACAAAATAGCATGGGGGCAGCTCATGACCATAATGAGGATGGTATTGACATAGCCCCAAATGATCCACAATGGCTCAAAAGTGATATGGTCCAGAAATATTTTGACAGAATAAGGGTGGATAAAGCGCCTGGACCAGGCATCAACCCACGCAGCCTAAAAGATTTGAGCGGTAATTTCAAGGCCTTTGTTTCTATTTTTTAGGGACTCGTTAAGGACTGGAATAGTACCACTGGATTGACGTAGGGCCAATGTGGTGCCTATATTTAAAAAGGGATCAAAGTCTTTGCCAAGTATCTATAGATCTGTTAGTTTAACTTCTATAGTCGGGAAGATACTGGAGAGTTTAATAAAAGACCACATAGATGAGTTCATGCTGGAAAAAAATATTTTAAGCAACAGACAGCATGGATTCATGAAACACAGAAGTTGTCAAACAAACCTGATTTCTTTTTATGGGGAGGTAAGTAAAACCTTGGACAGAGGGGTGGCTGTGGACGTAGTATACTTGGATTTTGCAAAAGCGCGTGACACAGTTCCCCACACACGGCTAATGTGTAAGGTAAAGTCTACAGGCTTGGAAAGATCAGTTTGTAAATGGATAGAAAATTGGCTAAAAGATAGAATTCAGAGAGTAGTGGTTAATGATTCTTACTCTGAATGGTTTTCAGTGGTGTACCCCAAGGTTTAGTGTTGGGACTCTTACTTTTTAATACCGTTATAAATTATATAGGGTCTGGGATTAAAAGTAGCATTTCAGTCTTTGCAGACGACACCAAGCTTTGCAGTGGAATAACTTCCTTACAGGATGTCTCCAACTTACAAGCTGACCTCAATGTCATTGGGCGACTATGTGGCAAATGAGGTTTAATGTTGATAAATGTAAAGTTATGCACTTGGGGGCTAAGAATATGCATGCATCATACATACTAGGGGGAATAGAACTGGGGGAATCCATAGTGGAGAAGGATCTGGGTGTTCTGGTAGATCCTAAGCTTAATAATAGCATGCAATGCCAAGCTGTGGTTTCCAAAGCAAGCAAAGTCCTTTATTGTATTAACAGAGGCATGGACTCAAAGACAGAGAGATATAATTTTGCCCCTGTACAAATCATTAGTAAGACCTCATCTGGAATATGCAGTTCAGTTTTGGGCACCAGTTCTTAAAAAAGATATCGGGGAACTGGAGAAAGTGCAGAGAAGGGCACCCAAACTAATAAGAGGCATGGAGGAGCTCAGCTATGAGGAGAGATCAGAGATGAATTTATTATTTCTTGAGAAGAGGAGATTAAGGGGGAATATGATATGATATGTGGGATCAGTAAGAGACAGTGGTGGTGGAGGATGGGATCAGTAAGAGACAGTGGTGGTTGCGGATGGGATCAGTAAGAGACAGTGGTGGTGGAGAATGGGATCAGTAAGAGACAGCGGTGGTGGAGGATGGGATCAGTAAGAGATAGTGGTGGTGGACGATGGAATCAGAAAGAGACATTGGTGGTGGTTGGAATCAGTAAGAGAAAGTAGTGGGTGGAGGATAGGATCAGTAAGAGGCAGTGGTGGGTGGGGATCAGTAGGAGGCAGTGGTGGTGGAGGATGGGATCAGTAAGAGACAGTGGAGGATGTGATCAGTAAGATACAGTGGTGGGTGGAGGATGGGATCAGTAAGAGACAGTGGTGGGTGTAGGATGGGATCTGTAAGAGAAAGTAGTGGGTGGAGGATGGGATCTGTAAGAGAAAGTAGTGGGTGGAGGATGGGATCTGTAAGAGAAAGTAGTGGGTGGAGGATGGGATCAGTAAGAGACAGTGGCAGGGGAGAATGGGATCAGCAAGAGACAGTGGTGGGTGGGGATCAGTAAGACAGTGGTGGTGGAGGATGGGATCAGTAAGAGACAGTGGTGGTGGAGGATGGGATCAGTAAGAGACGGTGGTGGTGGAGGATGGGATCAGTAAGAGACGGTGGTGGGTGGGATATCAGTATGAAACATTGGATGATGAGATCAGTAAGAAACAGTGGTGGGTGTAGGATGGGATAAGTAAGAGACAGTGGTGGGTAGAGGATGGGATCAGTAAGAGACAGTGGTGGTGGAGGATGGGATCTTGGTGGAGGATGGATCAGTAAGAGACAGTGGTGGTGGAGAATGGGATCAGTAAGAGGCAGTGGTGGTGGAGGATGGGATCAGTAAGAGACAGTGGCGGTGGAGGATGGGATCAGTAAGAGACAGTAGTGGTGGAGGATGGGGTCTGTAAGAGACAGTGGGTGGAGGATGGGATCGGTAAGAGACAGTGGTGGTGGAGGATGGGATCAGTAAGAGACAGTGGTGGGTGGAGGATGAGATCAGTAAGAGACAGTGGTGGGTGGGGGGAGGGATCAGTAAGAGACAGTGGTGGCGGAGAATGAGATCAGTAAGAGACAGTGGTGGCAGAGAATGAGATCAGTAAGAGACAGTGGTGGTGGAGGATGGGATCAGTAAGACAGTAGCAAGGGAGGATGGGATCAGTAAGAGACAGTGGTGGTGGAGGATGGGATCAGTAAGAGACAGTGGTGGCGGAGAATGAGATCAGTAAGAGACAGTGGTGGTGGAGGATGGGAACAGTAAGACAGTGGCAAGGGAGGATGGGATCAGTAAGAGACAGTGGTGGCGGAGAATGAGATCAGTAAGAGACAGTGGTGGTGGAGGATGGGAACAGTAAGACAGTGGCAAGGGAGGATGGGATCAGTAAGAGACAGTAGTGGTGGAGGATGGGATCAGTAAGACAGTGGCAGGGGAGGATGGGATCAGTAAGAGACAGTGGTGGTGGAGGATGGGATCAGTAAGACAGTGGCAGGGGAGGATGGGATCAGTAAGAGACAGTGGTGGTGGAGTATGGGATCAGTAAGAAACAGTGGTGGTGGAGGATGGAAAGAATTGGACTGGCAATCACTCACTATGTCAGTTTACGGATTCCCTCTCAGTCTCCTCAGGTGTCTACAGTGATTGTTCTGATGACATGGGGACTCTTCACAGAGCCCCTCCCCCTCACCTCTATTGGTTATCAGCTAGGCAGCTGACTTTGTCCTTCAAGAGGAACTACACTGCATCTGAGCACCACAAACCAAATACATTATTTAATTCATTTTTAATCTTCAAAGCAAACTCCCCTATTCATCCATCCATGTCTCTTTATTTTGTGGAGAAATCACTTTGAAAACCCCCCACCTTCCCCCAGCATTTCTGGCCTTGGCCATCTTGAGTAAGGGCGGATGATTCATGTAACATTTACTTCCTGGAACCATCTACCCTTACCTCAGCCATGAAGGCAGGAAGGTGTGCTTACTTGAGAAAACCCCTTCTCCCCTCCTAAATGCTCCTGGGATGTATGACATCATTTGGCTCGGCCTGAAAACCAGGAAGTAACTTAAGAAATTAAAAAAAAAAAAAAAAGTTGAAACCAAGTAAATATAATATATTTTCCTATCTGGTGATGAGATGGGATCAGTGACAGCTGTGGTAGGGGGATGGGATGAGTGACAGCGGTGGTGGGGGGGATAGGGATGAGACCTGTGGGGGAGGGGGGGGGTTCATTTTTAACATTCAAAGCAAACTCCCCCATTCATCCATGTCTCCTTGCTTTATTTTGCTGAGAAATCACTTTGAAAAACACCCCCCCCCCCCCAAGAATTTCAGGCCGGGGCCATCTTGAATAAGGGCAGATGATTCATGTAACATTTACTTCCTTGAACCATCTGCCCTTAGTTCAGCCATGTAGATGTTCTATTAGAATAGCACTACCCATCAGAAAATGCAACGGAAGTGACGTTCCGAACAAAATTGCTTACTGCACATGTGCTATGCGTTCCAATATGGCCGCTATGCATTTCAATAGGTTTCCTAATCTGATAGAACACAAAGCAGGCAGCGGACATCTTCTTACACCCAAGCAAGTCTTCAGTTTCACACTTTTTTTTAGCAGTTACCTCACCTCATATAGTAAAATAGTCTATTTCACTATAAAATCAGTTTGGTGCTGAGCAGTGCGGGGTGTACCGAGATGGCCGTCGCCACCTTCTGCCTGCAGGCTTGTCTCTGCATATACTATAATACCAGACAATCCAACCTGCAAAAACTACTTCAGGGAGGTGGTACGCCACACTAGGGATCGACTGATTATCGGCAAGGTCGATATGCACTTTCCCTGATATATCGGAATCGGCCCCGGAAGTTACCGATATTGTGCGCGGCGCACACGTAACGTCATTGCGTGTGTTGCTTTACGTGTGTCTCCGCGCACTGGGCTCATAATTTTACACATTCTGCCCTCCCACGCCTCAGACAGCCTCAGACAGTGTGTGCAGCTGCAGTCCAGTCACGGTACCAGCCAGCCACCCACAGGCCCTGGCCTCAGCCACCCAGCACAGGGTGCCAGCCAGCCGCAGCAGGGTGCCAGCTGCCAGCCACCCACCCCACAACAGGGTTCCAGCAAGCCAGCTACCCACAGGGTGACACTAAGCCAGCCACCCACCACAGTGTTCCAGCAAGACAGCCACCCACAACAGGCCACGATGAGTGACACCAACCAGCCACCCACAATAGGGTGACACCAAGCCAGCCATCCACAACAGGGTGACACAAAGTCAGCCACCCACCACAGTATTCCAGCAAGCCATGGAAAGAAAAAGGAATTGGTGGGTGCTCCTGCTTGGAGATAAGTCTTCAATTCAAGATGGAAGGCGACAGGTCCTCTTTGGATTCTTTCATGGAAACCCTGAATGCCAACGATAGGGGTATCAAACTAAAGTATGTGGCTAGTGAGTCTGAAATTAATTTTTTAGACTTACGGATCAGAGTAGAGGGGAATGAAATAATAACTTCAACGTATTTCAAGGAGACAGACCGTAATGGTTATATTCACTTGAACAGCTGCCATCATCCCCCCTGGCTCAAAGGGGTACCTAAGAGTCAGTTTAGGCGCTTGAGGAGAAATTGCTCCAGGTTGGAGGACTATTTGGCGGAGGCTGATTTACTAAAGCGAAAGTCTACTTCAAAGGGCTATAATTTGGAAAAATTAGACATAATCGCTCAGGAGGTGGGGTCCATTGATCGTGGGCATATTTTGGATCCCTCTTCTAGACCACTACCACGGGGCTTCGAAAAGTTCCAAAGTTTACTTTTTTTACTAGCTATTCTTCTCAACATGTTTTGGCAAAGAAGCTCCTCAAAAAACATTGGGGAGTCCTCAGAAGTGATAAAGTTTTGGGGCCGCTTTTACCAGAGTCCCCTTCGATTACTTTTAGGGGCCTGCCCCCGTTGAGGCTGTCGGTGGCTCCTAACATTGTAGATCCCCCTAGGAAGCCTGTCTCGTTCTTTCAAATGAAGGGCTTTTATCCGTGTAGGAGGTGTTCCATTTGTAAGCTGAATCATTTGAAGAACAAGAAATATACAGAGTTCTCCTCGAATGTCACCGAGAGGAAATATGAGATGGAACACTTTTCTACATGTTCTACAAAGAACGTAGTCTATCTCATCACTTGCCCTAGCGGCCTACATTATGTGGGCCGCACTATTAGTCCATTCCAAATACGGATGAACGAGCATGTGGCTAATATCAGGAAAGGTTTCCCGAAGCATTCATTATTCAAGCATTTTGAGGAGAATCATGCAAGGGATCCGAGAGGTACCTCCTTTATGATTATAGACGTCCTCCAGCCTCATTGGAGGGGCTGCCATATAAGGAGGGAAAAATCAAGATTGGAGACGAGATGGATTTTTTTGCTTAAGGTGTATAGGCCTTTTGGCCTTAACATTGAATGGGATGTTAATGAGTTCATTAACAATAGTTAAAGATACCCTGCCCATTCAAGATTCTATGCAAATTAACCCTCTCCCCCTCTGTTTTCTGCTCTCCAGTATATTTCTATTCTTCCATCTGTTGTCTTCTGGATGTTATGTATTTTCATGATTCTTGGTATTAGGTAGTATTATATGGTCTTATCTGAAAGATTTATAGATTTTTTAATGGGCCATACATTTGTAGTTCAGTGTGGTTTCAACTATTTAATTTTTAAACATTTTTAGGAATTTTTTATGCCTATTAATTTTATGTTGTATACATTTTATGTCATATTAGATTTAATTTTTTGCCAATTGTTTTATGCTGTATGCGATTTTCGCTGTGGTGCACCGATTTGGCTTTTGGTGATGTCCCCCTCGGGAGTCCGAGTGTGATGTTACTAAATTGTACATATAATTGGATGCAATGGAGGCTGTGTCCCCCATGTGATTGCCTGATATTGTGTTCTTTCTGTCTGCATCTTATAGCAAATCACTTCCGAAGCCTCTTGGTGGAGTGCATGGGTTGAGTCCGATTGCCACCTATCGAGGTTTTCCGGGTGTGATCTTTCGGCTACACACTTCTGGAGCTTCGTGTTGGAGCGCATAGGTCACTTCCAGTTGTGGGTGGTCGTGCCGGGATGACCTTTCAGGTGCTGAAGTTAAAAATTTGATAAGACAGGCTATTTAAAGGGTTGTGACGCGGACGCTGGACTATGCCCCCTTGACAACGCCGTAATGACAAAACGCGTTGGGAGGAGCTAGTTTAGCGTCACCACGTCACACCCGGAAGTCCGAGGTCGGCCATTTTTTTGGTGGTACTAGGAAGTTCCATTGCTGAAAGCCTCCGGTTCACTACAGCGCATATGTGTTCATTTTATCCATTTGTGGGTGAGTGCATACCCTATTATGTTCTGCTAATAAACTGTTCCTGAGGTATTACACTATGGGCTTGTCCCATTTGCTTATTGTCCCCCACTCCATGTGAGACACCCTGTGTGTGATATACTGTCGGGATCTCGAGGGGAGCCTGTGCCGGTCTCTTCAAGTGGCTTGGAAATCCTTGGAGCAGTTACGTTTGGGAGATAGGCTGTAGTAGTCCTTAAACTACTCGATGCGCTTATCCCACCACTTTCTGGTAAGAGGCTGTATATGGTGGTCGGGACCTCACGCTGTCTGTTATCTTCTTAATCACCTGGGTGGATAACCTCTGCAGTATATTTATTTGGACTGTTCACCACTTTTACTACAGGCTTCATTGGCTGGGTGGATCATCTTTGCAATATATCTGTCTGGACTGTATATCATTTCCAGTTTCGGTTATACTGGTTTATGATCTAAATTTACACATACAGTTTATTTGATTATGAGACTGTTTTACATCTGTGTAGTTTAGTCATTTGTGTATTTTAGTCCAGATACATTTAACAAGCACACCCCAGTCATTGGTTTATGTGTGTTCAGTTCTATATGCTATAGCACAACTCCCCTTTTCTCTCCTTCAATTCAAGTAGTCTTGATGGGTGAAGTGCAGCCAGACTAAGAGTGGATGTCATAAATGCCCAGATGCAGAGCTATCATCAAGGGCAGCTCTTTAAGGGCCGAAGCAAAAGTCCCACGAACAGGCAGAGAAAAAGAAAAGGTGGCACTCAGTGAAGCAGATGATGACAGACATAAAAACTTACATAAGGGCAGAAGTCTATCATCATGGCTCGGCGTCCTTCCGGATCCACAGTGTACCCATCCTCAAAGCTGCCAGCAGCCGGGGGATGACCCTTGGGATGAACCAATCAGAAGGACTTGGTCAAAAAACGAGGCAGCGGTGAACCGCATACCTCACTAAGGGACCGTACAAGCGTAATAACGTAAATGGGCGGTAACCGGTTTCGGAGCATGCGAGCAACTGCTCTTTCTTCAGACCAATGGGAACATGACCAGACGCAAGACATTTAAAGAGCACTGGCTGGAAATGCCATATCAGCAAGAGAAAACACGTGGCTGGCAGACAAGAGCCACTGGACCGGGGACACTGGAACGGAAGGAACCTCAGCTCTATTGCCGACATACATAACATTATAAATTTAACAGGAACATATAAAAAATATATATTTGGCAATAACAAATAAAATATTTAGCAATGATAATTAAAACATGGATAAAAGTTATATACCAAGTGACACAGTACAATATAAGAAAATTATAAAAACAACAAATCAGTTTAGGGAATATCCCATACTGATTTTCATAAAAGGCACATGAGTCATTACGAAGCATTTCTGAAGAAAAAACACAAATAAATATATAAAAAAACACCACTCCAAAAATTAACCCATCAAGCAGCTAAGATACAGAAAATCAGGAATGGACTTCACAGGATGGTATTGACACATGGACAATGTCATAACAGAAGTATTGCAATTGGAAAAGTTGCCCTAAATTTTTTTTTTTTTTTACAGCAAAAACATGTATTTTTTTTTCATAAATCAGCCAGAACTGACAGCAGACGGTAAATACATTGTCAAATACATATAGAGTAGATTCACACGTCTGTAAAATGGGTCAGCATCCATTCCACAATTTGGCGGAACATTTACAGACCCATTGATTTTCAATTCCAGTCTGAAAAATTGGGCAATTACAGGATAAAAAAGTAGGTGTCGGCCATTCCAGGCCCCAAAAATTAGCCCACATGCGTTTACCTGACAGCTAAGAACGTTGTATTCTGTGGCTGAAGGTACATTAGGCATTCACAGGATACATAAGTAAGTGTCGGCCAGTATAGGCCCCAAAAATTAGCCCACATGGGTTTACCTGACAGCTAAGAACGTTGTATTCTGTGGCTGAAGGTAGATTAGGCATTCACAGGATAAATAAGTAAGTGTCAGCCATAAAAGGCCCCAAAAATTAGCCCACATGGGTTCACCTGACAGTTAAGAACGTTGTATTCTGTGGCTGAAGGTACATTAGGCATTCACAGGATAAATAAGTAAGTGTCAGCCATAAAAGGCCCCAAAAATTAGCCCACATGGGTTTACCTGACAGCTAAGAACGTTGTATTCTGTGGCTGAAGGTACATTAGGCATTGACAGAAAAAAATAATTGTTGGCCATGAAAGGCCCCAAAAATTAGGCATTCAATGGACAATGCCTTGTATTTACCGAAGACAAGGACCATGAATTGTTGTGGGTGGATGGCGGTCTGGCGGATATTTGTGGCCTGTCATGAGGAATTTCAATGAAACATGGTCTACTGGTCACATGTGTTGAATTCCTCAGAGATCCATGCCTCATTCATTTTTATAAATGTGAGGTAGTCTACACTGTCATGAGCTAGGCGAGTGCGCTTATCGGTCACGATCCCCCCTGCTGCGCTGAACGTCCTTTCGGACAGGACACTGGACGGGGGGGCAAGCCAACAGTTCCATTGCAAATTGTGCAAGCTCTGGCCAGAGGTCAAGCCTGCCCACCCAGTAGTCCAGGGGTTCATCACTCCTCAGAGTGTCCACATCGGCTGTTAACCCGATGTAGTTGGACACCAGTCGGTCTAGGTGTTCCCTGATGCTGGATCTGGAGTACAGCTGTCGATGGGTCGGCTGAAAGAAGGATCTCATATCTGAAGTGAGCAACACATCTTTAAACCGCCCTCTTCTTGCAGGCGCTGTTGGATTGCTACCCGCAACTGTCTCTCTGTGACTGGAAATTCTTCTGACAGCACACGCAAAAGCAGAATGCAGCTATTCTTGCAACAAGGCCTGGAAGTGCTGCATTCTGACTGCCCTCTGTGATCGTGGTAACATTTCCGACATTTTTTGTTTGCACTGGGGGTCTAAGTACGTTGGCACCCAGTACTGGTCCTTGCCCTAATGCTTTTTATACGGGGGTCCCCCTTAAAACACAGGAGCATGAAGGCCCCCATTCGCACTAAACTGGACGCAGTGTACTGGCCTGGCTCCAGCTCATCATCCAGGTTAATGTCATCTTCGTTCTCCTCCCCCCATCCACGGACAACACCAGGGATCCCATAAAGGTTTAAAGCATGCTCTTCTTGCTCCTCCTCATCCGCCCCGGCACCATCCTCCTCTGACTCCTCTTCAGCCTCCTGTTGTTGACTTGTCTCAGATGGAGTAGCGCCCCCTGGGAATTCATCCAACATTGCGTCTTCCTCATCTTCCTGCTCCTCGACGGCTTGATCAATGACACGACGCAATGCACGCTCCAGAAAGAAGGTGTAAGGTACGACATAACTGATGGCGCCCTAGCCGTGACTGACAAGTTTGATGATCTCATCGAATGGCGGCAAAAGTCTGCATGCGTCGCGCATGAGCAGCCACTGGCGAGGTGAAAAAAAACCAAGCTCCCCAGAACCTGTCCTGCCGCAGAGTTCGTACAAGTAGTCATTAGGCCCTAGCCGTGACTGACAAGTTTGATGATCTCATCGAATGGCCGAAAAAGTCTGCATGCGTCGCGCATGAACAGCCACTGGCAAGGTGAAAAAAAACCAAGCTCCCCAGAACCTGTCCTGCCGCAGAGTTCGTACAGGTAGTCATTAGGCTGCTCCAGCAGAAACGTGCAGTTATCAAGCATATGCAATGTTGAGTTCCATCGCTTTGGGCAGTCACAAATAAGACGCCTGATGGGCAGGTTGTGTCGCCGCTGAATGTCAGCAAGGCAAGCCATGGCTGTGTAAGATCTTCTGAAATGGCCCGAGATTTTCCTGGCCTGCCGAAAGACCCCAGGCACGTCCTGGACCCCAGGGTATTTGGCAACGAATCGCTGCACCACCAAGTTCAGGACGTGTGCCATGCATTATTTTTCCCTGTTTCAGCGCGCTCAGCAGATTGGAACTGTTGTCGCACACCACTTTACCAACTGTCAAATTGAGCGGTGTCAGCCACTGATCTGCCTGTGAACCCAAAGCTGAAAGGAGTGCAGGACCAGTGTGGCTCTTGGCTTCAAGGCACCACAGACGCAGCACAACATGGCAACGTCTCACTTGGCATGTGGAATAGGTTCTGGGGATCTTGGGCGGCGCAGCGGAAGAGACAGTAGCAGCTGAAAAGGAGGAGAGGGAGGATGGAGTAGGAGAAGAAGAGGCAGGCCTGCATGCAATCCGTGGCGGTACAACCCAATCTACACGGGTGCCACGGGTTACATGCTTGACGGCCGTCAGAAGGTTCACCCAGTGGGCGGTAAAAGTGATATACCTTCCCTGCCCCTGTTTGCTAGACCATGTGTCTGTGGCAGTGTTGCCAACCCCCCGGAGTGAAATTTACTGGCAGAACGCCAAAATTTACGGACGGCACCAATTTTTTACTGGCACTGCAAAAATGTACATAAAATTCAGTTTTCAGTGCTAAACCGTGCAAATATGAATAATTAAACTATAAACATGTAGATAGTGCTATTAGCAATGTGTTTAAGTTAAACAAAAGTCATAAACCATATTTCTCCATTTACATGAAGGTCAGATTAATATAACCCAGTCAACACAGAGTTCCCCCATATATCAGAGTGTGCAGGATTCCCCCTTACAGTGTAACTCTGACGTAAAGAGGAATGCTGCAGATTCTGATTTCAAGGGGGAACTCTGATGTAAGCGGGTGCTCTGGTGACCAGAAACTACCTTATATCAGAGTCCACTGCATTCTCCTTTACATCAGAGTTCCCACTTACATCAGGGTCTGCAGCATTGCCCTTTACATCAGAGCGCCCTTTTACATCAGGGTCCACAGAGTTCCCCCTTGCACTGTAAGGGGAGAATCCTGTAGACTGATGTAGAAAAGAATATCAGGAACTCTGATGTGGGGGGGGGGGGGGGAATCTGGTGACCAGAGACCACCTTCCGCAGATTAATTACACTAAGGTAAGGGGGGAGGGATTCCCTGCTATAAGGGGGAAACCTTTATATCAGTTCCCCCTTACATTATTATATTCACCTAGCCCTTACATCAGTAACCCCCCATTAGACTGGCCTGGCAGCGCTGTCACTTACCTGAGGGTGGTCAGAGGCTGCGGACTTCATACAGGAGGTGGTTAGAGGCTGTGGACATGATACCAGAGGTGGTCAGAGGATGCGGACATGGTATAGGAGGTGGTCAGAGGATGCGCGGACATGGTACAGGAGGTGGTCAGAGGCTGCAGACACCCCCATCCCCCCCCCAACAGTAGTGTCCTAATCTGCCCCCCTTCACCCTCCACATCAGTGTCCACCTCTGCCACCCTTTACATCACCCTCCCACAGCAGAGTCCTCCTCTGCCCACCTTCATATACCCTTTACAGCACTGTCCTTCTCTGCCCCCTGCCTTTAGCCCCCCCCCCCCCACAGCACAGTGTCTCTCTGCCCCACTTCAGCCCCCACAGCTCTGTACTTCTCTGCCCCCTGCTTTTAGCCCCCCATAGCACAATGTCCTTCTCTGCCCCCACAGCACTGTCCATTTCTGCCCCCACAGCACTGTCCTTCTCTGCCCCTTGCCTTTAGCCCCCCACAGCACTGAGCACTGTCCTTCTCTGCCCCTTGCCTTTAGCCCCCACAGCACTGAGCACTGTCCTTCTCTGCCCCCTGCCTTTAGCCCCCACAGCACTGTCCTTCTCTGCCCCCTGCCTTTAGCCCCCACAGCACTGAGCACTGTCCTTCTCTGCCTTTAGCCCCCACAGCACTGAGCACTGTCCTTCTCTGCCCCCTGCCTTTAGCCCCCACAGCACTGAGCACTGTCCTTCTCTGCCCCCTGCCTTTAGCCCCCACAGCACTGAGCACTGTCCTTCTCTGCCCTCTGCCTTTAGCCCCCACAGCACTGTCCTTTTCTGCCTCCACTTCAGCCCCTACAGCACTGTCCTCTGTCCCAGTTCTCACAGGAGTCTCCTGACCCACAGGTCTATAAATGCTTGTGCTACAGCCTCCTGATAATCCGTTTTCCAGGTAATCGCCTGTAACAACAGCAATCACCCCATGCTGTTCTTCCTCCTCATTTTCCAGCTCCAAAGAAGCACAGCTAAACTGGATTACAGCTTTGTGTCACCTGGAACTTCCCACCTCTCTTCAAGTATATCAGGAACTTGATACTCTCCTCTTCTTCTCTAGCCGCAGCGCGGCCAGCGCCAGCAAGGCAGAGTCACTGTCTTTTAAAAATGGCGCCAACTGTCGCCAGTTCGTCACTGCGCATGCGCCCGCCCAGCCGGAAATAGGCGAGAAACAGGCTTCAGAACGGCGCATGCGCAGTTGCGTGGCGGCCGTTCTGCCATTTTTTTTTAATGGCCGCCGCTGCCCGTAACGGGCATTTACGGGCAGCCCAAAAATGGGCTAAAATTTATGGGCTGCCCGTAAATCTACGGGCGGTTGGCAACACTGGTCTGTGGTCAGATGTATCTTGGCACCGACACTGTGTGCCAGAGATACATTCAGTTGCCGCTGAACATGGCCATACAGCTCTGGAATGCCCTTCTGCGAGAAATATTTCCTGCCTGGGACCTTCCATTGTGGTGTTTCAATGGCCACAAATTTCCGAAAGGCCTCCGAGTCCACCAGTTGATATGGCAGTAGTTGGCGGGCTATCAGTTCCAACAAGCCAGCAGTCAAATGTTGGGCAAGAGGCTTATCCGGCATCATCCTTTTTTTACGCTCCAACATTTGGGCCACGGAAGCCTGCCTTTTTCCAGAACAACGTGAGGACGGCATAATGGAAGGTGGAGTGGAGGACAATTGTGAGGAGAGAGGAGAAGGAGAAGGAGAAGAGGCTGGACGGTGAGAGCCTGGAGTATGGCTTTGTGCCTTCTTAAGGCAGTCGTCCCTATGTGAGTGTTGGGCTTACCGCGACTTATGCGTTGACTGCAAAGGCTGCAGATGGCAACACTGTTGTCAGCAGCGGACACACTAAAAAAAGCCCACACTGCGGAGCCATGTGCCAGCTTCCTGGGAACGCCAGATGTGACTGTACATGGTTGATGGCTCGCTCCTGATACATTTGCAGTCTGCTTTGTCCCTCCTATGCAATGCAAGTTCCGCCTGCTTCTCCTCCCTATCTGCTAATCCGTCTCTCCCTCTGAACTCTGAATGTGGAACAAGGTATAGAACACCCCGCTTCAATCTGTGGTATTGGGGGGCCACTGGTTTATCACACCAGTTCTACAAATAATTGGCCAGTAACTGTTGTCACTGTGTGTAGCACAGTTAACGCAGCAAAAGAGGCCACATTTTTGCAGGACTAAAATACACCCTTATAAAAGTATACTGTTAAATAACACCCCACTTCAATACGTGGTATTGGGGGGCCACTGGTCTAGCACACCAGTTGTACAAAAAATTGGCCAGCAAGTTTGGCAATGTGTGTAGCAGAATTAACGCAGCAAAAGAGGCAATATTGCTGCAGGACACAAATACACTTATAAAAAGTATACTCAGATAACACCCCACTTAATTTGTAGTATTGGGGGGGCCACTGGTCTATCACACCAATTGTACAAAAAATTGGCCAGTGAGTATGGCACTGTGTGTAGCAGAGTTAACGCAGCAAAAGAGGCAATATTGTTACAGGACACAAATACACTTATAGAAGTATACTCGGATAACACCCCACTTCAATATGTGGTATTGGGGGGCCACTGGTTTATCACACCAGCTGTACAAAAAATTGGCCAGTGAGTTTGGCACTGTGTGTAGCAGAGTTAACGCAGCAAAAGAGGCAATAGATCCAGTGAACCAGGCATAGCCGGATCGCTCTCAGCCCCAGGACATTGATCGGTAACCTGGATCCTCTAGGGACCATACTCCCGAAGCAGAGAAACTGCCGAGGACTTCTCCCCACCCGGACAGGCTTGCATCCGCAGTGATAAATGTTCAGGAAAAAGGGGAGGGAGGATTCCAGAACAAGACTCCCTGGTCAGCCAGCTCAGCCAGATCCGAAAGTCCAGAGTTTAAATTCTAGTCCCACTCGAGAAGGGTCGCTTTCTGGGGGATCCCAGAGAGGGATTGAGCAAAAGAGACCATCTCGAAAGACGGCACAATCAGTCCCAGAACTCGCATGCAGGTCCGAAGGGACGACCATGTGCGGGACAGTAACAGTTGAACCGCAGTCTGAAGTTCCAAGAGTTTTTTCCCCGGAGGGAGAAAACACCCTGACTGAGGGTGAGTCGAAAGTCAGGCCCAGATAGTCCAGTCTCATGGAAGGGACCAGGGATGACTTCCGAAGGTTCAGAACCCACCTGAACTCCTCCAGAGTCCTTGTGGTGACTTCCAAATTTGTTTGTCAGCCCCGTAGGGGACTCCACACAGAGAAGCAAATTGGCCAGGATCCCCGGACAGATACGCCCTGCTGCCGCAACAACGCCAGAACCGGAGCCAACACCATTGTGAAGACCCGAGTAGCAGAAGCGAGAACAAGGGAAATGACACAAACCGATAGAGATCCTTCCCCACGGTAAAAACTGAGAACCCGGTGGTGTCCTAAATACAACGGAATGTGAAGGTAGGCATCTTGATGTCTATGGAGGCCAGGAATCCCTCTGATGCAGGGAAGCCACCATCGTGCGAACCGATACCGCCTTGAATGGTTGATCCGCACGGAACCATCAAAGGCCAGAAGGTCCAGCTTGTTGAACCAGAGCCTGAACTGCCCCATAGAGCGCCTGCAAGCGATCCGGGGACAGCCGTACATTGGAAGAGAAAAACTCACCGGAACAAATGGATCGAAACCCAATCTTGCAACTGGACCGCATGACCCCCTGAACCCAGCTGCCTGTGATCCGGGCCAGCCATAGGTCAGAGAACAAGCAAGGACGACCCCCCACCCATAGGTGGGTGAAGACACACCTTCAGGCCTCAGTCCACAGGTCTGGAAAAAAAAATTATCTCTTGTCCAGACTAGGATCGTTTGGAAACCATCAGAGGAAGTCTTGAAGGACTTCGCCACAACCACTGTCCCTAAGGAACGAAGAAACTGAGGTGAGCCGGAAGGGAGGGACCTCGTCCCCGACGAAGGTCTTTACCCTTGGTAGCCTGTGGAAGAAAGCACTCTCCACACCCCCCCCCCCCCCCCCGCGAGACCCTTGTATAATGTCCCCTAGGCTCATGTAAACAGTCGATCCTCCGAAAGGGGAGATCCGTTAAGGTCTTCTTAGAAGTTTGATCCACAGGCCAACACTTCAGTCAAGTATACTTTGGATAACCACCCAAGAAAAGGAGTCCAGCGCGGCATCACAAACAAATTGCAGCCCCTGCGCCAGCTGGTCCAACAGCTCCCCCAGGGCAGGAGGGACTTGCCCCTCACCAGGACACGGCATTGGAACTCCGCCCATCAGGCAGAGTCTGCGCGGCAGGGGCAATCATGAACACTGAGCCCAGTGCAGACCCGCTAGGGAGTACAGATCGCGAGCCACAGCCCGTGCCATGCTATCCCCCCAAGTCCTTAAAGGATGGGGATTCTCCCACCGGAACAACGGTAGGCCAATGCACCCTAGAGACCGCACGTCCACCATAGGTGGAACAGTTCACAGTACCAGAGACTCCACAAAACTGTAACGTCTAGCAGGCGCTTAGACCCCCTAGGGGAACGTTTTAAGACGGTCCCATCTTACATGAGCCTGCTAGCAAAACAAGCTGCTACGGGTGGCATGAGAGTGCCAGACGCAACCTGCGCCCCAGGCGCACCAGCCACTGCGTCCTCCAAATCGCAGGGTGTCATGCCCCGAAAACAACCAGTGCATCCACCAATGCCTGTATCATGCGTGGCAGGGGAGGTGAAATGTCATCCTCATTACCAGAGGAGACAGGGCGCGAGGTAACAGACCTGCCAGGGAGGCCCACGTCTGCGTCGGCAGAGTCAGACTCAGAATCCAAGACATCAGAGGAGGCAGGGGTAGGTGGGGAAACGTTTCAGCATACCTCCCACTCCACCCAGGCCCAAAAGCTTCCCGAACCACCAAAAATGCATTGATGGATAGTGGAGATCCAGAAGGCCCTGCGGCCTCCGTGAGGGGGTCAGGTGGGGATACAAGGCGTGCAAGGTCCATACGAAACCTGAGGAACCCGCCAGCAAAAGTTGCATAAAAATGACAAAAATTACATTCTTGCGAGACTTCATAGCTGTGCCGTTTTTTCACACATACAGGGAGAGCAAGCATCCTTTCTTAATGAAACAGCACACATATCGTGCCGTGAATTAAATGACAAACTGGGCATGCGCCGATGACGTCATCAAATTTTACAGGAAGAATTACAGAAAGATTACACAACTGACGAAACGCGTCGGGACGTAGGACCGTGACTGCGCTACCACGTCATTTCCGTATCCTGGTGGAACGCAGATGGAACGCTGAAGGCGTTCCTAACCCGGAGACCATGACGGTTATCCTGATATGCCCTGATATTGCTATTTTATCATGTAAGTGCATCCATCTTCAATAAATTCATTTATCCATACGTACTTCACCATTTGAGCCCCTTCTTTCCTTTCTGGGTACGCTGTTTGGGAGTCCACCCCCAGGTTTAGTGGTACTAAAGGAGGAGTCGTCTGGAGTGCTTTGAAGTTGGTGCTTATCCTGTTACCGGGTGCCTAATGTCTTGTATCCGCTTATACTGACCCCCTATAACTTAAGGGGTCCACTCCCTTCGGTAAGCTTGTATACACATCGAGTGTCCCTGCTTTCTGGTGGAAGTGTATATAGCTATCAAGTGCCTATATTATCAATACCATTTCCTATTCGGATATTCATTGTTATCTCTATGGACTATTATTTATGATATTTAGGACAATGGACTTTTTGGAGTCATTTTGTCTCACCACATTTATTCATTTGCACATATTTATTTTGCACATATATATTTATTGTGTTATATATCGAATTTTGCACATAAGCTTTATGTTTGCACTAGTGTTTAGTTGAGCGCAATCTTATATTTAGTAATAATTATTTATCTTCTTTTTTTAAAAGAAGCGGCCCAACAGCGCTACAGCGCCCCCCAAAGGGCAGGCATGCGCTAACTAACCCCCCCAAAGAGAGACAGACTACCCTCAGTAACTCACTGTCCCCAGATAGCAATCGGATTAGGTAGGGTCCCAGCAGTGGCTCCGATAAAATAGTGAGCCAGGAAGCAGCCCGGGATGAAGGGAGGGGTTCCTTCCAGCAAAAGAACGCCTCCAGGCACTCCCACTGGCCTTTGCAGCAGAAAATCCACCGCAAAATGGCTGAAAACCACCCCCCAAGATGGTCACCGCCATAACTACAGACAAGGCTACAACAAAATGGCAGCCCCGCACGGCAATAGGACCCCCCGCCAACCCTACTACCTCATCCAGCCCTGGAGGGCCCGACCGAGGCCCCCCCTCGCACCATTGACCGAGTGCCACAAATGGCACACGCCCCGGCCCTCCATGCGGCCTGCACACCAGGCCCCAGCCTCAGGTAGGCCCAAAACTGTCCCCTACACGGGATGGGGCGGTCACAACAGGACAGAGGGAAACCCAGGAGTGTGAGGGTCCGAACATCCCAGAGAGAGGGCCTGCGTCCACGCCAAAATCCGCCAGGGAAGGGGGGGACGTGGACGTATACTCACCATACCGGGAACACAGGCGGGCACCATCTCGTGACAGGACCCCAGTAGGGGGGCTGTCGGCCAAATAGGAACGCTGCGACATAAGCCTAGACCCCGTTGTGTGCGTCCTGGTGAGATGTTTAACTCGCGGAGCCAGTCCCTGTCCAGTGGGACTATGTCTCGGCGGAGCTAAGGCCTGCACGCGCTCGCTGGCCAGACTGGGGTGACCACTGGATATGGGGGTCCAGTTTGTCGCCCAGCCTGGCATAATTGCTTGAAGGTCTCACAGGAAAAACATTCCGGAGAAAAAAAGACTAGCTAAAAATTTTTTTTTTCTGAGATAGAAAAGTCAGACATGCTCTGCATCTAAATGGGGCAGACCATAGGGGGCAGTATAACCCTACTGATATGAATCAGAGAGAACTGCGTCCATCAATGAACGATATAGAAATTTCATTTGGGTACAATGTTGCATGACCGCGCAATTGTCATTCAAAGTGTGGCGTCACTGAAAGCTGAAAATTAGCCTGGGCAGGAAGGGGGTGAAAGTGCGCGGTATTGAAGCAATAAGTGCACAGGCACCAGGATTTACATGACTGCGTCTTCTCTGAGCCGGCATCTCCATCTAGGAAGTAGATGGTGACCCTGGATTATGCCTTAACAAAGATGGCGTTGTGCTTCTAGAGAATAAAGCAGATGAAGGCGATGTCAGGAGGAGTACGCTGACCTCTGTAAGGGGTAATAAATACCTGGAAAGATTACGCTGACACAATTTGGATTCAAAAAAAATAAATGTTACCTGTTTGCACAGAAGGGGTACGCCACAAGATAAATAACTATAGATGGAAATCAGAATACAGTAAATCTGATCCCACCGCTGCCAACCAGCCAGACAATCATTGCCTACACGTAGACTGTTACAATAGCACCATCTAGTGTCAGTTTTGCAGACTGCAGCTTTAGTTTTAGATCTGAACTCTATCATCAAGGTGCTATCTTCCCCATTTTTAATAAAGCTTGCGCGTGACCAAGATCTTCCTCTCCCAGCAAGTTGGTTATCGTGTGATCGCATCAGTGCCAGTTTGCAGGGCTATAGCAGGAATAGGTAGAAGTGGTGGAAGAAAAAACTGGATTTTTGACTTACTGTTAAATCCTTTTCTGTTAAAGCGGAGTTCCGGGCACAAAAAAGATTTTTTTTTTTTGTGCCCCTCCGCTAGGTATGCCGCACCTGAAAAGGAATTGGATAGTTATTTTTTTTTTTTTTTTGTTTACTCACCTTTTTATTGACGATCGTAAATACTCACCTATGACAGCTTCCTCCTCCAGCGCCGAGGCTCACCCCGTCACTTCCTGCCTCGCGATGATTCCTGGGAGCTAAACGTCATAGCTCCCAGGAATCAATGCGCCGCACCGGCCCCGCTCGTCATTTCCGGGCGACGCCGCATTCCCCTGCTAAACAGCTTCTGGGCATGCCCAGAAGCTGTTTAGGAATGCGGCGCCGCACCGGAAGTGACGAGAGGGGCCGGTGCAGTGCATTCTGGGACACGAAGACGCGGAAGAAGACAGAGAAGAGGACCGCGCCGGCTTCAGCTGCCCACAAGAGAGATGGAAACGCTGTGGAAGAAAATTTCTAAGTAAGTATTTCTTCTAAAAGGTAAGTGCGAACCGGGACAGATCAGAGGCTAGCCATTGTGGAATGTGCTAGCCCTGACTGTCCCGGGGGTATGTTCATCCAAAAAACGTTTCTCTGCCCGGAACTCCGCTTTAAGTTCATTGACGGACGCAGTCCTCTGATCCATATTTGTAGGGTTATACTGCCCCCCTACAGGAGTAGGACACTAGGCAGAAAAAAGGTCTGGCTACGCCTATGGGCAGTCCCGAAGGGTATACCCTCTCTCTTCCTACATAGGATGTCAGTTTTAATCTGCCTAGTCAGGAGTGTGGACCTAGTTCCTTGCTGAGATCTTTGGTCCTGGCATTTAAGTATTTTTTTATGTAGAATTTTTTTAGCTAGCCTTTTTCTCCAGAATTTTTTCCTGTGAAATCTTCAAGCAATCCAACTCAAAATAAAGGAGCGGGTACAGCGTCCGTCAATGAACTTAAGAGAAAAGGATTTTACGGTAAGTCATAAATCCAGTTTTCTCTATCTTTCATTGACAGACGCAGTCCTCTGATTCATATCAGTAGGGATGTCCCAAAGCAGTGCCATAAAATGAGGGGTGGGAACAGCAGAAAAGAACAAGTCCCCAAGGCTAAACACAGACAACCAGGCAACATAGGACTCATCAGAACAAAAAGATGAGGCTCACCTGAAACAAACAGTAAACACCCTCAAGGAGGCCAAAAGCCCCCCAGACAGCAGCCAGCGGCCAAAAGAGGCATCTGCAGGTGCCAGCACAGCCACCTTATAAAATTTGGTAAAGGTGTGAACAGATGACCAAGTAGCCATCTTACAACCTGAAGCACAGATGCCTGTATGGCAAAAAGCCCAGAAAGCACTAGGCGCCCGAGTAGAATGTGCCGAAACAGGGAATGGTAGGACCTGATCCTTAATTGATTAAGCCTGCCCCACCGCCTGTCCGATCCATCTGAAAAAAGTCACAGCAGACGAAGGCAGCCCTTTTCTTTGGCCATCCGGGATTACAGAGAGCGAACCTAACTCACAAAAAGACTCAGTAGTCGCCAAGTACACCTTGAGTGCCCGAACTACATCCAGAGTGTGCAATGCATATTCCTTAGGATGTTTGGGCTTAGGACACCGAGACGGTTATACAATGTCTTAGTTGAAGTGAACACTAGAAACCACCTTCGGAGGGAAGGACGGATTTGGACGAAGTACCGCTTGTCTCCATGAACCAACGTATAGGGAGAACGACAGGACAATGTCGCGCCAGTGCCGACACCCTGCATGAGTGACAGCAACCAAGAAGGCCACCTTCTGTAATAAGGTAGGCAGGGGATACCCCCGAATACTAGCAAAAGGAGGTTCTTGAAGAACCGACTGCACCAAATCAAGGTCCCCAGTTGGCGACAGAGGCCACACCGGAAGTACCAAGTGTCGCACCCCCTGGAAGAAATTACGCACCAGGGAACGGGCGGCCAACAGCCTTTGGAAGAAAATTGCCAAGCCAAAATCTGACCCTTGATAGTATTCAAGGCCAACTTTTGACCAACTCCCCGTTGAAGGAGAGCCAAGATCCGGGCAACAAAGTAAGAGCAAGGGGAAGCCCAAAGAGACTCACCCCACACAATATACGACTTTCTCATACGATGAAAAATCATCCTAGAAGTCGCTTCTCAAGCTTTAAGCAGGGTGGGAATCACCGAATCACCGAAGCAGACAATCCCCTGTCCTACAGCACCTTTCAACAGCCAAGCCGACAAAGCCAGCGACCGTAAAGCAGGAAGGAAGTTTGGCCCTGGAGACAATAAATCCTCCCTAAGAGGAAGTCTCTAAGTAGTGCCTGTGGCTAGCCTGACCAGGTCGGCGTACCAAGCTCGGCGAGGCCAGTCCGGAGCCGTGAGAATGACCAGAATCCCTTCCGCCTCGATACTTCACTGCAAAGAAGTCTTGGCAGCAACTTGAGAGGAGGAAAGGCAGACAGCAGCTGATACCGACCTTGGCCAATCCTTGATCACTCATACACGACTATGCCGGCATCATCCTTGCGCAGATGACCATGCTAAACTTCGAAGCATTGTTCATGTTGAACTTAGCATAAGTTCTTGCCTACGACAGAACCCATGGTGCCACCAGTGCATCTGCCAGAGGGTACCTGGAGAGGGCCACAAACCTCTGCACTATCCTGTAGATGCACGCCAACAGATCCACGTCTGGAGCGCCCCAACGAAGACAAAACTGCTGAAACACCCCCGGATGAAGGGGCCATTCCCCTGCATCCAAGACCTGTCGACTGAGTCAATCCGCCTGCCAAATTTCCACACTTGGAAAGGGAACAGCGGAGAGAGCTGGAACAAGGCGCTCTGTCCAACTAGAATGCCTGTCACTTCCAAGACTGAAAGGACACCCTTGGTGCCCCCTAGGTGAATGACATAAGCCACGGTCGTGGCATAGTCCGAATGACTGTGCACTGGACAGCTACAGGTGCCCGGTCCAGTGAACTAGGCAAGGCCGGATCGCTCTCAGCTCCAGGACATTGATCGGTAACCTGGATCCTCGAGGGATCATACTCCCCAAGCAGAGAACCTGCCAAGGACCCCTCCCCCACTCGGACAAGCTTGCATCCACTGTGATGATTGTCCAGTACAAATGGGAGGAAGGATTCCAGAGCAAGACTCCCTGGATACCTGGCTCAGCCGGATCCGAGTGTCCAGAGAGTTTGTAGTCTAGTCCCATTTGAGAAGGATCGCCTTCTGGGGGATCCTCGAGAGGGACTGAGCGAAAGGGACCATCCGAAAGATGACACCATCAATCCCAGAACTTGCATGCAGGTCCGAAGGGACGACCATGTGCTGGACGGTAACAGTTGAAGAACCGCAGTCTGAAGTTCCAAGAGTTTTTTTCCTTGAGGGATAAACACCCTGACTGAGGACGAGTCCAAAATCAGGCCCAGATAGTCCAGTCTCATGGAAGGGACCAGGGATGACTTCTGAAGGTTCAGAACCCACCTGAACTCCTCCAGAGTGCTCAAGGTGACTTCCAAATTCATTGTCAGCACCGTAGGGAACTCCAACTGGAGAAGCAGATTGGCCAGGAACCCAGGACCGATACACCCCGCTGCCACAACAGCGACAGGACCAGAGCCAATACCTTTGTGAAGACCCGAGGAGCAGAAGCGAGACCAAGGGGGAACGCCACAAACCGATAGAGATCCTTTCCCATGGCAAAAAAACAGAGAACCTGTTGGTGTCTTGCACAAAACGGGATGTGAAGGTAGGCATCTTTATGCCCTAGGTGCAGCCGCCACTGCATCCTTCAAATTGCAGGGTGTCATGCACCGAAACAACCAGTGCATCCACCAGCACCTGTATCATGCGTGTATCAGGGTGCGAGGCAACAGACCCGGCAGGGAGGCCCACATCTGCAGCGGCTGAGTCAGACTCAGAATCTGAGACATCAGATGAGGCAGGGGTAGGTGGGCAAACGTTTCAGCGCACCTCTCTCAAGGTCACCTCCACCCTGGCCCAAATGCTTCCAAACCGCCGAAAATGCATTGATGGACAATGGAGAACCGGAAGGCCCTGCAGCCTCCATGAGGGGGTCATGTGGGGACACATGGCCTGCAGGGTCTATACTAAACCAGAAGAACCTGCCAGCAAAATTTGCAAAAAAATGACAAAAATTACATTTTTTTTAAAAAAAGAGCGGCCCCACAGCGCTACAGCGCCCCCGGAAGTCAGGCAATCGGTAATAAATCCCCAAAGAGAGAGAGAGAGAGAGACTACGCTCAGTAACTCATTGTCCCCAGATAAGCAATCGAATTAGGGAGGTCTCAGCGAAGACTCAGTGAAAGGAAGTGAGCAAGGAAGCTGCTCGGGGTGAAGGGAGGGGCTCCTCCCACCAAAAAACGCCTCCAGGCACACCCACCAGCCTTCACAGAAAAGAATCCACCGCAAAATGGCTGAAAACGGGAGTACCAAGATGGCCACAGTCATAGAAGCAGACAAGGCTACAAGAAAATGGCGGCCCCGCGTGGGAACGAGGTAACCAGGACCCACAGGGGGACCCCCCGCCAGCCCTCCTAACACCATCCAGCTGGAGGAACCCACCGAGGCCACCCCCTCCCCCCACACGCGCACGATCGGCCGAGCGCCGCAGACAGCGCACTCCTCGGCTCCCCATGCAGCCTGAAAATGAGGTCCCAGCCCCAGGTAGGCCCAAACAGCCCCCAACATGGAGGGGAGGGGGGGACACAACAGGACAGAGGGAAACCCAGGAGTGTGAGGGTCCAACCATGCATAGAGATATTTAAGAATAAATTGCCTTTAAAAAAAAAAAAAAAACTTTACATAATAATTAAATTATACACCACACTTTTTTTAAGGTTATTATCTGATAAATCAATCAATAGAAACAATAACCGATAATAAAAATAATTGTTAGTTGCAGCCTTAATGTGATCATTAAATAAAAGTACCATTAGGGGTTTACATTTAACTACTTAACAACCGCCCGCGGCAGGCAGCTCCTCCTGCACGAACCAACGTAGCTCCACATCGGTCGGTCGCACACCTGCCCCCACTAGGCAGCGGGGAAGCCAATGTATGGGGCCGGCGGCTCCGACTGCCACCAGGCACCCGCGATTGTTCCCCGCTGAGAGAAAAGAACGGTCAGCTGTTTTAAACACAGCTGACCGTTCTCTCTGAAGTGACAATAGAGTGCCTGTGATCCTTCTATATAGGATCACAGGTCTCTATCGTCATTTCACAAGCCCCGCCCTCACCATTAGAAACCACTCCCCTAGGCTCACATTTAACCCTAAGTTACCCCCTTCCCTGCCAATGGCATTATTACAATAACAGTGCATATTGTTAGCACTGATTACTGAAGTAATGTCACTGGTCCCCCCAAAAAAGTGTCAAAAATGTCAGTTAGGGGTCCGATCTGTCCGCCGAAATGTCGCAGTCCTGCTAAAAATCGCAGATCGCCGCCATTACGAGTAAAAAAATAAAATAAATAAAATAAATAAAAATTACATAAATGTTTCCCCTAGTTTGTAGATGCAATAAATTTTGCGCAAACCAATCAAAATACGTATATTGGGATTTTTTTTTTAACAAAAAATATGCAGCAGAACACAAATTAGCCTAAAAGGATGAAAATATTTGATTTTTACATTTTTTTTTTTGGGAATGTTATATAGCAGAAAGTGAAAAATATATATTTTTTTTTTTTCAGAAACGTCGCTCTTTTTTTGTTTATAGCGCAAAAAAAAAAAAAAAAAAAATCGCAGAGGTGATCAAATACCACCAAAGGAAAGCTCTATTTGTGGGGGAAAAAAAAAAGGAGATCAATTTTATTTGGGTACAGCGTCGCACGACCGCGCAATTGTCCGGTAAAATATCGCAGTGCCGAATCTCAAAAAATGGGCTGGTCCAGAAGTGGTTAATTTATCAATGCACAGCAACCAATCAGAATTCAACTGCCCAGAACCCTATGTGTGCAAAGGCAAACTAAATCTGATTGGTGGATTTGTTATCGATGTAAAACAGAATGTGATGGGTTGACTAAATGAAGTAAACAACATTTGACAGTTTACTTTGGCCTGGAGTAAGTAGTAAACATCTTCTGAGATCGTTTGCTCTTGCCTGGTGATGACATCACTGCCCAGGAAGCTTATAAAAGCTCTGAAGGGGAGGAGCTCTGTGTCATTTAGACTTGACGGTTCTAGGAGGTAGACAGACTTTTTAACTGCTCTCCAAAGCGAATCATATCAGTCTAAATCTCTCATCGATCACTTTTTTTTATTGGAGGAATCTAATTGATAAATTGATTTGAAGATGATCACCATAGTGATAATTATTTTTTTTCTCTTTCTGCACCTTTCAGCAGGTATGTATAGAGATCAGAGTGATATGTTGTACAGGGTGTGTTATAATGCTTGTTGTGTAGATGATGGGAAAAGATCAATCTGTGATAGATTCCCCTCCCCCCCAACATAGTGCTAATATCTGATGATTCTAAAAATAGATTGGTTATTTTTCAAATTAACTTTTTGCCGACCGCCCACTGCAGATATACTGCGGCAGGGCGGCTCAGCTGCGCAAAATCATGTATCTATGTAATTTCATGCACGTGGTCTCGGCGGCACGCGTGCCCGCGATCGTCATAGAAACTGACAGAAGACCTGTCTGCTTATGTAAACAAAGCAGGCGAGTCTTCTGTCAGACAGACAGGGAGAGATCAGAAGTTTCTGCTAAGCTACAACCCCGATCTCTCTGTGCCTGTCACAGAACCCTTCCCCCACACAGTCAGTAAGCACCAACAGGCATACATTAACCCCTTTGATCAACCCCAGTGTTAACCTCTTCTCTGCCAGTGTCATTTATACAGTACCAGTGCATATTATTTAGCACTGATTACTGTATTAACGTCACTGGTCCGCCAAAAAGTGTACAAAATGTCAGGAGTCCAATCTGTCTGCCGCAATGTCACAGTCCTGCTAAAAAAAAAAAAAAATCGTTGATCGCCGCCATTACCAATAAATAAAAAGTCCGAAAATCTATCCCGTAGTTTGTAAACGCGAAAACCTTTGCGCAAATTAATTAAAATACGCTTTTTGGGATTTTTTTTTTACCAAAAATATGTAGCAGAATACACATTGGCCTAAACTGATAAAAAAAATTTGATTTTTTACATTTTTTTTTTTTTTATTGGGAATGTTTTATAGCAGAAAGTAAAAAATATGGTGTTTTTTTTTTTTCAAAATGGTCGGTCTTTTTTTTGTTGATAGCGCAAAATCTAAAAACCGCAGAGGTGATCAAATACCACCAAAAAAAGCTCAATTTGTGGGAAAAAAAAAGGACTTTTTATTTGGGTTAAAATAACGCAGTGCCGAATCGCAAGAAACAGCCTGTTCTTTAAAGGGGGTAAAACCGTCCAGAGCTGAATTGGTTAAACAGCCTGTGCTGAGCTGTTTACAGTTCTGCAGCTGCTGTTGCCATGACAACCCAGCAACTGTGATTCCCTGCAGCAGCATAAAAGCCAACGCTGAGCCAGCTGGTGTCAGTTGGAGACGAAGAGAGTGAAGAGTCAACATGTCTAAGCTAGCGCTAACATTGATTCTTGCGATGTTTCCTCTAGTCACAGGATTTCCTGTGCGCTCAGCACCAAGTAAGGGACATTTAGATTGCTTTTATATTATAGAAGGTAGAAAATGAACAGAAAAGAATAAGGCTAAATATACAAAGGGGTCGTTCACCTTTACCAAAAAAAACTGCCCATGTAGGGAAAAGAGTGCTTTTTTCCTACACGTTTGTCTTCTGTCAATTTTTAAAGTGTATGAAAACCCCAACAATGAACTTCTATTTGCTTCATTTTGGTCTGTTTAATATACAATTGGAAGCATTTTGTTATATAAGTTTGATAAGTGAAAAAAAAAAAAAAGAAAACTGTTGATCTTGTCAGAAATGCAGAGCAGGCCGGAGTCCTCTCCATGTTTTTATCTTATACTACACAACGATTAGCATTTATGTAATCGATATTGAAGAGTAGAAGTGGTTAATAGTTTAGCACAAGACATATCTAACTGGGCAGGGCTGACACCATTTAGATCACAAAATTGCTATAGGTTGTCACCTTATAACAGGACTTAGGATCTGAGTGCAATTCTAACAGATCCAACAGGTATTTTCTGTACTAGCAGAGTCTTTTAAATGATAAAACATGGGGAAATGTCCACACATTGCAGATATGTACTGCATATATGATATACACCAGTGATCTTCAAACTGTGGTCCAGGGGCCGGATGTGGCCCTTTGCCTGCTTTTATCTGGCCCTTGGGGCACTATTTCATTCATTGACACCAACAATGGGGCACAGTTCCTCCCAATGACACCAACAATTGGGCAATATTCCTCCAAATTAAGCAAATAATGGTGCACAATTCCTCTGTCACCAATGACACACAATGGGGCACAATTCCTCCCAATGACACCAATAATGTGGCCCAATGACACCAATGATGGGGCCCAATGACACCAATGATGGGACACAATTCCTACCAATTAAGCAAATGATGGGGCACAATTCCTCCCAATGACACCAATGATGGGACACAATTCCTACCAATGACACCAAAAATGGGGGCCCAATGACAGCAATGATGGGACACAATTGCTACCAATGACACCAATGATGGGGCCCAATGAAAGCAATGATGGGACACGATTCCTACCAATGACACCAATGATAGGACACAATTCCTACCAATGATGGGGCCCAATGACACCAATGATAGGACACAATTCCTACCAATGATGGGGCCCAATGACACCAATGATGGGACACAATTCCTACCAATGATGGGGCCCAATGACACCAATGATGGGACACAATTCCTACCAATGACACCAATGATGGGGCCCAATGAAAGCAATGATGGGACACGATTCCTACCAATGACACCAATGATAGGACACAATTCCTACCAATGATGGGGCCCAATGACACCAATGATAGGACACAATTCCTACCAATGATGGGGCCCAATGACACCAATGATGGGACACAATTCCTACCAATGACAACAATGATGGGACACAATTCCTACCAATGACACCAATGATGGGGCCCAATGACACCAATGATGGGACACAATTCCTACCAATGACCCCAATGATGGGGCCCAATGACACCAATGATGGGACACAATTCCTACCAATGACGGGGCCCAATGACACCAATGATGGGACACAATTCCTACCAATGACACCAATGATGGGACACAATTCCTACCAAAGACACCAATGATGGGGCCCAATGACAGCAATGATGGGACACGATTCCTACCAATGATAGGACACAATTCCTACCAATGATGGGGACCAATGACACCAATGATGGGACACAATTCCTACCAATGACACCAATGATGGGGCCCAATGACACCAATGATGGGACACAATTCCTACCAATGACGGGGCCCAATGACACCAATGATGGGACACAATTCCTACCAATGACACCAATGATGGGACACAATTCCTACCAATGACACCAATGATGGGACACAATTCCTACCAATGACCCCAATGATGGGGCCCAATGACACCAATGATGGGACACAATTCCTACCAATGACGGGGCCCAATGACACCAATGATGGGACACAATTCCTACCAATGACACCAATGATGGGACACAATTCCTACCAAAGACACCAATGATGGGGCCCAATGACAGCAATGATGGGACACGATTCCTACCAATGATAGGACACAATTCCTACCAATGATGGGGACCAATGACACCAATGATGGGACACAATTCCTACCAATGACACCAATGATGGGGCCCAATGACACCAATGATGGGACACAATTCCTACCAATGACGGGGCCCAATGACACCAATGATGGGACACAATTCCTACCAATGACCCCAATGATGGGACACAATTCCTACCAATGACACTAATGATAGGGCCTAATGACAGCAATGATAGGGCCCAATTCCTAGCAATGACACCAATGATGTGGCCCAATGACACCAATGATGGGACACAATTCCTACCAATGACACCAATGAGGGGCATTGTTTACTCCAACTGATGCTGGGACATTTTCTACTCCCCATGGCCACAGTGCGGCCCCCCCTAAACTCTGAAGGACAGTAAACTGGCCCTATGTTTAGAAAGTTTGGAGACCCCTGGTGTACGATATCTAAGGAAAAACAGTGCTTCTCACAGAGATGGACACATGGGGACAGGCTTCACCTTAAGGACTCTGCAAACTGAAAATACTATAGAAGAATTAAAATGCCATATTGATCAAAGAAAAAAAAAAAAAAATTTAAAGTGGAATTACCCTTTAAGGACCAGGCCTATTTCTGACATTTGTTGTTTACAAGTTAAAATCAGTAATTTTTTGCTAGAAAATTACTTAGAACGCCCCAAACATTATATATATATATATATATATATATATATATATATATATATATATATATATATATATATATATATATATATATATAATTTTTTTTTTTTTTTTTTTTTAGTGGAGACCCTAAAGAATAAAATGGAGATCATTGCAATACTTTGTCACACCGTATTTGCGCAGCGGTCTTACAAACGCAATTTCTTTTGGAAAAAATACACTTTTTTTTTTAATTAAAACATAAGAAAACAGTAAGGTTAAAAAAATACACTTTTTTAAAATTAAAAACATAAGAAAAGAGTAAGGTTAGCCCAATTTTTTGGGTTTTCTATAATGTGAAAGATGTTACACCGAGTAAATTGATACCTAACATGTCAGGTTTCCAAATTGCTCACGCTCATTGAATGGCGACAAACGTCCGTACTTAAAAATCTCCATAAGCGACGCTTTAACAATTTTTACAGGTTACCAGTTTAGAGTTAGCGCCAGTTCACACCATAGAAACGCAGTCCGGATGCATTCCAGATGCTTTTCTGCATGTACGTTTTTGATGCAGTCCAGTGCTTCCCCCCCGCCCCCGCCCTCTTTGTTCTTAACCCCCAAATAAAGACGTGTGTTCCTGTGCGATTTTAATGCATTTTACAGCGTTCCAGTACAGTCCAGTGCAGAAAAAATGCAGCATGTTCTACCTTTTTTTTTTGGGGGGGGGAACTGGAAATGCAAGCACTGGTGTAAACTAGGCCATTGGAAACCATTTTACCTATTTTCCATGCCTTGAACTATGTGTGTGAACTGTATGTGGTGTGAACTGGCCCCTAGGCCATTTAGATGCCTTCCAGTGCGTTTTTGATGCATTTTACAGTATTCGAGTACAGTCCAGTGTAGGAAAAATGCAGCATGTTCAGGCCAGTTCACACCACATGCAGTCCAGTGCCTTTTCTTCTGCATCAAAAATACAAGGAAAGTAGGTTATATGGTTTCCAATGGCATAGTTCACACCGGTTCTTGCAATTCCAGTGCGTTCCAGTTCCAGAAAAAAAAAGTAGAACATGCTGCATTTTCCCTGCACTGAATCGCTGTAAAACGCACTGGAACACACGTACTTATTTAAGGTTAAGAAAAGAGGGGGGGGGGAATGCATAGGAACGCATCAAAAACGCGCACGCAGAAAAGCATCTGGAACGCATCCGGACTGGGTTTTAATGGTGTGAACTTGCCCTCCTACTTTTTTTCTAGAACTGAACTGGAACGCGCTGGAACTGCAAGCACTGGTGTAAACTATGCCATTGGAAACCATATACCCTACTTTCCATGCGTCTTTGATGGGAAAAAAAAAAAACGCACTGGTCTGCATATGGTGTGAACTGGCCATTACAGAGGAGGTCTTGTGCTAGGATTATTGCTCTCTCTAACGATCGTGGCGATACCTCACATGTGTAGTTTGAATATACATATGCTGGCGTGACTTGCGTATGCATTCGTTTCTGTGCGTGAGCGCGGAGGGACGGGCGCTTTAAATTTTTCTTTTTTTCTTATTTATTTTGCTTTTTTTATCACTATTTTTACACATTTTAATTTTTTGATTATTTTTTGATCGCTTTTAATCCTATTACAAGGAATGTAAACATCAATGTTGTAAAAAGTTCACTGAAAACTTTTATTATTATGATAAAAATTTTAAAGTTGAAAAAAAAAAATAAGTAGGACAGGTCCTCTTTAATGAGAGATCTGGGGTCTAAAAGACCTCAGATCTCTCATTTAGCTCACGGAGGGGGGTTAAGGACATGCATGCCAAGAAAAGTTCAAACTTTTTAATATCCCCCAAAGTGATCCCTGCCCCTGACAATGTTTAAATTTGTGATTTTCTGGCTTAATTAAGACTTGTGAAGATAATAACCTTTTTTTTTTTCTCTCTTTCTCCAGGTGCAGAAGTTACGAGCGTCCTATTGTACCACCATAATCTGGTCGCTAGAGAGGGACAGCAGCTGCTGATCCCATGTTTTTTTAAACTGAATGATCCCAGCGGGGGTCATCAGATTCAACTGGAGTGGAGGGTGAAGCCCAACGGCGCTGATACATTCACCCCAATAATCCGTTTGGGTGATGATGGGTATCTGCCCGTGAGCGAGCCCAACAAAAGGGCATCATTAAACCCGATGCAATTACACAAGGGAGACTGCTCCCTGGTCATCAATCCTATGGACCTCATTGACAGCGGCACGTATCAGGTTCACATTGCAATAAATGGATTGGAGAAGGCAGGCACTGAAAAGGTCAATATTCATGTCCTGAAGAGTCATGGGACGCATGGTAAGTTATTTTTCCTCATTTAAAATTTGATCTTATATATTCGTTATATAGTATTGCCATTTATATGGGTGTCTTTTAGCCATATTGCTGGCCAATGAGCTGTGGGACAAGGATCCTTGTGACATCACTGGCCTAACTGAGCTGTGGGATGAGGATCCTTGTGACATCACTGGCCTAAATGAGCTGTGGGACGCAGGGGCGTAACTACGGGGGTTGCAGGGGTTGCAATTGCTACCGGGCCCCATGCTCCAGGGGGCCCGATAGAAAACCAGTGGGTGAACTTCCAGGATCTCAAAGGTCACACTTGCGACCAAGCCCTGGCATTGCACCACTGTGGGGAGGCCCCAAGATTGCAGGAAGGGGGCCCACTGCAGAACTTGTGAAAGGATCCTGCTGCGGGACCGTACTAAAAGGCCATGCAACGAGAGTAAAGAGCCCCAGGATTAGTGGGAAGAGCCCCGGGCTTGAAGGGAAGGGCCCCGGCCAGGGGTCTGGGGGGCCCTTCATGGTTTCTTGCATCGGGGCCCTAAAGGTTCTAGTTACGCCTCTGGTGGGACGAGGATCCTTGTGACATCACTGGCCTAAATGAGCTGTGGGACGAGGATCCTTGTGACATCACTGGCCTAAATGAGCTGTGGGACGAGGATCCTTGTGACATCACTGACCTAAATGAGCTGTGGGACGAGGATCCTTGTGACATCACTGGCAAAATGAGCTGTGGGATGAGGATCCTTGTGACATCACTGGCCTAAATGAGCTGTGGGACGAGGATCCTTGTGACATCACTGGCCTAAATGAGCTGTGGGACGAGGATCCTTGTGACATCACTGACCTAAATGAGCTGTGGGACGAGGATCCTCGTGACATCACTGGCCAAAATGAGCTGTGGGACGAGGATCCTTGGGACATCACTGGCCTAAATGAGCTGTGGGACGAGGATCCTTGTGACATCACTGGCCTAAATGAGCTGTGGGACGAGGATCCTTGTGACATCACTGGCCTAAATGAGCTGTGGGACGAGGATCCTCGTGACATCACTGGCCAAAATGAGCTGTGGGACGAGGATCCTTGGGACATCACTGGCCTAAATGAGCTGTGGGACGAGGATCCTTGTGACATCACTGGCCTAAATGAGCTGTGGGACGAGGATCCTTGTGACATCACTGGCCTAAATGAGCTGTGGGACGAGGATCCTTGTGACATCACTGGCCTAAATGAGCTGTGGGACGAGGATCCTTGTGACATCACTGGCCTAATATGACCACATGGCCATAGGCGTGTGCACAGGGTGTGCCTGGGCACACCCTAATCACCCTGTGCAGTATTGATTTCCCCACCTGTCTCCCCCCTACAGTGCTGCCAGCTTCCCTCCAGCCCCGCTGGCTGCTGCGGGGGATGTTTCAGGATGGAGAGCGGGGGAAGGGGCCGGTAAATATTTCATTTACTGACCTTCTTCTTTTCTGAATGAACACAGTGAGTGATCTGTACCAATCCTTCTGTGTTCATTCTTAAGTGTAGCATATTAAACTATGTTTACTATGCTTTCGTTTGTGAATGAACACGAAAGCCGCTCAGCACAGAGCACTTCCCATTAGTTCACTGTCCAGTGCAACTGCCGCTGCAGAGAAAGGAACTAGGGAAACTCCGCCCCTTTCTTTGTCTCAAAAGTGAGACATCAGGGGTCTGTTTAGAACTTTGATATTTCACTAAAACCCCCCAATGGGACTCTTAAAAAAAAAAATAGTAAAAAAAAAAAATAATAAAAAATAATACATTTAATAAATAATTAAAAAAATAAAATTGTAAAAAAATAAAAACTACTGACACCATCCACTGCTCTGCTGATATACATGTGTTTGTTTGTGCTCAGGGGTGCATACCCTAATGTGATAGGCTGCGCATGCCAGTGCACATGGCAATAGTAGGACAATGACATTGCTCATTGGGCCAGCCGGGATGTGATCATGTGACAGCTTCCTGCGGGTTCTGGACGGAGTTTGGATCTGAATCCAGCTTATCCCTAGTAATAGTCAGGACCAGACTAGTAACATGGAAATTCTGTCATCTGCCAGAATGACGGTTGTATATCAGAGTATGTGTGGGCTGCTGAAACATTAGATTGAAAGCTTTTACACCTAAAAAAAAAATAGTACATTACATGAATTAGGTGGAAAGGATAGTAAAGAAAAATGATGATTGTATATAATGGACTCCCACACCTGTACAGAACTCCAAATCTCCATAGATTGGCAGCCCATCTGTGATAATACTTACCTTAGGCTGGCCATACATGTTCAAATCTCTTGTACAATTTTCCTTTAGATTTACCAAAAACCATATGAGGTCAAAACTAAACCACTTTCAATTGTATCCAATTAGGCAGGCCCTTGCACTACATAGTTGATGGTAAATCTAAAGAACAATTGTACAAGGAAATTGAAATGTATGGCCAGCTGGATACACACTATACAATTGTCTTTAGATTTTTTACCTTTAGACTTACCAAAACCATATAATAGAAGGTCAGACCTAAACACTTTCCATTTGTATTCAGGCAGGCCCTTGCATAACATAGTTGGAAGGTAAATCTAAAGGAAATCTACCAATAAAAGTTGTATAGTGTGTATCCAGCTTTAGACTGGCCATACACTACACAATTTTCTTGTTTAACCAATTAAGCCCCGGAAGATTTTACCCCCTTCCTGACCAGGGCCTATTTTGCGATTCGGCACTGCGTGACTTTTACGGACAATTGCGCGGTCGTGCGACGCTGTACCTAAACGAATTTGACGTCCTTTTTTTCCCACAAACAGAGCTTTCTTTTGGTGGTATTTGATCACCTGTGCGATTTTTTTTTTTTTGATCATGCGCTATAAACAAAAAAAGAGCGACAATTTTGCAAAAATAACAATATTTTTCACATTTTTTTTATATGAAAATCCCCCCAAGAAAATTTAAAGATCAAAATTTTTTAACATTTTAGGCCAATTTGTTTTATGCTACATAAAAAAAAAAAAATCGCAAAAATTGTATTTTGATTGGTTTGCGCAAAAGTTATTGCGTTTACTAACTAAGGTAAAGATTTTTGTAATTTTTGTTGGTTTTTTTTTTAACCCGTAATGGCGGCGATCTGCAATTTTTTTTTTTTTTTTTTTTTGCGGGACTGCGACATTGCGGCGGACAGATCGGACCCTTGACTGACATTTTTGACACTTTTGGGGTTACCAGTGACATTACTACAGTAATCAGTGCTATACATATGCACTGTTACTGTAAAAATGACACTGGCAGTGAAGGGGTTAACTTTTTTGAGAGGGAGGGGTTAAGTGTGTCCCTAGGGGCGTGTTTCTAACTGTGATTGGCTGTGGCTTGAGCTGTAACAATAGTGATCAACAGTCCTACATAGCAGAACCGTATGATCACTATTCTTACATAGGGAAGAATGACAGGCGGCTTTGTTTACATTAGCCGCCTGCCTTTCTCCCGGTGTAACGGACGATCGCGAGTGCCCGGCGGACATCGGGTCCGCTGGTCACACGCGCGGGGATCACAGTGAACGAGCGGGGGCGGGAGCGCGCCTCCGGCGGCGCGCGGTTGCCCCCTATTGGCTCGCAGGCGAGTGACGTACCCATACGTCACTTTGCCTGCACGGGGCTGACCGCCGCAGTATATGTACTTGCGGCGGTCGGCAAGTGGTTAAGCTGGATACACACTATCCAACTTTTGTGGTTGGATTTCCTTCGGATTTACCTTTTCTATGTAGTGCAGATTGCATACAAATTGAAAGTGTTTAGGTTTGACCTCATATTATATGGTTTTGGTAAGTCTAAAGGAAAAAGTCTTCAGAAAATCTTATAGTGTGTATGGCCCATTAGGCTGGCCATACACTACACAATTTTCTTGTTTAATTTCCTTTAGATTTACCTTCAACTGTGTAGTGCAAGGGCTGGCCTGACTCCATACAGTGATTTTACTTGACATGGTCCTGGCAGACTCCTCTTCATAATTATCTCTGCTGCCCCATTTATTCCATGAAAGCTCTGGAGGGCGACAGGAGTATGGCTTACTCATGGGAAGGAAGGGCACTTATCCCACTATAAAGAGGAGCCAGCTGGGACCTTGCAGGAGAAAAGAACACTGGATCAGTAAAGAAGGTAAGTAAGGTACGCTGCACTAAGAGGGGTTGAGGAATTATTTTAAAAACACCCTAACTAACACAGCGATTTAAAGTTGATCTGTGAGGACAGAATTATGGGAGAATTAAATTATCAACCAGATTTGAAAGGTGAAGGCTCCAGGGCATTTCATCCTGACCCTGGCTCCTCTACATCTGACCTCCTATCCTGAATGTTTTCACCTTAGCAGACTCTGGGGTAGATTTAGGTGAATTACTTTAGTGTTATTTTATATATACGAATGGACCTTGTAAACTGATTTTATTTTTCTCCCATGTATAGGTGATGTATTCCGTGCAGACCTTCATTCAAAAGACACTTACACTGACCGACCAGTGACTACAGATATCTATCAAAACCCTGACTTCCTGGAGATGGCGGAGTTTCTTCAGGACATGGAAAACAAAGGCTACATCTTATACCTGGAGATCGCTGCAGGAGTGTGGCTTTTCCTGTTTATACTGTGCATTGTGGCAGCAATCGTGTTTAGGTAAGTTGATTTATCACTTTCTATAGCTCTCTATGCAGGGTTCATCTTTGCGCTTACTGGGGGTTTGATCACTTGACAAAAAATACCTAATTTATCTTTATTTTATCTACACAGATATCTGTACCGGAAACAGAGGCGAACATTAGCCAATGCTTTAAAATTAGAGGAATACTGGCGCAAAGTAATAGATGCCTCAAAAGCATTGGAAGAGTTGTGCCGAATCGATCCTATAGAATCGATGGAAGAGGGGCTCATGCCCAAGAAGCCACCAGAAAATCTGCATGTAGTTATCGATATGGAGGGAGACTACCAACAGATTCAACCGATTCAACCGACAGCTGCAACAGATCAATCTCTTGAGACTGTACAAACAACAGTTGAAATGCCTGAAGACTTGGAAGCAATCAATTTCTTGAGACTGTACCAAGAACAGCTGACACGCCTGAAGATATGGAGTCGGGGCAGAAGGCTGATGCACTTCTTGGACAGAAGCGGGTGGAGATTAATGAACTGGGCACAGATTCTTGGGCAGGGGATGTACAAAGAGTTTACAAAACTATATACATCGAAAAAGGGCAAAGAGCTGCTGCAGGAAAGAAGGTACAGTGAAGACGCCACATGAAGCGACGGAACCATCTCAGGCAGCCATACCAGCAATTGAAATGCCTGAAGACATGGAAGCGGGGAAGAGGCAAGAAACAGAGGCAACAATTCCACCTCTGGAGGCTGAACCAACAGCTAAACCGACTACAACATGGAAGCAGTTGGTCTGCAGGTGCAATAAGAAAAAGAAGAGAACACCATAGCTACCAAGCCGCAGGCACAGAAGCCAGTGATGTCAGATGCCGCAGGCTGATCCATCTACGGAGACTGTACAAATAGAAACAAATAATCCATCAAAGAAGGGTTTAAAAGCTACCAAGCCTCAAGCACAGAAGCCAGAGGCTAAGCCAACAGCTGAAGTGCCAAAAGATATTAAAGTGAGCCAGACAGCTGTTCCCAGAACTCACAGGAGTTCATAGGATTGTGCTATCTGAGGTCACTTCCTTGCTAGGGAAGCTTAATCGTCCCTCCAGCAGATAAGGCCGCAGCTCCTTGTATATAGTGTACAGATCTTTTTTTTTCTGATCACTGTATTAGTGTCACAGGTGACATCAGGTAGTTTAGCCCCCCTGCCCAGCCCCCAAGAAGTGCAGTATCAGCAGATTACTGTCACTTCTAATACAAAGCACAATAAACCGCAGAGTTAGCAGAGTCAGGCTTGATCTTCGCTGGCACTAGCAGTTACATAAATACATAAGGGGTCCATATAGTGAACTAGGTGTTGAGTTATTGACTTTAAAGGTCAACACAGAGGACAAGGGGGCACTCTTTACGTCTAGAGGGAAACCGATTTTGTCTCCAAATACAGAAAGGTTTCTGGCCAGCTCACTAGATTGCTTTAAAAAAGGCCTGGATTCTTTCCTGGGTGTACATAGTATAAATGGGTACTAATATTTATAGGTAAAGTTGATCCAGGGAATATCCGATTGCCTCTCGGGGGGTCAGGAAGGAATTTTTTCCCCCTGCTGTAGCAAATTGGATCATGCTTTGCTGGGGTTTTTCGCCTTCCTCTGGATCAACTTCGGGTATAGGATTGCGTATAGGGGATTGTATGGTTGGGTTTTCTTTACTGTTTTTTATTGGTTGAGCCAGGTGGACTTTTTTCAACCTGACTAACTATGTAACTATGTATATTGTGCTTTTTCTACCTGTGAGTCACACTAGGTACCCATAAATGTATTGGCCAAAATGTCCAAACAGAGGTACACTAGTGAAGAGGCCTACACGATACTGAGCATGACAGATGAAAGCGATGGGTAAGCTTCACTGTCAGAATCAGGCTCCGTATTCAAACCTGTAGAGAGTAGCGACACCCTGACAGATGGCTCTGACGATGGGAGTAGTGGTCCCTGCTAAGTCAGGCGTACCCGAGCACCTTCTTCTGTTGCTAAGGTGCAACAACCGCAGGATAGCAAGATAGCAATGTAGAGCCCCCCAACTGCCCAGACTACATGGGGAGCTGTGGCGAGATTGTTTGGGACTTGGGGTCACCCTTATTTGGAAAGGGGTACTATTTATAGGTGGACAACTTCTATACAAGCTTGCCACTTTTTAGACATCTTTTTGATTTTGGAATTGGCGCATGTGAAGTCTGATAAATTGCTTGCAGTGAAGCGGAGGGACACACGGAATGTTTTCGTTCTGTCCTCCATTCACACATATATGACAGTCCAAATTGCAACGGCAACTGGTGTTGTTGAGAAGCCCCTCTGTGTCCACGAATACAACCTTTACATGGGAGGGGTGGACTTGAAAGACCAGATGATGGGGGGGGGTGAGAGAGAGAGAGGGGGGTGAGAGAGAGGGGGATGAGAGCGAGGATGAGCGAGAGAGGGAGGGGAGGATGAGCGAGAGAGGGAGGGGAGGATGAGCGAGAGAGGGAGGGGAGGATGAGCGAGAGAGGGAGGGGAGGATGAGCGAGAGAGGGAGGGGAGGAGGATTACAGAGAGAGAGGGGGGGATTACAGAGAGAGAGGGGGGGATTACAGAGAGAGAGGGGGGGATTACAGAGAGAGAGGGGGGGATTACAGAGAGAGAGGGGGGGATTACAGAGAGAGAGGGGGGGATTACAGAGAGAGAGGGGGGGATTACAGAGAGAGAGGGGATGGGATGAGAGAGAGGGGGGTGAGAGAGAGAGGGGGGGGTGAGAGAGAGAGAGGGGGGGGTGAGAGAGGGGGGGGGGTGAGAGAGGGGGGGGATGAGAGAGGGGGGGGATGAGAGAGGGGGGGGATGAGAGAGGGGGGGGATGAGAGAGGGGGGGGATGAGAGAGAGGGGGGATGAGAGAGAGAGGGGGGGGTGGAAGAGAGAAGGAGAGAGGGGGGTGAGAGGAGGGGATGAGAGAAAGTGAGAGAGGGAAAGGGGGGTGAGAGAGAGGGGGGTGAGAAAGAGAGAGAGAGAGAGAGGGGGGTAAGAGAGAGAGGGAGAGGGGGGTGAGAGGGTGAGGCAGGGTGAGAGAGAGGGAGGGGGTGAGAGAGAGGGAGGGGGGTGAAAGAGAGAGGGAAAGGGGGAGAGAGAGGGGGGGCGGGCGAAGGTGTGACATCACTGGTTGCTAGACGCCAGGCGGCTCTAGCAACCAGTGGCTAATGGAGGCGGAGGGTGGCTATTTTGCTGCCCCCTGCAAAATGCCGCCCTAGGACTGGGCCTAAATACAGCACTGTACAAAGCATCAGTAAGAAGTAGATCCTTCCTAAAATTCCAGGAAAAGATCATCACAGTCCTTCTGCAATAAGAAGGTGCTGTGGCCAAAATTCACAATCCAGATGCAGTGAGCTGGTTGCATTAGAGGCATTTTCCGGATGTCCTCCCTAGTACCCCTACCCAAAGAACACTCCAAACACTACTTTTACTGTACTTTATAATATACTGTAATGTTTTATTGTTACTGTGTTTTATTGTTAACCATTGTTTGCTTTGCAGGTACGCCCATCAGCTGCAGCACTGATTTGTTTATTCTGACAGCAACAACGTTTGCTCTCAGCATGTAGGTAAATCAATGATTGCAGTGCTGTAGGAGGTGATTTCACCACCGCAGTTAAAAAAAAGAGCATATATGGCGAAGTATAGGGGATGGGGTGTGGACACACAGGGTGGATCTTCCCTATGCTTCGCCATATATTTTTCTTGGCAGAGATTACTTCATCCACATTGATCAATGTGAATGGAGGAATCTGCTATGTACTTTTTTTTTTCCTTCAGCCCATGGGCTGAAGGAAAAAAAAAAAAACATGGCATGTATGCCCATTATTAGAAGTGGGTGGATGCTGGGAGGTCTAATGGTGGGCATACCACACACTTTCTGGTATTGTTTAGGATACAGCACAGCATACTTTTTCACATAGGGTTTGGAAAGATATTGGCTATCGCATTTTAGAGACCGTAGCATGGAACAGTTTTTACACACTTTCTGGTATTGTTTGTTTTTTACAGCTAGCGGTCAGCTTTCACATAAAAGCAATCTTAGCAGATAATTAGCTGCTAGACTGCTTTTACAAGCAGTGGGAGGGGACTCCCCCCCCCCTCCCGGACTTCCCCCCCCCCCCCCACACCTCCTGTCACCTTCCATGGTTTTCTCTGGCTCTTCTGTCCCACCGGATAACCCGAGACTGCAGCCAGTGGTTCCGTCAGCTGACCATTGAACTGATTGGAGACCAGAATGGCTCCAATCATCTATATGGCCTAAGATACTGGAAGCTACGAGCATTTCATGACTTTGCTTTGGCCAGATATAAACAGCGCCATTGGAAAAGCATCTTATCACACCAATCTTTGTGTGGTCAGATGCTTTAAAGGTCAGAGAAGAGATCTAGAGTCCAATAGACCCAAATTTTTTTAAGAAAAGAGTACTTGTCACTACTTATTGCTATCATAGGGATATTTAAAATATTTAAATTCCCTGTGATAACAAAAATGGTTAAGGCCCCGTTCACACTGGGGCGACGCTACTTTGGACCGCGACCTCCGAGGTCGTGTTGCGAGCAGCACGCCGCGACCTCGGAGCGGCCACCACGGACTTCATAATATTGAAGTCTATGGCGGTCGCCTCCTGGTCGCCCCAAAGAAGCTCTGGACCCTTTTTCTAAGTTGGAGCAACTTGTGTCGCTCCTATTAGAACGGGTCCGCAGCTTCCCTATGGGAGGCGACCTGTGAGGCGACCAGGTCGCCTCACAGGTCGCCCTAGTGTGAACCGGGACTCAAAAAAAGGGAAGGCATCAAAATAAAATAAAAAAGCAAAACAAATAATAATAAAAAAAAAAAGAATTCAAGCACCTCTGTCCTTCCGCATTTCCATGCAAAGGCGAACGCAAGCATCGGTCTGGTGTCATATGTAGACCGCAATAGTGCCGTGCATGTGAGGTATCGCTTCAAACATCAGATAAAGGGCAGTAATTGTTGCAGTAGACCTCCTCTGTAAATCTAAAGTGGTAACCTGTAACGGCTTTTAAAAATGTACATAGTTTGTTGCAGCTGCACAGGCGTGTGCAATTTTGAAGCAAGCCGTGTTTGGCATCTATGTATTCAGCAGTAATTTTTGCAGTAGACCTCCTCTGTAAATCTAAAGTGGTAACGTGTAACTGCTTTTAAAGGCTTTTAAAAATGTACGTAGTTTGTTGCTGCTGCACGGGCGTGCACAATTTTAAAGCATATCATGTTTATGTATTCGGCATAAGATCATCTTTTAAATTTTACCAAACAATTGGCAATGTATAGTGTATTTGTGCATTAAATTTAAAAAATTGGGGGGGCGTGTCCGGATGTGAGCAAGACAGGACGTGTCTCGGCGGAGCTCCTGGATCATCCTGCCGTTTATCCTTACCGAGTGTTTTCCCGGACCCGTGCCCGCTCCTGATCAGTGGGGGAACCTCTTCCTGTCTTGGGGATGCCTTCTTCTGCCTCCAACACTCCCGGAAAGGCCCTGACGGATCAACGCCAGACCCGCTCCGTTCGCGGCCAGGCCCAGAGCTCCGCCTCCGCCATCTTGGCGCCGTCACCAGCACCTCAGCACGCCTTGAGAGCGAGCGTGGCAATGGAGCAGGAGAAGCGTGGAGACGGTTCCTCACAGGTACAGCCGACTATACCATCCCAGCCCCCTGCCTCGCAGAATGAGGCCGACCAGCAGGCCATCACAGCTCCTATCCTGGCGGCCACTGACGGCTGCAAGGCCGCCCTCATGGTGCGGATCGATCACCTGGCCTCCGAGTGCACCCTGATTCGCCATGACCTCGATAAAATGAGGGGCCGCATCACTACTGCGGAGGGTCGCATCTCTGATGTAGAGGACAGCATGACCGCACATGCCGCTCAACTAGCAGAACTCCAAGGCCTGGTCAAGTCCCTACAGCACCGCGCGGACAATGCGGAAGACCGTCAGCGCAGGAACAATGTAAGAGTGGTGGGGCTCCCTGAAGGGGTGGAGGGGTCTAAACCAGCCATATTTGCAGAACAATTCTTTAAGCAACTGCTCACCCTCACTCATCTGCCCCCCACCTATGTTGTGGAGCGAGCCCATCGCGTTCCCATGGGTGCTAGGCCGCCAGGGGCCCCGCCAAGACCCTTTCTGGTAAAATTCCTGAACTATCGGGATCGTGACATGCTCCTGGCCGAGACTCGGAAGCATCAGGATTTACATTTTGAAAATGCACGGGTCATGCTCTTTCCAGATTTCTCGGCTGAAACCCAGAGGAAGCGCCGGTCCTTTACAGAGGTCCGTAAACGTCTCCGGGATAAAGAAATCAAATATAGCATGCTGTACCCCAGCAGACTCAGGGTGCAATTTAATGGCTCCATGAAATTCTACGAAACTCCCCAGGAGGTCTCAGAGTGGCTGGACAGTCTTCGTTGATGACCTGATGTGGGCTGCTCTTCTCTGCGGATCTGTCCCCTACTTCTTGGAGTGTTGGTGACTATTTTGTGCAAAATTTTTTTTTTTTTTCCCCCATTTTGTTTTCTTGGGTTTTACATGATCCTTTTTGCCCAGGGGCTCCGCTGGAGTCTCTATAGCAACTACTAGGTACCTGTCGAACTTTGTTTGCACTGCACAGCGTTCACTGACTCTAATGTTGAGGAGTTTGGGGTTTCAGGCCCGTACCAGCCGGGTTTTGCCAGGTTTCCCTGGCGCGTTAGATGTTGCTGGTACAAGGGCATTTGGGCAGTTTTTTAGGCAGCTCTACCTTTTTCTGACTATGTGGATCCTCGGGGCCTGCTGGCTCCAGTGGTGCTCTCAATGTGTCTCGGACAACTGGATTATGGACTTCCTGGCCCCGTCTGACTGTTTTTTTCCATCCTCCTTTTATTTTTTGGCATGTTCCCCATGGCTGATGTTTATAGATTCCTCTTATGGAATGTGAGGGGGCTCAATAGCAAGTATAAGCAGGCTGCTGTTTTTCAATACCTTAAGCAATACAAGTCGCATGTGTTCCTCCTTCAGGAGACCCACCTGGATGGCAGTATGGTACAGGCCCTTAGAAAACCGTGGATACAAAAGGCGTTTCATGCCACTTATTCCACTTATGCCCGAGGAGTCTCGGTCCTCATTAGTAAAGCTATTCCCTGTTCCATCCACCAGGTGATCTCTGATCCGGAGGGGCGCTTTGTGGCTTTGGTCATAACTTTGTATTCTCTCAAAATGCTTTTGATTAATGTCTATCTACCTCTGCCCTTCAAGGTGCAGCTACTGTATGACCTTATGGACAAGCTTTCTGATCACGTCTCATTACCGGTGCTTATGATGGGGGATTTTAATGCCATTCTGGACAGTGGGCTGGATACTTCCAACTCCAGTCGGCCGGCCTCGCTCGACCTTTTGGCTTGGGCGTCTGCTATGGGCCTGGTGGAACTCTGGCGTTGGAAGCATCCTGATGATCGGTGTTATTCTCACCTTTCTGCCACTCACCGTTCTGCGGCTCGCATTGACCTGGCTTTTGGTAATGCTCATCTCCAATCCCTCCTTTCAACTGCTGACTATCTGGCTGGGGGGGTGTCTGATCATAACCCGCTTCTCTTGACAGTGCACCTCCGTGTGGAGGCTAGAGAGTGGGGTTGGCAGCTGTCCTCTGGATGGCTCCAACATGAGCAGATTACCTCCCGTCTGACGGAGGTCATCCAGACGTATTGGGAGAGCAATGAGAGGTCTGCCGGGCCGAGAGTGGTGTGGGAGGCATTTAAGGCGGTGGCCAGGGGGGAGTGTATAGCCGGCATTAAGTCTGCTAGAAAAGATCACAACAGTACCATCGTGTCCCTACAGGAGGAGGAGAGGGCGAGGGCGCATGCGGAGTCACCTTCTGATTCCAGTTCCGCTTCCTTAATGGAGGCGCGGCGCACTCTTTCTCTCCACTTCTCAGACCTCGCCCACACTGAGGCTTCTCATGTGCGAGCTTCGGTGTTTGCGCAGGGAGATAAAAAATGGCAAGCTCTTGGCGAGGCTGGTGGCGGATCAAAAGGCCCCAATTAATATTCCGCTTCTCAGGAGTTCGGGGGGTGACCTGTTGACGGACCCCGCGGACATACTGGCTGAGTTCTGACGGTACTTTGAGGCCTTGTACGCCCCTACCCCTGACTACGACCATACTGCCATGGACCTACTCCTTTGGAATCTTGACCTCCCCACTTTGGCTACAGACAACAGTGCCCTCCTTGACGCCCCTATCACCCCTCTAGAGGTGGAAAAGGCTATAGCCGCGTTTCCTCCACACAAGGCCCCGGGTCCTGATGGGTTCCCCGCTGATTTTTATAAATCGTTCGCTGAGCAGCTGGCCCCACGCCTTAGTAGCCTATTTCATTGCTGTCTTGAGGAGGAGGCTCTCCCTCCCTCCATGCTCGAAGCCTACATGGTGTTGCCGAAGCCAGGTAAGGATCCCTTAGATTGCTCCTCCTACAGACCCATAGCCCTCTTAAATGCCGATCTGAAGGTCCTTTCCAAGGTCTTGGCGTCCCGGCTGGCGGGGGTCATCCATACCTTGGTTGATCCGGACCAGACGGGTTTTATGCCGGGTAAGTCGGTGGACACTAACATTAGATGCCTCTTTACCCATCTTCAGTTGCCTAAGACTATCCGCAGAGGATTGTGGTCTCTATTGATATTGAGAAGGCTTTTGACTCAGTCGACTGGTCGTACATGCATAAGGTACTGGAGCTGATGGGTTTCGGCCCTACGTTCCGGATGTGGGTCAAGCTACTGTATTCCTCTCCTCGTATGGCCATTCGGCTGGGTCTGGCCAAATCTGAGTACTTTGGGGTGGGGGAGGGGTACCCGACAGGGTTGCCCCCCTCTCTCCCTTTTTGTTTGCCCTCACAATTGAACCGGTTGCCACTGCTCTCAGAACCTCTGAGGCCTTTGATGCCATTCGCGTGGGATCCATTAGGGAGTGCGTAGCACTTTATGCAGACGATATGCTGCTCTTCCTTAGGGACTCGGGTCCCTCCCTGCGGGCGGTTTTGCACATTCTGGACACGTTCGGTACCTACTCGGGGCTCCAGGTGAACTGGGGGAAATCTTCCATCCTTTTTCTTGACGGGGCCCCAATGACGGTCTCTCCTACTGATCCTCCTCTATGTTGGGTGGACTCCTTCACCTACCTCGGGGTGAAAGTTACGCGGTGCCCGGGGGACTATTACACCCTGAATCTCCTCCCGCTTGTGCCTAGGCTGCAGCAGCTGGTGCAGGTGTGGAAGAGGCTCCCGCTCTCATTGCTTGGCCGTATTGCCCTATTAAAGATGAAGTTTCTACCCGTGGTGCTGTATTTTCTGCGGCACTCCCCCAATTGGGTTCCTAGAGCTTTTTTCCGCAAATTGAATGGCAATATTGGTGCTTTTTTGTGGCCACCAGGGGCCCCTAGGATAGGCCTGAGGGCCCTCCAGGAGCCCAAGGCTAGTGGTGGACTCGCCCTCCCTGACTGTCATAAATACTACCTGGCTGGGCAGATGGTATTTGCGAGGCGTTGGTTGTGGGCGGATGCGGAGGATTCGGCTACGGTTCTGGAGGCTGCACATTTGGGGTCCTATGAGAGTTTGCGCCTGGCATTATTTCGCGGGGTGGGCACTGACCTGCCATTGACTGATTCTATGAAGGCTACAATTAAGGCGTGGGGTCAGACGGTGAAGCTGGCGTGCCCCAGTTACCTTGGGTTTTCACCATCTACCCCCCTATGGATGAATCCTAGACTTCCTCATTTCTACCACCTTCCGGACCCAGGGGTGTGGGCTGCTGTTGGAATAAAGACTCTGGGGGACATTACCACTGAGGGTGACTTGGTTACTTTTGATACTTTACGTTCTCGACATGACCTGCCCACAACCTATTTTTTTCGCTTCTTACAGCTAAGGCACGCTTTTCAGAGTCAGTTTGCGAATCTTCAGATTGAGTCGGTGCCGTCAGATTTGGAGTTAATGCTAACTAACCCCGACCTTAGTAAAACGCTGTCTACTACCTACAAAGAACTGTTGCGACTGACCCCCCCCCCCCCCCCGGGGATTGTGCGCTGTAGACAGCGGTGGACGGAGGATATTCCTGACCTGCAGGGGGACGACTGGGATGACCTGTGGACTGATCCTTTTAAACACCTGGTGGCGGCTAGGGATAAGTTCATCCAATTTAAATTTCTCCACAGAGTGTATTATACGCTTGCCCGGTTGGCCAAGATCTTTCCTACGGCATCCGCTGAGTGCTGGCGCTGCTCGGCTGCCCCGGCGGATGCTCGTCATATATTCTGGGACTGTGCTCTGGTTCAGCACTACTGGTCAGAGGTTGTCTCTTGTCTGGGGAGGGTACTTGTGACCCCGGTTCCGCTGACCCAGAGCGTCTGTCTCCTGGGCCTGGTGGAGGAGGTGGTCCCCTCAGTGGCCCATAGGACGCTATTGATAATCCTGTTATTCTATGCCAAGAAGGCTATCCTATTGCACTGGAAAAAGGTGTCCCCTCCTTCGTTAGAATTCTGGAAGGGGCTGGTGAACCCTGTTTTACCTTTGAAAAGGTATGGAAGGCTTGGGTGGAATCTACAGAGACAGTGGGATAATTAAGTTTGGGTAACGACTCCACCTTGGTTGTCTATTTAGGCCCCCTCTTTCACTAGTCCTTTTTCTTTCAGTCGGGGAATGTCTCTCTTAATTTTAACTTTTGATTTTATGTTCTGATTCAGTTGTCATGTACTATGTTTATAGGCAGGGTCCAAGCTGGGGAGACCGCTCCAGGTGAGACTGGGATCAGGTGCCGGTCGGATCCGCAATCCAGAGTCACATCAAGTAAGAAGGAATGACCGCACTTCTGATGAAATTCAAAAAAGGAGTGTCTTTATTCCACATCAAACGAATGGCAAATATAATACATGTATGGGATGTATATATGGCCGATGCACATCCAGATTGAACTTGGTAATGAGTAAGCGACACATCTAGTCGTGAAACGCGTCTACCGCTTTGTCCTGCACTCACAGTGTGTATGTTTTATATTTGCCATTCGTTTGATGTGGAATAAAGACACTCCTTTTTTTAATTTCATCAGAAGTGCGGTCATGTACTATGTTTATATCTTGCACCTCTGGGGCTGGAGGGGCGGCCTGGACAGGCTGTGCTGCACCGGCCGCACAGGGCCCCACTACTCTGTTCTGTTGGTTAAGCTGCCCAAGGGTTGGGGGGGGTGGGAGGGGTGGGTAGGGAGGGGTTGTTGTACCGTCCCGCCGTGTTAGGGACTGGTAACTGTCATTGTCTGTATTGTTGACAAAATCAATAAAAATAATTTTTCAAAAATTTATTTTTAAAAAAGTGTGTTTTTTTCACATAAAATTGCGTTTGGAAAATCTCTTCGCAAATACTGCGTGACAAAAAAAATTGCAACACCCACCATTTTGTTCTGTAGGGCCTCTGCTTTAAAAAAATATATAATGGTTGGGGGTTCAAAGTAATTTTCTAGTAAAAAAAAAAAATAATAATTTTTTATGTAAACAAAAAGTGTCAGAGAAAAGGCGTGGTCTTCAAGTGGGTAGATGAGTGGGTGATGTGTGGCATAAGCTTCTAATATTGGGCAAAAAAAAGCCAGGACTGTTCAAACACCCCCCAAATGACCCCTTTTTTTCAGAAAGTAGACACCCCAAGATATTTGCTGAGAGGCATGTTGAGTCCATGGAGTACAGTATTTTTATATTTTGCCACATGTATCAGGAAAATTAAAATTTTTTGTTTTTTTACACAAAGTTGTCACTAAATGATATATTGCTCACACATGTCATGGGTACAATGTAAAATGACACCCCAAAAAACATTCTGCTGCTTCTCCTGAGTACAGGGATACCACATTTGAGACTTTTTGGGAGCCTAACTGTGTACGGGACCCCAAAAACCAATCACCACCTTCAGGTTTTCTAAGGGCATAAATTGCTTATTTTACTTCCTCACTACCTATCACAGTTTCGGAGGCCCCGAAATGTCAAGGTAGCACAAACCACCCCCCAAATTACTCCATTTTGGAAAGTAGACACTCCAAGCTATTTGCTGAGAGGCATGTTGAGTCCCTGGAATATTTTATATTTTGCCACAAGTATCGGGAAAATGCCAAATTGTTTTTATTTTTTTACACAAAGTTGTCACTTAAATGATACATTGCTCAAACATGCCATGGCTATATCTGAAATGAAACCCCAAATGACATTCTGTTGCTTCTCCTGAGTAAAGGGATACTACATGTGTGAGACTTTTTGGCAGTCTAGCCGTGTACAGGACCCCGAAAACCAATCAACGCCTTCATGCTTTCTATGGGCGTAAATTGTTGATTTCACCCCTCACTACCTATCACAGTTTCAGAGGACATGAAATGACAAGATAGCACAAATCCCCCCAAATTACTCCTTTTCAGAAAAGTAGACACCCCAAGGTATTTGCTAAGAGGCATAATGAGTATTTTGCAGCTCTCATTTGTTTTGGAAAATGAAGAAAGGAAAGGAAAATTATTATTTCCACTCTTAGAAAGCCTGAAGGTGATTGGTTTTCGGGGTACTGTACGTGGCTAGACTGCCAAAAAGTCTCACACGTGGTATCTCCGTACTCAGGAGAAGCAGCCGAATGTATTTTGGGGTGTCATTTCACATATACCCATGGCATGTGTGAGTAATATATCATTTACGTGACAACTTAAATGACACTGACTGGAGTAATGGCAATGCTGGAACAGTTAAAAGGGCAAAAATGTATAAACCTATTACAAGACAATTTTATGGTGCAGTTTATTGAGGCCCCCCACTAGAAATGATGCTCTGTTGGACCTGGTAATATAAAACCATGCAGAGCTTATTAATAATGTTCATATAAAAGAACATCTGGGTAGCGGTGACCATAATATAATTTCATTTAATGTTAGCTGTAAGCAAAAAACGCATACAGGAAATATAAAAACACTTCACTTAAAGAGAGCAAATTTTCCAAGGATGAGGGCTGCTCTCCAGGATTTAGACTGGGAGGGAATATTGGCATTGATGAGCACAGAACAGAAATTGGAAATTTTCAAAAAGACTGTATGCAAAGTATATTCCCATGGTCAATGCGTTTAAAAGGCTAAAAATAAAACCCTTTGTGGCTCACGGCCAAAAGTTAAAAAAGCTATAAACAAGAAAAGAGCTTTTAAAAAAATATAAAAATGAAGGAACACTATCATTGTTTGTTATAAAGAATATAACAGAATATGTCAAAAGGAAATCAATGACGCAAAAATTCAAAATGACAGGTTAGGTCTGAGCATTTACAAAATAATCAGGAGTGGGTGACTGGGGACAAAGAGAAGGGAAATGTATTAAATACTTTCTTCAGCTCTGTGTATACAAAGGAGCATGGGGGAGCTCATGACCATAATGAGGATGGTAGTGACACAGCCCCAAATGATTCACAATGGCTCAAAAGTGATATGGTCCAGAAATATTTAGACAGAATAAGGGTGGATAAAGCACCTTAATCAGATGGCATTCACCCATGCATCCTAAAAGAATTGAGCGCTGTAATTTCTAAGCCTTCGTTTCTAATTTTTAGGCACTCGTTAAGGACTGGAATAGAACCACTGGATTGGCGTAGGGCCAATGTGGTGCCTATATTTCAAAAGGGATCAAAGTCTTTGCCAAGTAACTATAGACCTGTTAGTTTAACTTCTATAGTCGGGAAGATACTGGAGAGATTAATAAAAGACCACATAGATGAGTTCTTGCTGGAAAAATATTTTAAGCAACAGACAGCATGGATTCATGAAAGACAGAAGTTGTCAAACAAACCTGATTTCTTTTTATGGGGAGGTAAGTAAAACCTTGGACAGAGGGGTGGCTGTGGACGTAGTATACTTGGATTTTGCAAAAGCGTTTGACACAGTTCTCCACACACGGCTAATGTGTAAGGTCAAGTCTACAGACTTGGAAAGATCAGTGTCACGATCTAGAGTCAGGCTCGAAGACCAGTAGCTATAGCAGCTTACACAGGAACCAGCTGCATAGGAACACAGGCAGATCACCCAGGCAGATGATACAGGCTCACCTGAGGTGCGGAATCCAAGTACTAACCGGTGTTCACCAGCGCTCCTGATGGTGGAGCTGGATTTTGCTGCGTGTTAGTACCAGGGCGCGGTCCTCAGGATCGATCGCCCCACCAAGAGGTGAGCAAGCCAGGGTCCAGTAGCAGATAAAGCTGGTTGGGATCAAGCAGAAGCGTAGTCTAGGAGTAGCCAAAGGTCGGTAACGAGTGGTTGCAGGTTGGGATTAGACAGAAGCGTAGTCGAGGAACAAGCCAGGTACGGACGGCAGCAGGAGAGACAAGCGACAGATAGATCGGACCCCTGACTGACATTTTTTACACTTTTGGGGGGACCAGTGACATTATTACAGTAATCAGTGCTAAAAATATGCACTGTTATTGTAATAATGACACTGGCAGGGAAGGGGTTAACAGTGTGGGTGATCAAGGGGTTAAATGTGTACCTAGGGGCGTGTTTCTAAAAGTGGGGGGGCATGGCTTGTGGAATGACCATAGAGACCTGTGTTACTATATAGAAGGATCACAGGGGCTCTATGATCATTTCAGGGAGAAGAACGGTCAGCTGTGTTTACAACAGCTGACCGTTCTTCTCTCTCGGCGGGGAACGATCACGGAAGTCATGCGGCAATCGGAGCCGCCTGCCCGCTGCATCAGCTCTCACGCTGATGAGCGGGGTTGGGAGCGTGCCACTGGCGGTCCATGCTCGCCCCCCATTTGCCTCCAAGCGACCGACGTAGCCCTACATCGGTTTGCTTGGGAGAGCCACACTGCCGCAATAAATATGCGGTAAGCTGTCGGCAACCGGTTAAGGGGGGATATGATCAACAACTATAAATACATAAGGGGTCCATATAGTGAACTTGGTGTTGAGTTATTCACTTAAAGGTCATCACAGAGGACAAGGGGGCACTCTTTACGTCTAGAGCAGGGGTCCTCAAACTTTTTAAACAGGGGACCAGTTCACGGTCCCTCAGACACTGTTGGGAGACGGACTATAGTTTGAAAAAAAATATGAACGAATTCCAATGCGCATATTTTTTATTGTTTTATTTATATAGTGGCGGCTGGTGCTCAAAATTTTTTGGGGGGTGCAAACAGAAAAATATAATAGGCATTGCTGCAAAAAACGCTGTAAAAAATTGCGTGACTTTGAGGTAAAAAAAGTGTGAAAGGGGCCTTCAGTAATCAAGGTATAGTGTGCCCCCTTCAATGCAGAGTGACCACAGCGTGCCCCCTTCAATGCAGAGTGACCACAGCGTGCCCACTTCAATGCAGAGTGACCACAGCGTGCCCCCTTTCAATGCAGAGTGACCAGCATGCCCCTTTCAATGCAGAGAGACCAGCGTGCCCCCATTCAATGCAGAGAGACCAGCATGGCCCCATTCAATGCAGAGAGACCAGCGTGCTGTGCCCCCTTCAATGCAGAGAAACCAGACAGTGCACTTACCTGCAGCGTTGGCTTCTCCTCAGTCCCCCGCGTCTCCTCAAGTCCTTCCGCCGTCTCCTCGGCCAATGACATGGGTTCGCCTTTCGGACAATCAGGAAGTGGGTCTCGGACCCGCTTCCTGATTGGCCAGGAGGAGGATCCGTGTGACAATAGCAAATTTTCATTCGCTTTTGTCACACAAATGGGTGGGCTAGGGCGCACTGCTCTGCCCCCCGGGTCCACCCTTTTCTGAAGCCTATTAGAGCCTCTGGCTCTAATTTGGTGATTAAGAAAAAAAAAAAACAACATGAATGATACATCCCGGCCGACTGGCCGGGTTAAGGACCCTGGCGGGCCACATGCGGCCCGCGGGCCGTAGTTTGAGGACCCCTGGTCTAGAGGAAAAAAGATTTTGTCTCCAAATACGGAAAGGTTTCTTCACCGTAAGAGCTGTGAAAGTGTGGAATAGACTACCTCCAGAGGTGGTTCTGGCCAGTTTACTAGATTGCTTTAAAAAAGGCCTGGATTCTTTCCTGGGTGTACATAATATAAATGGGTACTAATATTTATAGGTAAAGTTGATCCAGGGAATATCTGATTGCCTCTCGGGGGATCAGGAAGGAATTTTTTTCCCGTGATGTAGCAAATTGGATCATGCTTTGCTGGGGTTTTTTCGCCTTCCTCTGGATCAACTGCGGGTATAGGATTGTGTATATGGGATTGTATGGTTGGGTTTTCTTTACTGTTTTTTTTTTGGTTGAGCCAGATGAACTTGTCTCTTTTTTCGAGCTAACTAATTGTCATTTTCCCGACACTTGTGGCAAAATATAAAATATTCAATGGACTCAACATGCCTTCCCGAAAATAGCATAGGGTGTCTACTTTCCGAAAAAGGGTTATTTGGGGGGTTTTGTGCAACCTTGGCATTTCATGGCCTCCGAAACTGTGATAGGTAGTGAGGAGTGAAACCAACAATTTACACCCTTAGAAAGCCTGAAGGCAGTGCTTGGTTTTCGAGGTCCTGTACACGGCTAGACTGCCAAAAAGTCTCACACATGTGGTGTCCCTGTACTCAGGAGAAGCAGCAGAATGTATTTTGGGGTGTGATTCCACATATACCCATGGCATGTGTGAGCAATATACCATTTCAATGACAACTTTGTGTAAAATTTTTTATTTTTTTTAAATTTTTGAAACACCTGTGACAAAAGAAAATGAAATATTCAATGGGCTCAACATGCCTCTCTCTTTGGGGTGTCTACTTTCCAAAAAGGGGTACCGCAGTATTACTGTACTGTTTTTAGCACTGTAGCGTAGCATTATTGTAATGTTTTTAGCACTGCAGCAATAATTTAACATCTTTAGTACTGCAGCATTGTTATATTGATTTAAGTATTGCAACATTATTATTGCATTTATAGTATTGCAGTATTAACTACTTCCCTACCGGCATAGGGAAATGACGCCCGCAGGAACACACTCTCCCGCGCCCCTGGGGGCTCGCAGCACGGCGATCGGAAATGCGGCGTGTCCCTCTGGATACAGCCCATCCCCGATCGGTGTAAAGGGCCATTAAAAAAATGGCTCTTTACCATGTGACTGGCTATGTCCAATCACAGCCGGCCACATGCACTGTCCTCGTGCAGGCCGCTTGTGCGCGCCCCCAGGGGCACGCAGATCGGGGATGGAGAGTGTCACTCTGACACACTCCATCCCCTATCAGGTTAAAAAGCCAATGAAATTGGCTTTTTACCATGTGACTAGCTGTGTCCAATCACAGGCGGTCACAGAATGTCAACAAAAACCACAGTAACTAGCTGTTACTGTGTTCTCCTCCTCACACACCCATCCTATATGAGGAGGAGATTGCGGTAACAGCTAGTTACCGATTACAGTCCACACTAAAACACACTGATTGCACCCCCCAATAAAGAGGACCTGGCACTAGCCCATCAAAGTACCTTTCACAAGCCCATCCCAGTACCTGTCACCAGCCCATCAGGTACTCTGATGACAGGTACTGGGTACTCTGAGTACCCGAATACCTTTCATCGCAGTACCCGAGTACCTGTCATTGGAGTACCCGAGTACATGTCATTGGGAGTACCAGGGTACCTGTCATTGGGAGTACCAGGGTACCTGTCATTGGAGTAACTGAGTACCTCTCTGTATCCCATCAGAGTACCTGAGTACCTGTCTCCAGCCCATCAGAGTACCCAAGTACATCTCTGCAGCCCATCAGAGTACCCTAGTACCTGTCACCAGCCCAGAGTACTCGAGTACCTGTCATCAGAGTACCTGAGTACCTGTCTCCAGCCCATCAGCATATGTAAGTACCTATGTGCAGCCCAATAGAGTACCTGAGTACCTGTCTCCTGCCCATCAAAGTACCCGGGTACCTGTCTCCAGCCCATCAAAGTACCCAATACCTCTCTGCAGCCCATAATAGTAACCGAGTACCTCTCTGTAGCCCATCAGAGTACCCGAGTACTTATCTGCAGACCATCAGAGTACCCCAGTACCTATCTGCAGACCATCAGAGTACCCCAGTACCTGTCACCAGCCCAGATTACCTGTCTCCAGCCCAGAGTACCCGAGTACCTGTGTTCAGCCCAGAGTGCCCGAATACCTATCTGCAGCCCATCAGATTACCCGACTACCTGTCTCTAGCCCATCAGAATTCCCAAGTACCTCTCTGAAACCTATAAGAGTACCCGAGTACCTTTCTGAAGCCGATCAGTGTACCCGAGTACCTTTTTGAAGCCGATCAGTGTACCCGAGTACCTGTCTGCAGCCCATCAGAGTACCCGTCTCCAGCCCAGAGTACCCGAGTACCTGTCTCCTGCCCATCAGAGTACCCAACTACCTGTCACCAGCCAATCAGAGTACCCGAGAACATGTCATCAGAGTACCCAAGTACCTGTCACCAGCCTATCAGAGTACCCAAGTACCTGTTATCAGAGTACCCGTCTCCAGCCCTTCGGAGTACCTGAGTACCTATCTGTAGCCCATCAGAGTACCTGTCTCCAGCCCATCAGGGTATCTGAGTACCTATCAGCAGCCCAATAGAGTACCTGTCTCCTGCCCATCAAAGTACCCGGGCACCTGTCTCCAGCCCATCAGAGTACCCAAATACCTCTCTGCAGCCCATCATAGTAACAGAGTACCTCTCTGTAGCCCATCATAGTACCCGAGTACCTATCTGCAGACCGTCAGAGTACCCGAGTACCTGTCTCCAGCCCAGAGTACCCGAGTACCTGTCTCTAGCCCAGAGTACCCGAGTACCTGTCTTCAGCCCAGAGTACCCAAATACCTCTCTGCAGCCCATCATAGTAACAGAGTACCTCTCTGTAGCCCATCATAGTACCCGAGTACCTATCTGCAGACCGTCAGAGTACCCGAGTACCTGTCTCCAGCCCAGAGTACCCGAGTACCTGTCTCTAGCCCAGAGTACCCGAGTACCTGTCTTCAGCCCAGAGTGCCCGAATACCTATCTGCAGCCCATCAGATTACCCGACTACCTGTCTCTAGCCCATCAGAATTCCCAAGTACCTCTCTGAAACCTATAAGAGTACCTTTCTGAAGCCGATCAGTGTACCCGAGTACCTTTTTGAAGCCGATCAGTGTACCCGAGTACCTGTCTGCAGCCCATCAGAGTACCCGTCTCCAGCCCAGAGTACCCGAGTACCTGTCTCCTGCCCATCAGAGTACCCAACTACCTGTCACCAGCCAATCAGAGTACCCGAGAACATGTCATCAGAGTACCCAAGTACCTGTCACCAGCCTATCAGAGTACCCAAGTACCTGTTATCAGAGTACCCGTCTCCAGCCCTTCGGAGTACCTGAGTACCTATCTGTAGCCCATCAGAGTACCTGTCTCCAGCCCATCAGGGTATCTGAGTACCTATCAGCAGCCCAATAGAGTACCTGTCTCCTGCCCATCAAAGTACCCGGGCACCTGTCTCCAGCCCATCAGAGTACCCAAATACCTCTCTGCAGCCCATCATAGTAACAGAGTACCTCTCTGTAGCCCATCATAGTACCCGAGTACCTATCTGCAGTCCATCAGATTACCCGAGTACCTGTCTGAAGCCCATCAGAATACCCAAGCACCTCTCTGAAGCCCATCAGAGTACCTTTCTGAATCCGATCAGTGTAGCTGAGTACCTGTCTGCAGCTCATCAGGGTACCTGCGTACCTATCTGCAGCTCATGCCTCCTAGATTATGTGTTGGGGTGTTTGCTTTACAAAATGGAGTCATTTTGTGGGGGTTTCCATTGACCTGGTGCTCCAGGGCCTTCAAAAGTGTGATTGGTTGTAATGAAATTATATGTGTAATTTTATACTCCTAGAACACCTGACGGTGCTCCTTGTATGTTGGGCCTCTGTATGTGGCTATGCTGTGACAAAGTCCCACATATGTGGTATCGCCATACTCAGGAGGAGTAGCAGAATGTATTTTGGGGTGTAATTTTTGCTATGTACATGCTATGTGTTAGAAATATCTTATAAATTGACAACTTTGTGTAAAAAAAAAAAAAAAAAAAATAAGTTTTCATTTTATTTCCACATTTTCCAAGAACTTGTGGAAAAAAAAATGACATGTTCAAAAGACTCATTATGCCTCATAGAATATATGTTGGGGTGTTTGCTTTCCAAAATGGGATTATTTTGTGGGTAATTCCATTGTCCTGGTGCTCCAGGGCCTTCAAAAGCGTGATAGGTCGGTTATATGTGTAATTTATGCTCCTAGAACACCTGACGATGTTCCTTGGATGTTGGGCCTCTGTATGTGGCCAGGCTGTGTAAAAGTCTCACACATGTGGTATCGTCATACTCAGGAGGAGTAGCAGAATGTATTTTGGGGTGTAACTGCAAGTATGCATATACTGTGTGTGAGAAATAACTTGTTATTATGACAATTTTGTGTAAAAAAAAAAAAAAACTAAAAAAAAAATAATTTCTTAATCTTCTCAAATATTGTGGGAAAAAATTACAACTTCAAAAAACTCACCATGCCTCTTAATAAATGCCCTGGAATGTCTACTTTCCAAAAAGGGGTTATTTGGGGGGTATTTGTACTGTCTGACATTTCAGTGTGTCATCAGGTGTGATCAATTTTCAATGATTGGCACCATAGCTTGTAGACTATAAAGGCCCGTACACACGTACCGATCGTCGGCATACAAACGTCCGCGGACGAAGGATCTGCCGATTGTACGCTTGTTAGTATGGTGCCTCCGACAGATGTCAGCGCACATTCTGCAGACAAGAGTCTGTCTTGCAAGCATGAAAATTTTTGTATGCCGACACCAGAGCGGCCGATTGTTCGCCAGTCAGTACAGAATTCGGCCGACAGACCTCAGATTTGCAAGACTGGGCATGCTCAGAAAAGAAAAAACACAGGGAAAGTTAACCATTACGTGACATCACTTCTGCAATCGGCTGTAGTCGGCGGACAAAAGTCTTGTGCAGTCTTTGCACTTTTCAACAGACACCGACATTCCGGGGACAAAAGACGGACGATCGTCGGCAGACGATCGGTACGTGTGTACGGGGCTTAACTTTCACACAGACTAAATAATAACCACTAATTTGGGTTATTTTTCAACAAAGATATGTAGCAGTATAAATGTTGGCACAAATTTATGAGAAAAAATTACTTAATTGCAAACTTTTATAATGGAGACTAAAACAAAATGTTTTTTCTTTCCAAATTTTCACCTTTTTTTCACTTAAAAAAAATAAAAAATAAAAAACCCAGTGCTGATTAAATACTAGAAGAAAGCTCTATTTGTGAGAAAAAAAATGATGAAAAATTTGATTGGGTACAGCGTTGCACGACTGAGCAATTATCATTCAAAGTGTGAGAGCGCTGAAAGCTGAAAATTGGTCTTGGCAGGAAGGGGGTGTAACTGTCCTGTATGGAAGTGGTTAAAATAATCTGTAGTATTGCAGTATTATACTGTTTTTACTACTTTATTCTAGCATCTGGTATGCTGTCAGTCTGTCACAGGGGATGAGATGGGATGAGTGGCAGCGGGGACGGGATGGGATGAGTGGTAGCTGTGGTGGGATGGGATGAGTGGTAGCTGTGGTGGGATGGGATGGGATTAATGACAGCTGTGGTTTGATGGGATGAACGGCAGCTGTGGCGAGATGATTGGTAGCTGTGGTGGGATGGGATGAGTGTATCAGTGATGAGATGGGATGGGATCAGTGACAGCTAGGGTTGCCATCTCATCCCTTTAAATCAGGACACACATTAATTACACAGGTTCTGTGGCTGATCAAGATGGTAATTAAACTCACTTGGTGCTTTATGTGCATTATATCAGCCTCAGAACCTGTGCAATTATTACGTGTCCTGGATTAAAGGGATGAGGTGGCAACCCTAGATGGGATGAGTGTCAGCTGTAATGGGATGAGTGGCAGCGGGGATGAGATGGGATGGAATCAGTGACAGCTGTGGTTTGATGGGAAGATTGGCAGCTGTGATGGGATAAGTGGTAGCTGTGGTGGGATGGAATGGGATGAGTGGCAACAGTGATGAGATGGGATGGGATGAGTGTCAGCTGTGATGGGATGAATGGCAGTGGGGATGAGATGGGATGAGTGTCAGCTGTGATAGGATGAGTGGCAGCGGGAGGGGATGGGATGAGTGGCAACAGTGGTGGGATGGGATTAGTGGAGCTGTGTTTTGATGGGATGAATGTCAACGGTGGTGAGATGATTGGTAGCTGTGGTGGGATGGGGTGGGATGAGATGAGTGGCAGCAGTGATAAGATGGGATGGGATCAGTGGCAGCTGTGGTGGGATGGGATGAGTGGCAGCGGAAATGGGATTGGATGAGTGGCAGCTATGGCGGGATAGGATGTGTGGCAACGGGGATGGGATGAGTGGCAGCTGTGGTGGGATGAGATGAGTGGCAGCAGGGATGGGATGGGATGAGTGTCAACAGGGATGGGATGGGTGTCAGCTGTGATGGGATGAGTGGCAGCGGGGATGAGATGGGATGAGTGACAGTGGGAGGGGATGTGATGAGTGGCAACAGTGGTGGGATGGGATGAGTGGTAGCGGTGATAAGATGGGATGGGATTAGTGACAGCTGTGGTTTGATGGGATGAATGTCAGCGGTGGTGAGATGATTGGTAGCTGTGGTGGGATGGGGTGGGATGGGATGAGTGGCAGCAGTGATAAGATGGAATGGGATCAGTGGCAGCTGTGGTGGGATGGGATGAGTGGCAGCGGAAATGGGATTGGATGAGTGGCAGCTATGGCGGGATAGGATGTGTGGCAACGGGGATGGGATGGGATGAGTGTTAACAGGGATGGGATGGGTGTCAGCTGTGATGGGATGAGTGGCAGCGGGGATGAGATGGGATGAGTGGCAGTGGGAGGGGATGAGTGGCAACAGTGGTGGGATGGGATGAGTGGTAGCGGTGATGAGATGGGATGGGATTAGTGACAGCTGCGGTTTGATGGGATGAATGGCAGCTGTGGTGAGATGATTGGTAGCTGTGGTGGGATGGGATGAGTGGCAGCAGTGATGAGATGGGATGGGATCAGTGACAGCTGTGGTGGGATGGGATGAGTGGCATCGGAAATGGGATTGGATGATGATATGGCAGCTATGGCGGGATTGTTAATCCAGAGAGTCCCCAAAAAGACGACTTCCCACAAAAGGGATGTCAGTCACCGTCTTCTTTGAAGACTGGTTGGCCGACCAACTCTTCAAAGAAGTAATACGGCGGATAGCGACCGTGCCTGCCGACAGACGTGCGACTCATGGGGCCTCGTCCAAGGCCACGTCACACAGGTACAACACGGCCTGGCCCATTTGATCCACCATCTCCAGCGCAGCAGAAGACGCGGATTAAGCAAGGAGAGTGCGTTTAAGCGTCTTTGCCCACTGCCTGAGAGACCATGACCGAAGCAAACACGGGCTTCAGCAAGGACCCCGCCACCAGATAGATGTGACAGGAAAGTGTCTCCACCTGCCTATCCGCCGGTTCTTTAAACACCGGGGAATCCTCCACAGGCATTAAAGTGGCTTTATTTAAAATGGACACAGTGTGGTCCACCTTAGGAGCCGCAGTCCAGCGAGAACCCACCGGATCCGCAAAGGGATAACGGTACTGAAATCTCTTGGGCACCACAAAATTATGTTTGATACGGCGCCATTGGTCATTCACGGTTTCGTGAAACTCCTCGGGACAAGGAAAAACCTGACCCGACTTTTAGGCCTTGCGGGTCCCAAAAGAAGACCGCTTACCCGACAGGTGGGGCTCATGCTAGAGAGTGCTAGCAGGAATCCAGGACAGAGAAAACAGTAAAAAGCCCCCCACAGCCCTGAGCCACAAGAAAATGGTTGCCAATAGAAGTCAATGGAGAGAAAGCCCTGGGAATATGGCCGCTGCCCACAAAGGACATCATGCCCACACTAAAGATGGCACTGGATTGGCGCCAAAAGGATGACAGGCAATGGCTGCTGCCCACACTATGAGGCCGAACAGCCTGCCCACACCCAAAATGGTGGCTGCGCGGTTTAGCGCTAATTGCGGCCCCAAAACACCATGCACTGGCCCCCACAGAGTACCACAAGCACCTCAGGGACGTAGGAGACCCCCGCACCCCACCCACACTGCGGTTAACCCGCAACAGCGCCCCCACAGGGACCGGCAAGGGACACACAGGAACCTTACCTATAGCCATGAGAGGAACATCACAGAACCCATACTAAACTGTTATCCCCAAAACAGAGGGCCCACATACACACCCCAACAAACATGGACAAAGACAGAGGGGTAGCAGGGTACTCACCGGTCCAGCGAACGTGGGCACCGCTCTGCGTCAGGAAACCTCCCACCCTGAGTGGGGGTGCCGTCAGCCGAAAGGGACGCTGGCAACACACGGGCGTACCGCGGATGAGACATCCCAGTGAAGATAGCAACTTCGCAGGCTTATCCCTGAAGTCAGGGAGATTGTCGTTTGCGAGGCCGGGGCGTACCAATAACCTGCTAACACTCGATGGCAGGCCGGGAGTCCGTAAGGCTCTAAAATAACCAGTGCGAGTCCCAGCTCTGCAAACGCTGTAGTCTTCTAAAGTCCGACTAACCAAGCGAAGGAGAAAATAAAACGCTATCTTTAAAAGAAAAAAAAACTTTTTCAGAGAGAAACATAAAAAGTAGAAAAAAGCTGAGACCGAAGCCACAGCCCGGGAAAGCCAGCCTACTCCTAAGCTAGGCAGCAGAAAACTGAATTGGGAATGAAGCTAGCTGGGGGTATTGACCAGAGGGACAGCCCCCTGTAGGTGTGTCTATACAAAGGTTTTGTGATTATTCTAACAAAATCTTCTGCCTAGCTTACTCCTGTGGAGAAGGCCAATACCCAGACGTGCAGATTGAATGAGTGGGCAGCGACTGTCAGAGGACGTAAGAGAAATTAGGCCTGGTCATTAACTTCTTGCCGCCCGCGCTATAGCCGAAAGACGGCTACAGCGCGGGCTCTAATTTCTGGGAGGCCGTCTTTATACGGCCTCCCAGTGACAGGCTCCCCGCGCGCTCCCGCGAGCGCGCATCGGGGAAAATCTGTGTCGGCCGTGTCCCTTGGACACAGCCAATCACAGATCGTGGTAAATGGCCAATCACAGCGGCCATTTACCACGTGATCGGACCATGAACATATGAGATCATCTCTCATCGCCAGCTCTCCTTCCTCACACAGAGACTGCAGTGTGAGGAAGGAGCCGAGCCGATCAGCGCTTAGGGGACAAAGAAAATTGTATTTAGGGCACTTATCACCAGTGCCCTGATTACAAAAGAGGTAAATAAAATAACACAAGTGCCCACCATCAGTGCCCACAGTGCCCGCCATCAGTGCCCCCCATCAGTGCCCACAATCAGTGCCCATAGTGCTGCCAGTCAGTGCCCATCAGTGCCTGCTCATCTAGGCACTGATGGGCACTGACTAGCAGCACTATGGGCACTGAGTGTGGGCACTGATGGTGCTGCCCATCAGTGCCGCCCATCAGTGCTCATCAATGTCACCCGTCAGTGTCCATCAGTGCCACCCATCAGTGTCCAGCAGTGCCGCCTCTCAGTGCCCATCAGTGCCGCCCGTCAGTGCCGCCTCTCAGTGCCCAGCAGTGCCACCTCTCAGTGCCCAGCAGTGCCGCCTATCAGTGCCACCTATCAGTGCTCATCAGTGCGGCATATTATTACCTCCTCATCCGTGCCACCTCATCAGTGCCCATAAGTGCCACCTCATCAGTGGCCATCAGTGCCACCTCCTCAGTGCCCATAAGTGCCACCTCATCAGTGCCCATCAGTGCCGCCTCATCAGCGCACATCAGTGAAGGAGAAAAATGTATTTATTTTCAAAATTTACTCGCAGAAAATAAGAAAAACTTTTTTTTTTTTTTCAAAATTTTCTGTCTTTTTTCTTTTTTTTTGTAAAAAATAAAAACCCCAGAGGTGATTAAATACCACCAAAAGAAAGCTCTATTTGTGTGAAAAAAATGATAAAAATTTCATATGGGTACAGTGTAGCATGACCGCGCAATTGTCATTCAAAGCGCGAGAGCGCTGAAAGCTGAAAATTGGCCTGGGCAGGAAGGGGGTGAAAGTGCCCGGTAGGCAAGTGGTTAAGCGGGAAAATCTTCCGGTCTTAAAGTGGTTAAAAGGGAGAAATCCTTCCGGTCCAGAAGTGGTTAAAGTGAACCTCTGGCTTCCCATTTCAATGTGCAAAAGTCTAACAGAGTTCCTGCAAGAGGCCACCCTGGCAGATGGCGGTGCTGGGACAATAGGCCGGGAACCGGTCTTTTTACACCAGATTATATGTAAGAAGGATAATGTTACACCTGATATATGAACCCGCACCAGACCGAGATCTGTGAATTAACCTCTTGACTGCTAAGGGAAACTGGAGTGTTGGATTAAAGAGTTCCGGCCAAATTTTTTTTTTTTACCTAAAAATACCCCTAGAATAGTCAGGGCTAGGGTATTTAACTGCGTGACTTTAACGGACAATTGCGCAGTCCTGCGACGCTGTACCCAAATTAACCACTTAAGCCCCGGAAGATTTTACCCCCTTCCTGACCAGGGTTTTTTTTGCGATTTTTTTACTGCGTGACTTTAACGGACAATTGTGCGGTCGTGCGACGCTGTACCTAAACGAATTTCACGTCCTTTTTTTCCCACAAACAGAGCTTTCTTTTGGTGGTATTTGATCGCCTGTGCAATTTTTTGATCATGCGCTATAAACAAAAAAAGAGCGACAATTTTTGCAAAAATAACAATAATTTTCACTTTTTTTTATATGAAATTCCCCCCAAAAAAATGTAAAAATCTAAATTTTTTAACATTTTCGGCCAAATTGTTTTATGCTACATATGTTTGGTAAAAAAAAAAAAAAAAAAAAAAAAAAAATCGCAAAAAGCGTATTTTGATTGGTTTGCGCAAAAGTTATCGCGTTTACTAACAAAGGGAAAGATTTTTGTCATTTTTGGTGTTTTTTTTTTTTAACGAGTAATGGCAGCGATATGCGATTTTTTTTTGCGGTACTGCGACATTGCGGCGGACAGATCGGACCCTTGACTGACATTTTTGACACTTTTGGGGGTACCAGTGACATTACTGCAGTAATCAGTGCTATATATATGCACTGTTACTGCAAAAATGACACTGGCAGGGAAGGGTTAACTGTATTGGACAGGGAGGGGTTAAGTGTGTCCCTAGGGGCGTGATTCTAACTGTAATGGGACATTGCTATTGGTGTAAAAACAGAGATCAACGGTTCTACATAGTAGAACCGTCTGATCTTCATTTTTACACAGGGGAGAATGACAGGCGGCTTGTTTACATAAGCCGCTCCGCCTTTCTCCCGCTGTACCGACGATCGGCGAGTGACCGGCGGACATCGGGTCCGCCGGTCACACGCCCGCACTCCTCCCTGAACGAGCCGAGGCGGGTGCGCGCCTCAGCGGGCGCGCGCTCGCCCGCTATTGGCTCCAATCCTAGTGACAGGCGAGCGACGTAGATCTACGTCACTCTGCCTGGCCGGGGCTGACTGCCGCAGTAAATATACTGTGCGCAGTCGGCAACCGGTTAAATTGACGTCCTTTTTTAGGCCAATTTTTTTTCTGCTACATATTTTTGGTAAAAAAAAAAAAAAAAAAAAATCACAATAAGCGTAATTTGATTGGTTTGCGCAAAAGTTATTGCGTTTACCAACTACGGGAAAGATTTATGTCATTTTTATTGGTTTTTTTTTTTAACTAGTAATGGCGGTGATCTGCGATTTTGTTTTTTGCGGGACTGCGACAGATTTTTGACACTTTTGGGGGGGGACCAGTGACATTACTACAGTAATCAGTGCTAAAAAATATGCACTGTTACTGTAAAAATGACACTGGCAGGGAAGGGGTTAACTTTATTGGTGATCAAGGGGTTAAGTGTGTCCCTAGGGGCGTGATTCTAATTGTTAGGGGGCGTGGCTAGTGAAGTAATCACAGAGATATGCGATCCTATATAGCAGGATCGCATAGCCTCTGTCATTACTTTGGGGAGAATGACAGACGGCTGTGTTTACATCAGCTGTCTGTCCTTCTCCCACTCCTGCGGGAGATCGCGAGTGGCCGGCGGACATCGGAGCCGCCGGTCACACGCGCTGGCTAGGCAGGGAATGAGCTTGCCCCCTACAGGCTCTTTGGCAAGCGACGTAGTACTTGCCAAAGAGCCTGTTATACGTCGGTATTTTGTCGTTAAATACCGGGGTTATGGTAGCAGATAGCTGCCATAACCCCGGTATTTTTTTAAACTGTGGGCGATCCTCTTTCACATAAGGGTGGTCCCAGCGGCGGATTCACCGCGGTATAGACTTTATGGGCGGTGGGAAAGGTGCCCCCCCCCCCCCTGCAGCTTCCTGGTCGTTTTCCCTGCTTACCAGACCCACCAGTAGCAGGCAAAACGATCCAGTTCGCTCTCCTAACAGTCAGGAAGTGGAGGGAAGGCAAGATGGCCCCCACTCCACTCTATGACCTTGGAGGACTGGAGCGACATCAAACCTCATTTCCTAGCAACGGATTTAACCATTTGCCGACCGCCTACAGTATATTTACTGCGGCAGTCTGGCTCCTACAGGCAAAGCGACGTAGGGATACGTCACTCACCTGAAGGCTGCTGGGGGGGGGGGGGGGGGGGAGCGCTCCCGCTCCTGATCGTCAGCGGGGAAGCCGATGCGGGTGTCAGGCAGCTCCGATTGCCGCCTGACACCGGCGATTGCTCCCCGCTGAGAGAGAAGGACGGTCGGCTGTTGTAAACACAGCCGACCGCCCTTCTCCCTGAAATGATCACAGAGCGCCTGTGATCCTTCTATATAGGATCGCATGTCTTTATGATAATTTCACAAGCCCCCCCCCCCCACAGTTAGAATCACTCCCCTAGGTTCACTTTTAACCCCTTGATCACCTATACTGTTAACCCCTTCACTGCCAGTGTCATTATTACAGTAACTGTGCATATTTTTAGCACCGATATCTGTAGTAATATCACTGGTTCCCCCAAAAGTGTCAAAAATGTCAGTCAGGGGTCCAATCTGTCTGCTGAAATGTCGCAGTCCCACAAAAAAAAAAAAAAAAAAAAAAAAAATCGCAGATCGCCGCCATTACTAATAAAAAAAATAAAAAAAACATTATAAATTATATAAGTCTTTCCCGTAGTTTGTAGACGCAATAACTTTTGCGCAAACCAATCAAAATACACTTATTGCGATTTTATTTTTACAAAAACTATGTAGCAGAAAACAAAATTGATTTTTAACATTTTTTTTGGGAATGTCATATAGCAGAATGTGAAAAATATTGTTTTTTTTTTTTTTTTTTCAAAATTGTCGCTCTTTTTTTGTTTATAGCGCAAAAAATAAACAAAAGAAAGCTCTATTTGTGGGGGAAAAAAGGACATCAATTTTGTTTGGGTACAGCATCGCACGACCGCGCAATTGTCCTTTAAAGTAACGCAGTGCCGCATTGCAGAATAGGGCCTGGTCATTAAGGGGGCAAATCCTTCCGGTCTTAAAGTGGTTAAAGAGACCATTTTTTTTTTACATCATGAAAAAAAAAAGACTTTTTTTTAATTTTTTAGTGTAGATGTGAGGTGTGAGGTCTTTTTGACCCCAGATCTCACATTAAAGTGGACCTGTCCTATTATATTTCTATTACAAGGGGTGTTTACATTCCTTGTAATAGGAATAAAAATGATCAAAAAATATTTTTTTTTTTTTTAAATTGTTTTTTTTTTTTTTTTAAAAACTGTAAAAATAAAAAATAATAGATTAAATAAATAGGAAAAGAAATAAATAAAAAATGAATGCGCCCTGTCCCCGTTAGCTCGCGCGCAGAAGTGAACACATACGCAAGTCCCGCCTACATATGTAAACAGTGATCAAATCCCACATGTGAGGTATCACCGCGATCGTTACATAATTTGTGCCCTAGACCTCCTCTGTAACTCTAAACTGGTAACCAGTAGACATTTTTCAAGTTTTGCCTATGGGGATTTTTAAAACCACTTCAATACAGGGCACTTATCACCCCCTTCCTGCCCAGGCCAATTTTCAGCTTTTAGCGCTGTTGCACTTTGAATGACAATTGCGCGGTCATGCAACACTGTACCTAAACCAAATTTCTGTCATTTTCCCCCCACAAATAGAGCTTTCTTTTGGTGGTATTTGATCACCGCAAGGTTTTTTTCTTCTTTACTAATCAAATAAAAAAAAAAAACGAAAAGTTTGAAAAAAAAAAAAAAGTTTTTTTTGTTTATGTTATACAATTTTATAAATAAATACATTTTTTCTTGCACTGATGAGAATGCACTGACAGGCACTGATAAGGAGGCACTGATGGGGTGGCACTGATGGGTGGCACTTATATGCAGCATTGGTGGGCACTGATAGGTGTCACTGCTGGGCACTAATAGGCGGCACTGCTGGGCACTGATAGGCGGCACTGCTGGGCACTGATAGGCAGCACTGACAGATGGCACTAATGGGCACTAATAGGCGGCACTGGTGGGCAATAATGGGCACTGGTGGACGGTACTGATAGATGGCAATGATGGACACTGGTGGGCAGCACTGATGGGGAGGGCACTGATGGGGAGGGCAATGGGGGGCTCCCTGAGCCCTGATTGACATCCCTTGTGGCCATAGTGGGCATCCCTGGGGTCATGGGTGGGCATCCCTGGGGCCATGGGTGGGCATCCCTGGGGTCATTGGTGGGCATCCCTGGGGTCATTGGTGGGCATCTCTGGTGGTTCTAGTGGCACCCCCCCCCCGAGGGTCTGCACTGGTAATCAATGATCTGATTACCAGTGCCGACCCCCCCCCCCCCCCCCCCCCTGTCAGGAGAGCCGCCGATCGGCACTCCTTTACTCGTGCCTGTTAGGCACGTACTGAGGAAAGCCGATCAATGGCTCTTCCTGTGTACTATGTGGCCAGCCGTGATTGGACAGTCAGACTGACATCTCGCATCACCGATCGCTGCTCTGCGCGCCCCCGCCGTCATTTGCCTATAGGGCGGGCGGGATGTGGTTAAGTACCAATGTTTGTCGCCATTCCACGAGCGTGCGCAATTTTGAAGCATGACATGTTGGGTATCTATTTACTCGGCGTAACATTATCTTTCACATTATGGAACAATCATTGGGCTCCCTTTACTGTTTTCTTATTTTTTAATTCAAAAAAGTGAATTGTTTCCAAACAAATTGCGTTTGGAAGACCGCTGCGCAAATACGGTGTGATAAAAAAAAATATTTCAACGATCTCCATTTTATTCTCTAAGGTCTCTGCTAAAAATAAATATATAATGTTTGGGGGTTCTAAGCAAAAAAAAAAACAGATTGTAACTTGTAAACAACAAATGTCAGAGATAGGCCGGATCCTTGAAGTGGTTATTGGCCGTGACTGAAAAAAGGTAGAGAAGCCCCGGCCTTAGAGAGCCTCTATAGAGTTTATTTCCATACATAGTTGGTGGATTCATTATCTTTGGCTTTAAAAAAAAAACATTAAACATATAAAAAACATTCTTATGTATTGTTTGTTTTCCTTTTTTTGGGGGGGGGGGGGGGTAAATATGACATTTTGCATGTATACATTTCACACTTCCACCTGCAGCCTGTGGGGGGAGCTCTAGGCTCTTTGACAGAAATATCCTCAACTCCTCCACCACCTCCTTTACACTTCAACTCTCCCCTCCTTCACCTCCTTACCTCTATCACCTCCCAGAGTAGCCATGGCGACTGGACCCTGGAGATCCGCCACTTCGTAAATTCTCTCAGTCCGTTCGTTCGATCGATCGTAGGGGGTGTGGCCGGACGATAAAGGAGAGGCGGAGCCGAGCACTAGAGTCTCAGGAGTCTGGAGCCCCGCCTCTCCAGGAAGAGAGAGGAGCCCTGCAGTAAGGAGGACATTGGAAAAAATAAAAAAGTCAGCTGACAAGCAGACACCAATACGGTAAAGGGGGAGGAGCTCTCCATGGAGACACATGTTATGAATGCTGAAGGGGTATGATGACTGACTAACCAGGTAAGTGACTGTACCCATCCTCCACCCCCTCTACTTCTTACTGATACCCCTTCCCCCACCACCACAAATCCAATCACTACCCCCCCCCCCCCCCACCACAAATCTCATCCCTATTCTCCCTGCCACCTCTGCCTCTTACTGACCCCCTCCCCCACCACAGATCTCATCCCTATTCCCCCCACCACTAATCTCATCCCTATTCCCCCTAACAACTCTGCCTCCTAATGATCCCCACCACAGATCTCATCCCTATTCCCCCCCCCCACCACCTCCTACTTATCCCCCCCCCCACATCTCATCCCTATTTCCCCCATCACCTCCTACTTATCCCCCCCCCCACCACAAATCTCATCCCTATTCCCCCTACCAACTCTGCCTCTCTCTTACTGACCCCCCCCCTCTCCCACCACAGATCTCATCCCTGTTCCCCCCATCACCTCTACAACAGATAGGGATGAGATCTGTGGTGGGGGGATCAGTAAGAGGTAGTGGGGGGAGGATTACATCATCGTTGTCACTAATCCCACCCCCCTCACCATCACCGCTGTCACTAATCTCACTACCACCGCTGTCACTGATCCCGCCCCCCTCACCACCACCGCTGTCACTGATCCCGCCCCCCTCACCACCACCGCTGTCACTAGTCCCACCCCCCTCACCACCACCGCTGTCACTAATCTCACCCCCTCACCACCACCGATGTCACTAATCTCACCCCCTCACAACCACCGCTGTCACTGATCCCGCCCCCCCTCACCACCACCGCTGTCACTGATCCCACCCCCCTCACCACCACCACTGTCACTGATCCCACCCCCCTCACCACCACCGCTGTCACTGATCCCGCCCCCCCTCACCACCACCGCTGTCACTGATCCCACCCCCCTCACCACCACCGCTGTCACTGATCCCGCCCCCCTCACCACCACCGCTGTCACTGATCCCGCCCCCCTCACCACCACCGCTGTCACTGATCCCGCCCCCCTCACCACCACCGCTGTCACTGATCCCGCCCCTCTCACCACCACCGCTGTCATTGATCCCGCCCCTCTCACCACCACCGCTGTCATTGATCCCGCCCCCCTCACCACCACCGCTGTCATTGATCCCACCCCCCTCACCACCACCACTGTAACTGATTCCTACCCCCCTCACCACCACCGCTGTCATTGATCCCGCCCCCCTCACCACCACCGCTGTTACTAATCCCACCCCCTTTACCATCACCGCTGTTGCTAATTCCACCCCCTTCATCACCACCGCTGTCACTAATGCAACCCCCCTCACCATCACCACTGTCCCTAATTTTCCTACCACCACCCTTCACCACCACTGCCACTCATCCCATCCCACCACCACTGCCAACGATCCCATCCCACCACTGCCACTGATCCCATCCCACCACTACCACTGATCTCATTCCCACCACCACCGCTGCCACTGATCCCATCCCACCACCACTATGGCCACCGATCCCATTCCCACCACCACCGCTGCCACTGATCCCATTCCCACCACCACCTCCGCTGTCACTAATCCCACCCCCCTTACCCCCACTGCTGTCACTAATTCCACCCCCCTCACCCCCACCGCTGTCACTAATCCCACCCCCACCGCTGTCACTAATCCCACCCCCCTCACCCCCACCGCTGTCACTAATCTCACCCCCCTCACCCCCACCGCTGTCACTAATCTCACCACCACCACTGCCATTGATCCCTCCCCCTCACCACCAGCACCACCGCTGCCACTGATCTCACCCCCTTCACCACCACCCCCGCTGCCACTCATCTTACCCCCTTCACAACCACCGCCACTCATCCCATCCCATCCTCCACCGCTGCCACTGATCCCATCCCACCACCGCTGCCACTGATCCCATCCCATCTCACCACCGCTGCCACTGATCCCATTCCCACCACCACCACTGCCACGGATCCCACCACCACCGCTGCCACTGATACCATTCCCACCACCACCGCTGCCACTGATACCATTCCCACCACCACCGCTGCCACTGATACCATTCCCACCACCACCGCTGCCACTGATCCCATCCCACCACCACTATGGCCACTGATCCCATTCCCACCACCACCGCTGCCACTGATCCCATTCCCACCACCACCTCCGCTGTCACTAATCCCACCCCCCTTACCCCCACTGCTGTCACTAATTAGACCCCCCTCACCCCCACCGCTGTCACTAATCCCACCCCCACTGCTGTCACTAATCCCACCCCCCTCACCCCCACCGCTGTCACTAATCTCACCACCACCACTGCCATTGATCCCTCCCCCTCACCACCACCACCGCTGCCACTGATCTCACCAGCACCACCGCTGCCACTGATCTCACCCCCTTCACCACCACCCCCGCTGCCACTCATCTTACCCCCTTCACAACCACCGCCACTCATCCCATCCTCCACCGCTGCCACTGATCCCATCCCACCACCGCTGCCACTGATCCCATCCCATCTCACCACCGCTGCCACTGATCCCATTCCCACCACCACCACCGCTGCCACTGATCCCATTCCCACCACCACCACCGCTGCCACTGATCCCATTCCCACCACCACCACCGCTGCCACTGATACCATTCCCACCACCACCGCTGCCACTGATACCATTCCCACCACCACCGCTGCCACTGATACCATTCCCACCACCACCGCTGCCACTGATACCATTCCCACCACCACCGCTGCCACTGATACCATTCCCACCACCACCGCTGCCACTGATCCCATCCCACCACCACCACGGCCAGTGATCCCATTCCCACCACTACCGCTGCCACTGATCCCATTCCCACCACCACCGCTGCCACTGATCCCATCCCACCACCACTATGGCCACCGATCCCATTCCCACCACCACCGCTGCCACTGATACCATTCCCACCACCACCGCTGCCACTGATACCATTCCCACCACCACCGCTGCCACTGATACCATTCCCACCACCACCGCTGCCACTGATACCATTCCCACCACCACTATGGCCACCGATCCCATTCCCACCACCACCGCTGCCACTGATCCCATTCCCACCACCACCTCCGCTGTCACTAATCCCACCCCCCTTACCCCCACTGCTGTCACTAATTCCACCCCCCTCACCCCCACCGCTGTCACTAATCCCACCCCCACCGCTGTCACTAATCCCACCCCCCTCACCCCCACCGCTGTCACTAATCTCACCCCCCTCACCCCCACCGCTGTCACTAATCTCACCACCACCACTGCCATTGATCCCTCCCCCTCACCACCAGCACCACCGCTGCCACTGATCTCACCCCCTTCACCACCACCCCCGCTGCCACTCATCTTACCCCCTTCACAACCACCGCCACTCATCCCATCCCATCCTCCACCGCTGCCACTGATCCCATCCCATCTCACCACCGCTGCCACTGATCCCATCCCATCTCACCACCGCTGCCACTGATCCCATTCCCACCACCACCGCTGCCACGGATCCCACCACCACCGCTGCCACTGATACCATTCCCACCACCACCGCTGCCACTGATACCATTCCCACCACCACCGCTGCCACTGATCCCATCCCACCACCACTATGGCCACTGATCCCATTCCCACCACCACCGCTGCCACTGATCCCATTCCCACCACCACCTCCGCTGTCACTAATCCCACCCCCCTTACCCCCACTGCTGTCACTAATTAGACCCCCCTCACCCCCACCGCTGTCACTAATCCCACCCCCACTGCTGTCACTAATCCCACCCCCCTCACCCCCACCGCTGTCACTAATCTCACCACCACCACTGCCATTGATCCCTCCCCCTCACCACCACCACCGCTGCCACTGATCTCACCAGCACCACCGCTGCCACTGATCTCACCCCCTTCACCACCACCCCCGCTGCCACTCATCTTACCCCCTTCACAACCACCGCCACTCATCCCATCCTCCACCGCTGCCACTGATCCCATCCCACCACCGCTGCCACTGATCCCATCCCATCTCACCACCGCTGCCACTGATCCCATTCCCACCACCACCACCGCTGCCACTGATCCCATTCCCACCACCACCACCGCTGCCACTGATCCCATTCCCACCACCACCACCGCTGCCACTGATACCATTCCCACCACCACCGCTGCCACTGATACCATTCCCACCACCACCGCTGCCACTGATACCATTCCCACCACCACCGCTGCCACTGATACCATTCCCACCACCACCGCTGCCACTGATCCCATCCCACCACCACCACGGCCAGTGATCCCATTCCCACCACTACCGCTGCCACTGATCCCATTCCCACCACCACCGCTGCCACTGATCCCATCCCACCACCACTATGGCCACCGATCCCATTCCCACCACCACCGCTGCCACTGATACCATTCCCACCACCACCGCTGCCACTGATACCATTCCCACCACCACCGCTGCCACTGATACCATTCCCACCACCACTATGGCCACCGATCCCATTCCCACCACCACCGCTGCCACTGATCCCATTCCCACCACCACCTCCGCTGTCACTAATCCCACCCCCCTTACCCCCACTGCTGTCACTAATTCCACCCCCCTCACCCCCACCGCTGTCACTAATCCCACCCCCACCGCTGTCACTAATCCCACCCCCCTCACCCCCACCGCTGTCACTAATCTCACCCCCCTCACCCCCACCGCTGTCACTAATCTCACCACCACCACTGCCATTGATCCCTCCCCCTCACCACCAGCACCACCGCTGCCACTGATCTCACCCCCTTCACCACCACCCCCGCTGCCACTCATCTTACCCCCTTCACAACCACCGCCACTCATCCCATCCCATCCTCCACCGCTGCCACTGATCCCATCCCACCACCGCTGCCACTGATCCCATCCCATCTCACCACCGCTGCCACTGATCCCATTCCCACCACCACCGCTGCCACGGATCCCACCACCACCGCTGCCACTGATACCATTCCCACCACCACCGCTGCCACTGATACCATTCCCACCACCACCGCTGCCACTGATACCATTCCCACCACCACCGCTGCCACTGATCCCATCCCACCACCACTATGGCCACTGATCCCATTCCCACCACCACCGCTGCCACTGATCCCATTCCCACCACCACCTCCGCTGTCACTAATCCCACCCCCCTTACCCCCACTGCTGTCACTAATTCCACCCCCCTCACCCCCACCGCTGTCACTAATCCCACCCCCACTGCTGTCACTAATCCCACCCCCCTCACCCCCACCGCTGTCACTAATCTCACCACCACCACTGCCATTGATCCCTCCCCCTCACCACCACCACCGCTGCCACTGATCTCACCAGCACCACCGCTGCCACTGATCTCACCCCCTTCACCACCACCCCCGCTGCCACTCATCTTACCCCCTTCACAACCACCGCCACTCATCCCATCCCATCCCACCACCGCTGCCACTGATCCCATCCCACCACCGCTGCCACTGATCCCATCCCATCTCACCACCGCTGCCACTGATCCCATTCCCACCACCACCACCGCTGCCACTGATCCCATTCCCACCACCACCACCGCTGCCACTGATCCCATTCCCACCACCACCACCGCTGCCACTGATACCATTCCCACCACCACCGCTGCCACTGATACCATTCCCACCACCACCGCTGCCACTGATACCATTCCCACCACCACCGCTGCCACTGATCCCATCCCACCACCACTATGGCCACTGATCCCATTCCCACCACCACCGCTGCCACTGATCCCATTCCCACCACCACCTCCGCTGTCACTAATCCCACCCCCCTTACCCCCACTGCTGTCACTAATTCCACCCCCCTCACCCCCACCGCTGTCACTAATCCCACCCCCACTGCTGTCACTAATCCCACCCCCTTCACCCCCACCGCTGTCACTAATCTCACCACCACCACTGCCATTGATCCCTCCCCCTCACCACCACCACCGCTGCCACTGATCTCACCAGCACCACCGCTGCCACTGATCTCACCCCCTTCACCACCACCCCCGCTGCCACTCATCTTACCCCCTTCACAACCACCGCCACTCATCCCATCCCATCCTCCACCGCTGCCACTGATCCCATCCCACCACCGCTGCCACTGATCCCATCTCACCACCGCTGCCACTGATCCCATTCCCACCACCACCACCGCTGCCACTGATACCATTCCCACCACCACCGCTGCCACTGATACCATTCCCACCACCACCGCTGCCACTGATACCATTCCCACCACCACCGCTGCCACTGATACCATTCCCACCACCACCGCTGCCACTGATCCCATTCCCACCACCACTATGGCCACTGATCCCATTCCCACCACCACCGCTGCCACTGATCCCATTCCCACCACCACCTCCGCTGTCACTAATCCCACCCCCCTTACCCCCACTGCTGTCACTAATTCCACCCCCCTCACCCCCACCACTGTCACTAATCCCACCCCCACTGCTGTCACTAATCCCACCCCCCTCACCCCCACCGCTGTCACTAATCTCACCACCACCACTGCCATTGATCCCTCCCCCTCACCACCACCACCGCTGCCACTGATCTCACCCCCTTCACCACCATCCCCGCTGCCACTCATCTTACCCCCTTCACAACCACCGCCACTCATCCCATCCCATCCTCCACCGCTGCCACTGATCCCATCCCATCTCACCACCGCTGCCACTGATCCCATCCCACCACCACCGCTGCCACTGATCTCAATCCCCCCCCCTACTACCACTGCCACTGATCCCATCCCACCACCACCGCTGCCACTGATCTCAATCCCCCCCCCTACTACCACTGATCCCATCCCCCCCACCACCGCTGCAACTCATCCCATTCCCTACCACCACCACTCATCCCATCCCAATACCACTGCCACTCATCCCATTCCATCTACCCCACCATTACTGCTGCCACTCATCCCATTACCCCCCCCCCCCTGCTGCCACTTATGCCATCCCTTTTACCGCTGCCACTTATTCAATTCCCCCTCCCCCATTACCACTGCCATTCGTCCCATTCAATCCCCCCATCACTACCACCACCGCTGCGACTCATTCCAACCCCATGCTCCAGGGGGCCCATGCCCCACCCCTGTACACCTAAATAGGAGGGGCAGCATATAGAGGAACCAATCCCCCCCTCCGCTGCAGGAAGAAAATGTAGGGGATCAGTTCCTCTATATGCCGCCCCTTCTTTCCAAGTGTACGGGGGTGATGCATGGGGCTGGGTCGCCCCATGGGTCAAAGGGACCCTTCATGGTTTCTTGCTTTGGGACCCTGAAGGTTCTAGTTCCGCCTCTGCCTCTACCCCTACACTACTTACTCCTCTCGACCTATACCAGTGCCTCCTCATCTACTTATATACCTCATTTTCCATTCCATCTCCACCTCCTTCTTTCTTCCTTCAATACCGGTTCTCTTCTTCAGTTTTTCTCCTGCTCCACTCTTTTCCTCCACTCATTCCCCACCTCCTCCAGTTTTCCTGCTGTACTTCCTCTTCTGTTCCCTTGCTTCCCCCTTCATTCTCTCTTTTCTCGCATACCTCCTCTTCCCCTCCTTCAGTATTTCTCCCCTTTAGCCACCCCTTCCTACCCTTATCCTACCCCCTCCTCCACCACCTCTTCCTCTGCTCCTGTACCTTCTCCTCCTCCTCCACCTTCTCTTCTCCACTCTTTCCTACCTCCTCCTCCTCTCTCCCATTTCTGTCCCACCTCCTCCTTTTCTCCACTCCTCACCCACCTCCTCCAATCTTCATCTACCACTTTTTCCCTCCTCATGTACCTTCTCCTCCATTCCTCCTCTTCCCCCTTCTCTCCTCCACTTTTCCCTACCTCCTCCTATTCCTGGCCCACCTCCTCTTCCCACTTCTCCACTGCTCACCCACCTCCTCCACCCTTCCTCTACCAACTCTTCCCCTACGCATGTACCTTCTCTTCCATTCCTTCTCCACCCCCTTCTCTCCTCCACTCTGCCCAGCCTCAGCCTCCACTCTCCCATTGCTGGCTTACCTCCTCTTCCTCTTCTCCACTCCTCACCAACCCCCTCCACTCATCCTCTACCCCTTCTCATGTACCTTCTCCTCCACCTCCCTCTCTCCTCCACTCTTCCCTACCTCCTCTCCTCTACTCTCCCATTCCTCATCCACCTCCTCTTCTTCTCCACTCCTCACCCTGCTCATGCACCTTCTCCTCCACCTCCCTCTCTCCTCCGCTCTTCCCTACCTCCACCTCCTCTCTTCCCTACCTCCTCCTCCCCTCCTCTACTCTCCCATTCCTCACCATCTCCTCCACTCTTCCTCTACTACCACTTCCTCTGCTCCTGTACCTTTTTCTCCATTCTTCCTCTGTCTCCTTCTGTCTTCCACTCTTCCCTACTTCCTTCTCCACCCTCCCAATTTCTCACCTAAAAATTTCCTCCCTTCCTCTACCACTTCTTGTTCACTTCCTGTACATTCTCCTCCATTTCTCTGCTTTCTTCTTCTCTCCTCCACTCTTCTTCTGCCACCTCTTTCTCCTCCATTCCACCTCCCCTTTTCCTCCAGTCTTCCCTACCTTCTCCTCCTCTTCTCTTCTTCTCCACTCCTCACCCACCTCCACTCTTCCTCTACTACCACTTCCTCTGCTCCTGTACCTTCTTCTCCATTCTTCCTCTGTCTCCTTCTCTCCTCCACTCTTCTTCTGCCACCTCTTTCTCCTCCATTCCACCTCCCCTTTTCCTCCAGTCTTCCCTACCTCCTCTTCCTCTTCTCTTCTTCTCCACTCCTCACCCACCTCCACTCTTCCTCTACCACCTCTTCCTCTGCCCCTGTACCTTTTCTCCATTCTTCCTCCACCCTCCCACTCCTAACCTACCTCTTCCACCTCTTTCTCACTTCCTGTACCCTCTCCTCTGCCTCCTTCTCTCCTCCACGCTTCCATACCTCCTCCTCCACTCCTCAATCCTCCCATTCCTGGCCCTACCTCCTCCACCCCTCAATCCTCCAATTCCTGGCCCTACCTCCTCCACTCCTCAATCCTCCCATTCCTGGCCCTACCTCCTCCACCCCTCAATCCTCCCATTCCTGGCCCTACCTCCTCCACCCCTCAATCCTCCCATTCCTGGCCCTACCTCCTCCACCCCTCAATCCTCCCATTCCTGGCCCTACCTCCTCCACCCCTCAATCCTCCCATTCCTGGCCTTACCTCCTCCACTCCTCAATCCTCCCATTCCTGGCCCTACCTCCTCCACCCCTCAATCCTCCCATTCCTGGCCCTACCTCCTCCACCCCTCAATCCTCCCATTCCTGGCCCTACCTCCTCCACCCCTCAATCCTCCCATTCCTGGCCCTACCTCCTCCACCCCTCAATCCTCCCATTCCTGGCCCTACCTCCTCCACCCCTCAATCCTCCCATTCCTGGCCCTACCTCCTCCACCCCTCAATCCTCCCATTCCTGGCCTTACCTCCTCCACCCCTCAATCTTCCCATTCCTGGCCTTACCTCCTCCACCCCTCAATCCTCCCATTCCTGGCCCTAGCTCCTCCACCCCTCAATCCTCCCATTCCTGGCCCTAGCTCCTCCACCCCTCAATCCTCCCATTCCTGGCCCTACCTCCTCCACCCCTCAATCCTCCCATTCCTGGCCCTACCTCCTCCACCCCTCAATCCTCCCATTCCTGGCCCTAGCTCCTCCACCCCTCAATCCCCTCAATCCTCCCATTCCTGCCCCACCTTTTCTTTCTCTTCCTCCACTTATCACCCACCTCCTCCACCTTTTCTCCACCACCTCTTCCTCTGCTCCTAAACCTTTTTCTCTATTCATCCTCTGCCGCCTTCTGTCCTCCACTCTTCCCTACCTCCTTCTCCACCCTCCTATTCCTCACCTACCACTTCCTCTCTTCCTCAACCACCTCTTCCTCACTTCCTGTACCCTCTCCTCTGCCTCTTTTTCTCCACCACTCATCCCTACCTCCTCCTCCCTTCCTCAATCCTCCCATTCCTGGCCCACCTGTTTTTCTCTTCCTCCACTCATCACCCACCACCTCTTCCTCTTCTCTTGTATGCTTTCCTAGATTCCTCCTTTGCCTCCTTCACTCTTCCCCACTTCTTCCTCTTCTCCTCCAATCTCCCATTACTTTCCTACCTCCTCGTCTCCACCTTTAATTCCTCTTTCTACATCTTCCTCCACTTCTCACCCATCATCTCCTCTCCTTCTCCACTTTTAAAACAACTCCACACTTGATCCTAAGGCTGCATTCACATGTCAGCTTATAATCGCGGGCAGAACCGCCGCGGTTCCGCCCGCGATTCGGAGATTTATTGCAAATCGCGGGACGCCTAGCGTTGCCCGTTGATTTGCAATAGCCCCCCAAACGCCGAGCGATGTTGCCGCGATTTACGCCCGCCGAATCGCGGCAACATCGCGCAAACAAAATCGCGGGACGCAATACGCTCCAAAAAAGTACAAGAGCTTCTTTGGAAAGAAAAAAAAAAGGTAAGAACTTTATATATACAGTATATGTATGTATGTATATATAATATGTGTATTATTTAGCAGGATTGTGAATCACTTCCCAAATCGCCACTAGAGGGAGCATTTACAGATCTGTGCATCAAATACAAAAACTACAAGCGCAAAAATAAAAAAAAATAAAGTTTTGCAAACTATCTTCACATAAACATTACAATATTGGCTCACGGTGTGAATTCCCAGAAAATATTCTGCAATGTGAGAAAGGACACAATGGCCATGAGGATACGTAGAGTGAAAAGCCTTGTATTTTCTGGGTTTCTGACATATTTCTGATGATACTGCCTCTGTATTCCTGTAACCCAGTCTAACCATTACACACAATGCAGTTTCAAATCTCACAACTTTTGGAAATGATAAAAGGAGAACCCTTTAAATCTGACCTCCAGCCTTCCCTTCAGTCTTGCACAGTTGTACAGGCTCCTCTCCTGGACATAAATTACCTACTTCGATTTCACTGCACACTGTGAGCCTCTCACAAACTGCAGCAAGCCAGATAGAGCTCCTCATTTCGTGGCTAGAGGACGTCTAGCATCATCTAGCACTTTCCTCCCCGGTCTGACTGTCCCTATCCCGCCCATTTCATTAATTGGATTTCAGTTCTTTCAAATGTGGAGGCTCAGAATCACATTGTGGGTTTTACCTGCATTCAAATCCTTTAAATAATCCCTGGTGGTCTTGCCATGGAGGACTTTGCTCAGGCAGCTTCTGTTATTATTATGTGACAACACTCTGTTCTGTTTCGCCCAATTGTACTCCTGTGTTGTCACATGTCCCCCTGGTGGAAAATGCAAGCAGCTGCGCCAACACTCATTGCTCAGGCATGGTCCACTGTTGTCACTCTCAGCAAGTCGGTCCAGAGCAATGATGGTTGTAGGCAGTGGTGGGATTAAAAGATTTTAGTAACCAGTTCCGACTTTCCCAGCAGAATGACCAGCGTGCCCCCTTTCAATGCACAGTGACCAGCGTGCCCCCTTTCAATGCACAGTGACCAGCGTGCCCCCTTTCAATGCACAGTGACCAGCGTGCCCCCTTTCAATGCACAGTGACCAGCGTGCCCCCTTTCAATGCACAGTGACCAGCTTGCCCCCCTTTTAATGCAGAATGACCAGCGTACCCCCCTTTCAATGCACAGTGACCAGCGTGCCCCCTTTCAATGCACAGTGACCAGCTTGCCCCCTTTTAATGCAGAATGACCAGCGTGCCCCCCTTTCAATGCACAGTGACCAGCGTGCCCCCTTTCAATGCACAGTGACCAGCTTGCCCCCTTTTAATGCAGAATGACCAGCGTACCCCCCTTTCAATGCACAGTGACCAGCGTGCCCCCTTTCAATGCACAGTGACCAGCTTGCCCCCTTTTAATGCAGAATGACCAGCGTGCCCCCCTTTCAATGCACAGTGACCAGCGTGCCCCCTTTCAATGCACAGTGACCAGCGTGCCCCCTTTCAATGCACAATGACCAGCGTGCCCCCTTTCAATGCACAGTGACCAGCGTGCCCCCTTTCAATGCAGTGACCAGCGTGCCCCCTTTCAATGCACAGTGACCAGCGTGCCCCCCTTTCAATGCACACATTGACCAGCGTGCCCCCCATTCAATGCACAGTGACCAGCGTGCCCCCCATTCAATGCACAGTGACCAGCGTGCCCCCCATTCAATGCACAGTGACCAGCGTGCCCCCCATTCAATGCACAGTGACCAGCGTGCCCCCTTTCAATGCAGTGACCAGCGTGCCCCCTTTCAATGCACAGTGACCAGCGTGCCCCCCTTTCAATGCACACATTGACCAGCGTGCCCCCTTTCAATGCACAGTGACCAGCGTCCCCCCCTTTTAATGCAGAATGACCAGCGTGCCCCCCTTTCAATGCACAGTGACCAGCGTGCCCCCTTTCAATGCAGAGAGACCAGCGTGCCCCCTTTCAATGCACAGTGACCAGCGTCTTTATAGTAAAGGTGCCCCCAAATATCTGATCCCCAATAACCTCCAAAATTTAATAAACACACACAAATCATGAAAAAGTATTTTGCTAAAAATTCCATAAATAAAAAAACAATGTCACCTGCTGTAAATTCATCATCAATTTCCAATCAGGCAACAATGTAGAGCCAGCCTCAATCAGGAAGACCCACCACCACAATGTCCTCCTACCTGATAATGTTGCCCAGGCTGTCACCACCACGACCTGCTGTCTGACAGTCTTCTTCTTCTCCAGGTTCTGTGAGTGACAGTGAGTCCCACGCTGCGCACCTGCAGACAGTGCAGTGCGTGCTGAAAGTGGGTGGAGGCGGGGCCAAATAGTAATAGGCGGGGACTGGGAGCCGGCGGCGTGTCGGCCTGAAGGAGAAGAGGCTCAGAAGGGGTGACGTCACTGGTTGCTAGATGTTAAGCGGCCTCTAGCCTAGCAACCAGTGCTCCCCGCAGAGAGAGAGCGCCGCCGCCACAGCCACAGGACAGAGGCAAAGAGAACAGCGCCGCAGCCACAGGACATAGAGGACAGAGGCAGAGAGAGCGGATGATGGATGGTCAGTAAGGTGGTTCGGCGAACTGCCAAATGTTTAGTAACCGGTTCTGTAGAACCGGTGAGAACCGGCTGAATCCCACCACTGGTTGTAGGGGATCAACAGCAATGAGACAGGGAAAAAAAAAAATCATGGTCGTTTTTTACGATACACACAGCAAATGAAATGTTATCTAGTTAGGTTTCACTTCTACTTTAATGTAGAGTAACAACAGGGTGCAGCGCCAGTAATAATGATGTTCAGTCCAATAAAGGAATGTCCATATGCAAAAGAGTTATAACAGGAGACAGGTCCCCACACCAAATGCCGTGAATACTAATAGCACACGTCACCACTGTGTCGGGAGAGGACATCTTGCTTACCATAGAGTAATGACCCTCAGATTATAGAGTGGTCAAAACAGGTATGTGGAAAGCCAGTAAGCTCGATCTATAACTGGACTGGATATCCACTGTAGCGTCTGTATGAAAACAACCGGGTCACCTCTTCTCCAAATCCATACTACTCCTCCAACCAGAAGGCGAAGGAACCCACCTCTGAAATCAGGAGATACTCGCATTGTGTAGAAGTTCTTAACACAGTTTTATTAGATAAAACAACAAAATGCACTCACATGTAAATGAAAAACAGAAGACGTGTAGAACAGTAATCAAAGATGGCCGCGGCGTAGCCATCTTGCACCTTGTCCACGCCTAACGACATGTAAACTACATGACGCAAGATGGCTACGCCGCGGCCATCTTTGATTACTGTTCTACACGTCTTCTGTTTTTCATTTACATGTGAGTGCATTTTGTTGTTTAATAAAACTGTGTAAAGAACTGCTACACAATGCGAGTATCTCCTGATTCATGAGGTGGGTTCCTTCGCCTTCTGGTTGGAGGAGTAGCATGGTTTTGGAGAAGAGGTGAACCGGTTGTTTGCATACAGACGCTACAGTGGATATCCGGTCCAGTTATAGATCGAGCTTAGACCACTTTTTGACCACTCTATAATCTGAGGGTCATTACTCTCTGGTAAGCAGGCTCTCCTCTCCCGACACAGTGGTGACGTGTGCTTTCAAGATTCACGGCATTTGGTGTGGGGACCTTTCTCCTGTTATAACTCTTTTGCATATGGACATTCCTTTATTGGACTGAACATCATTATTACTGGCGCTGCACCCTGCTGTTACTATATTGGTGTACAATCTTACCTATTGGTGCTGGCTGCCTATATTTAGTTCTGATACCAAGCGCAGATAATATTTTGCTTTATTTATTTTGTACTTTAATGTAGACCTTGCATCGGATATACAGCGCTCAACACAAATGGGTACACCCCTTCGAAAAAGTAAGAATTATTTTTTTTTTTTTTTTATTGAAAATATTTTCAAAAGGTACAACAGTTGACAGGTACATTCTCATCAATTCAGAACAATGAGGTCAACATCGAACAATGAAACAACAAAACAATGAAATGATGGAACGTACCACAGTATAGGTATAAGGAAGGGTACATCAATGCGTAACAGGCATTGAGTATGGGGGATAAAAAGTAAGATTTTGCTTATTGGGCACTTATATCCCCTTCCTACCCAGGCCAATTTTCAACTTTCAGCTCTGTCATCTTTGAATGACAATTGCCCGGTTATACAACACTGTACCCATATGAAATGTTTATCTTTTTTTTTTTTTTTTTTTAGCACAAATAGAGCTTTCTTTTGGTGGTATTTAATCACCACTGGGGTTTTATTTTTTGCTAAAGAAACAAAAAAGACCGAAAACTTTGAAAAAATATAAATTTTTATAGTTTGTTAAAAATTTTGCAAACGGGTAATTTGCTGATGAGGCTGCACTGATGGACACTGATAGGTGGCACTGATGAAGCTGCATTGATGAGGAGGCACTGTTAGATGGTGCTGATAGGCAACACTGGGAGGTGGCACTGATGGGCACTGAAAGGCGGCATACATACATAGTTACATAGTAGGTGAGGTTGAATAAAGACAATAGTCCATCCAGTTCAACCTGTGTAGGTGTGTGTGGCTGTAATCATCTCACATAGCCCTGAATGTTCTGATCCTTGAGATGCACGTCCAATAGTCTTTTGAAAGCCACCATACTTCCCGCAGAAACCACCTCTTGTGGCAGAGAATTCCACAATCTTGTAGCCCTAACAGTAAAGAACCCCCCACGTTGCCTGAGGTTGACACTGATGATAAGGGAAGGATGGGCACTGATTGGCAGCACTGCTGAGCACTGATGGGCTCTGATAGGTGACACTGAGGGGAAATAAGAGACGGTACTGATGGGCACTGATAGGTGACACTGATGATGAGGCACTGATAGGTGACACTAGTGGGCATTCATAGGTGGCACTGGTGGGTAGTGATAGATGGCACTGGTTGGCACTGATCAGCAGCACTGTTGGTGGACACAGATTGGGACCAATGACCCTGTAACCAAAGCCAGTTACCGGCTTTCTTCTTTTCTTCTCACGCTGATTGTGAGGAGAAAAAAAGTCGATAACCGGCTTCTGTTTACTTCTGTGATCAGCTGTCAATGGCTGACAGCTGATCATGTAGTAAAGGGCCGCTGTCACTTCCTGATGACGCCACTTCCTGGTGAAATGCATTGAGGTTGACCTTTCCGGTTTGCGGCTGGTCAGAGCGGGGTGAGAGGCACCTTGGAACGCATGCCATTTGCAGAGCGGCGGTTCCTGCATAACTACTATCTTTGCCTGTAGCAAGTGCCATCGGAGGCACCTCTAAATGTGAGTGTAACATTTTTAACTCTGCTTAATAACTTTTAATAAAATATACTACACAATGAAGGGTATCTTTACATTTCTTTGAGACCAAAGCACAAGTGGATTACATGTGACCCTGACCCACCCCTAGAAGGAAGTGGTCCCAAAAAGAGAGGAGTTCTACCGGCACTTTAGGTCCCAGAGGCCTGAGTGCTTCTGGTGAGTGGCCACCTGTTTACTAGGTGGGGGACCGGACATCTGTTGCACCATTGATTTGTTGCACCAAGGGAAGAAAACCCATCACTTGGCACCATCACCATGGACACTACTTTTATACATATTTTATACATTGTTGCCCTGCATATATTTTTAATAATTAATTTTTTTTTTATCTTCTACATACCTGGATGAAACACTGAGCACATTATATCACTTTTCCAGTATTGGGGATTTACAATAGAGCTTTTCAAACACTTTTTCTCTTACGTCCTCCGACAGTCGCCGCCACTTCATATTCATCACCAATGGAGCAAAGGTCAATAACCCCATTGGTGATGAATATGAAGTGGCGGCGACTGTCGGAGGACTCAGAGAAAGGAATTTTACAGGTAAGATTTTACAAAAATTACATTTTCTCTTACGTCCTCCGACAGTCGCCGCCACTTCATATTCATCACCATTGGGGTTATTGACCTTTGCTCCATTGGTGATGAATATGAAGTGGCTGCGACTGTCGGAGGACTCCGAGAAAGGAATTTTACAGGTAAGATTTTACAAAAATTCCGTTATATTCAGCACCTTTATCATTGCATATATGTTCCTTGGCACCTGCAATGTACATGACGCTGTTTATTTAAATCAATTATTTATCTTTTATGGTATTTTGTGCACATATTGAGATATAGCACGGATTGGCACAAGCACTTCACTATATATAATCACTTATTTATCATTATAATATAATTCTGTTTCATTATTCACGGCACCTTTGTGTGAATAAGTCACATCCATTCCAGTATGGGATTTTGGAGTCACTCATTTTCGGATTGAATGAAGTGTATATCCTCTATAACCATATTTATCTGATCTGGATATCCATGCTGGTAACACTGGATGAATGCTGAGCCTATTCTGATATCAAGGAGTTCCATATAAGTTGTGAGGGTCCTGGTGGCCCAAAGTCATCTGGTGAGTGCAGGGCCGTCTTTAACGCGGGGCAAATGGGGCAGCTGCCCAGGGCCCTGTCACTGTTTTGAGGCCCAAAGCAGCTGCCCCAAAAGCCTGCGCTGCCCGCAAATCAGGAGCCCCATCGTCGCTGCAAATCCAGTGACAGTCCATCCACTGCGCACTCAGGGTCAGCCGGCATTGGTGGGCTGTGATGGAAAATTCGCAAGCAATGAGGAGCATGCAGGGCCGTGAGCTCCACTGAAGCTCTGACCCCGCCCCTTGCCAGGCATGCTGCCTGACATCAGGGGCCCTGGGGTAGGACCGTGTAGTGGAGCCGATGTCAGAGTGCTGGTGGCAGCCAACAGCACAGGTGTGAGCCCGGCAGCTCGCGGATGGTGATCGGAGCTCAGCTGGCTAGGATCAGGTAGGTCTTTCTCCTCCCCTGGCTCCCCATATTATGTAGTGACCTGACCTGGCTGTGGCTGTATTCATTAGAGAGCACAGTGCTGTTTCACTGCTTGATAGGCTTATTTTAGGCTTGGTCCACATGTATGGGGGTTTGCACAGGCACTGCAGCCCATTCATTTGAATGGACTGCCATGCCTGCATTTCCTGCAGAAAAAAGGTGCATGCATCATTTTAACTGGTTCCCGACCACCTGCCGCCTTTTTACTGCGGCAGGGTGGCTCTCCTGCTGAACCGACGTAGACCAACATCGGTCGCGCGCCTGCAGCTAGGGGGCGAGCGCGCGCCGCCGGCAGCACGCTCCCGCCCCCACTCGACAGCGGGGAAGCTGATGCATGGGTCAGGTGGCTCTAATTGCTGCCTGACACCCGCGATCGTTCCCCGCTGAGAGAGAAGGACGGTCGGCTGTTGTAAACACAGCTGACCGTTCTTCTCCCTGGAATGATCACAGAGCCCCGTGATCCTTCTATATAGGATCACAGGTCTCCTATGATCATTTCACAAGCCACACCCCCCACAGTTAGAATCACTCCCCTAGGCTCACATTTAGTCCCTTGATCAACCCCTTCCACGCCAGTGTCATTATTACAGTGACAGTGCATTTTTTGATTATTGTAGTAATGTCACTGGTCCCCTCAAAAGTGTCAAAAATGTCAGTTAGGGGTCCGATCTGTCCGCCGCAATGTCGCAGTCCCGCAAAAAATTGCAGCTCGCCGACCATTACTATTAAAAAAAAAAAAACAATAAAAATTACATCTCTTGTATCCTGTCTGACGTCTCTAACCACCTCTTGTATCATGTCCGCAGTCTCTGACCATCTCTTGTATCATGTCTGCAGTGTCTAGCTATCTACTGTATCTTGACCGCGGTCTCTGACCACCTCCTGTATCATGTTTGCGGTCTCTGACCACCTCCTGTATCATGTGTGCGGTCTCTGATCACCTCCTGTATCATGTCTGCAGTCTCTGATTGTCTCCTGTATCATGTCTGCAGTCTCTGACCATCCCTTGCATCATGTCTGCAGTCTCTGACCATCACCTGTATCATGTCTGCAGTCTCTGACCATCACCTGTATCATGTCTGCAGTCTCTGACCATCTCTTGTATCATGTTTGCGGTCTCTGACCATCTCCTGTATCATGTTTGCGGTCTCTTACCACCTCCTGTATCATGTGTGCGCCCTCTGACCACCTCCTGTATCATGTGTGCGGTCTCTGACCACCTCCTGTATCATGTTTGCAGTCTCTGACCATCTCCTGTATCATGTGTGCGGTCTCTGATCACCTCCTGTATCATGTCTGCAGTCTCTGATTGTCTCCTGTATCATGTCTGCAGTCTCTGACCATCCCTTGCATCATGTCTGCAGTCTCTGACCATCACCTGTATCATGTCTGCAGTCTCTGACCATCTCTTGTATCATGTTTGCGGTCTCTGACCATCTCCTGTATCATGTTTGCGGTCTCTTACCACCTCCTGTATCATGTGTGCGCCCTCTGACCACCTCCTGTATCATGTGTGCGGTCTCTGACCACCTCCTGTATCATGTTTCCAGTCTCTGACCATCTCCTGTATCATGTGTGCGGTCTCTAATCACCTCCTGTATCATGTCTGCAGTCTCTAATTGTCTCCTGTATCATGTCTGCAGTCTCTGACCATCCCTTGCATCATGTCTGCAGTCTCTGACCATCACCTGTATCATGTCTGCAGTCTCTGACCATCTCTTGTATCATGTTTGCGGTCTCTGACCATCTCCTGTATCATGTTTGCGGTCTCTTACCACCTCCTGTATCATGTGTGCGCCCTCTGACCACCTCCTGTATCATGTGTGCGGTCTCTGACCACCTCCTGTATCATGTTTCCAGTCTCTGACCATCTCCTGTATCATGTGTGCGGTCTCTAATCACCTCCTGTATCATGTCTGCAGTCTCTAATTGTCTCCTGTATCATGTCCGCGGTCTCTGACCGTCTCCTGTATCATGTCTGCAGTCTCTGACCATCTCCTGTAACATGTCTGCAGTCTCTTACCATCTCCTGTATAATGTCTGCACTGTCTGACCATCTCGTGTATCATGTCCTCAGTCTCTGACCATCTCCTGTATCATCTCCGTAGTCTCTGACCATCTCCAATCTCTTACTCAAACTTCAACAATGACAATTGCACGGTCATGCAACACTGTACCTAAACCAAATTTATGTCATTTTTTTCCCACAAATAGAGCTTTCTTTTGGTGGTATTTGATCACCACAAGGTTTTTTTCTTTTTTGCTAAACAAATATAAAAAAAGACCGAAAAGTTTAAAAAAAAAAAAAAGTTATAAGATTTTGTAAATAAGTTTTTTTTTTTCTGCACCGATGAGCACTTATAAGGAGGCACTGATGGGGTGGCACTGATGATGATTAGGCACTGATATGCAGCACTGATGGGCACAGATAGGTAGCACTGATAGGTGGCACTGATGGGCACTAATAGGCAGCACTGGTGGGCACTGATAGGCGGCACTGGTGGGGGGCACTGATAGATGGCAATGATGGGCAGTGGTGGGTGGCAATGATGGGCAGTACTGATGAGGAGGGCACTGACAGGCTCCCTGAGCACTGATTGGCATCCCTGGTGGCATGGGTGGGCAATCCCTGGTGGCTCTAGTGGCATCCCCCAAGGGTCTGCACTGGTAATCAATGCTTTGATTACCAACACAGACCCCCCCCCCCCCCCCCCGTCAGGAGAGCCACCGATCAGCTCTCCTCCACTCACGCCTGTCAGGCACGAACTGAGGAAAGCCGATCAACGACACTTCCTATTTACTATGTGACCAGCTGTGATTGGACACAGCTGGTCACATGGTAAAGAGCCTACATCATTAGGCTCTTTACCGTGATCGGAGATGCCAGAGTGACACACCGCAGCACCGATCGCCGCTCTGCGCGCCCTATCCTGCTGGACAACATATGATGGCCAATCAGGATAGAGGAACCACTTTGCGGCCATCATTTTGTTATATGACGGGCGAGAAGTGGTTAAAGTTTGGGGGGGGTGCCAGATATAGGATCCGCCCCGGTTTCCAATTGCTCTAGGTACGCCACTGGTAACACCCTTTTATAATCAACTGTCTGCTGGACACCTGTTTAATGCATAATTACACTCACCTGTAGTTGAATGCTTGACAATTAGGATTTTGTTGTCTAAAATTTATCTTTGCTCCTAAGGTCCTATTCACACTGGCGATCCGATCGGTCTGTCTGTCAGTTTTTCAGGCGGACCAGATCGGACGCACCATGTACCTCCTATGGAGCAGCGGATGTCAGCAGAGACCTCTCCGATCCCATCCTGTCCGTGGAATCCGGACGGATGGAAACCCTATTTTCCATCCGTCTGTCGGATCTGATAATATCGGATGAAAATGAACAGACGGTCCGTTTTCATCCGATCTCCCCATAGAGGGGAGCGGGGATCTGATCGGTCCATCTCAGCACAGTGACCGGAGATGGAGCTGTCATCCGCTTGCTCAGCGGGGATCGGCGGATCGATCCCCCACTGAGCAAAATGGGATCCAGCGGGTGGAAAGCCAGTGTGAAAGGACCCTTAGACTTTCATTGGGGTGTATTCATTTTGCAAAAGTGGAACTTCCGTTTTAGGTAGTTCTAACCCCCTGACATGCCACATTTGGCATGTCATTTTTTTTGGGGGGGCGGGTACCTAGTTTTGACAGGTACCCGCTCCCACTTCCGCTCTGAGCGCCGCGGCGCCCTGAGCGGAAGTTCTCCTCTCCCCCTCCCTCCCTGCAATTTTCTGGGAAATGTCAGAGGTCCCAGAAGATTGCCGGCCAATCACGACGCATAGACCAACTCGCGCATGCGCAGTGCGTACCCGGCTGTGAAGCCGCAAACTGTCAGAGCCGGGTGCCCACACCAGTGATGCCGGCGCCGCAGAGCAGAGAGGGAGAAGAGCGAGGCTTCGGGGCGGCCGCATCGCTGGACCGTTGGATAGGTGAGTGTGTGTTTAGGCTGGAACTCCGCTTTAATTTAATTTGTTAGAAAAAATACTTTTTATTTGTGGGTGTAAATTAACAAATCTTGGTTGCAATCAATGGGCTGCATTTGTGGGAGAATTTTGTAGTATAGTGTCCCATAGAAAATGTTGATTCTGAAAGGAAAGTAAAGGTTTTCTGACAAATCTGTTGGGGTGTACTCATTTATACTCCGCACTGTATATTTTTACAGAGTTTACAGTCCTCTTCCTGAGAATGTCTTCATTTGCTTTCCTCTCCCACCATCTTTGTTTAGGCATCCTCCAGGGTCACCATCTACTTCCTCGACTGAGATGACAGCTTAGAGATGATGCAAGTTCTTAGCTGTGTTCACAAATGCCTAACGCAGATCAGCCCCTCCTGCCACCTTTCAGTCCCGGTTCACACTGGGGCAACTTGTCGGGAGACTTAGCCACCTGACAAGTCACGCTCCATTCAGTGCTATGGAACCATTCTAACTCAACTCAAGTCGCTCCGACTTAGAAAAAGGTTCCTGCACTACTTTAGGGGCGACTTGCATTGACTTCTATTAGAGAAGTAGTTTGCAAGCCAAGCTGAGGTCGCGCTGCACGGGGCGGCTTCAGAGTCGGGCGACTTTGAAGCTGCCCCAGTGTGAACCCAGCCTCACATTGTGACTTGCTAAAAAGTTTACAGTGTTGCACTTTGATCGCTTGTTAGGTAGCCAATTATCGGCAGCGGTGAGGTTGAAAATTTCGGCAGTACACTGGCCCGCATAGATGAGGAAGAGAGCGGCAGAGTGGTGTCGCCCTCCACCCGGTGGACACCCTGGTGCGGTAAGCCCCCCCGCACCCCCCTTGTGACGCCCCTGAGGTAGAGTCAGGGCCAGGACAAGGGGTGGGCAGGAGGGACAGTTGCCCTGAGCGCAATGGTTTATTGCAGGAATGGGGGGGCACCTTGACCCTAACCCTAAGGGAAGGGGGGGTGCAGTTTGGCATTGTTGCCCTGGGCACTGGATGACCTTGTCCCGGAACTGGGTAGAGTGGACAAGTTTTCATTGGTCTCATGGTTTTGTGGATCCAGAAGCAGTTACATCCTTTGCACTCATCTCTCTAGGTGTGTGTGGGCGGGTCTCACTTTTTTGCCCGTGCCCATCCTGGGCCCCTTTTTCTTTTTGGCCCCCTGTGCAGTAGCGAAGTGTGCAAAGACAGTATGCCTTGCTCCTGGCGGCACGGCTGAGGTTAACTGAGCTGTCTGCGAGGATCGGGGAGTGCCAGGCTCAGTTCACACTTGGCACATCTCTGGCTGAGGCCTCCAGTCCTCCCAGTGGATGTAAGCCTGCCATTGTGATCGGAGATCCAGAGACATTCCTGATGTGTGACTACACAATGCGCTCACCTGAGAATGTTAGAGCAGGGATAGGGTTTCACAGCAGTGCCGAAATATTAATCTCCCTGAGTATTATTACCTCACTTCACCTGCAGATATTCCACGCCTTCCTGTCAGATCTTATCTTCTCCAAGAGAACTGGAGTGCCTCCGCGTCAGACCAGCCCATCAAAGAAGAAATTGATTGTTGTGTTCGGTCAGTTGCGTGCATGGGCACAGCCAGGTGCAGACTGGCAACTTTGGGCCCAGGGGGCAAGTACAAACCAGAGGCCCATGGTGCAGCAACTCGGCCCCCCTCCCACTTTCCCTCACCCCCCCCTCTCATTCTTCCAATCCTCCTCCTGACCCCCATTCAAAGCTGAAGCCCTGCTCCAGATACTCTCTTATTGGCTGAATCCGGGTTCCCAACCTGGCCAGCAGGGGGAGGTTGAGGGGAGCTGGGGCAGCTCGGTCAGACCTGACGGGGGAGGAGAGTCTCCAGTGGGGCATGGAACCGGCCTCTGCTCAGACACAGTTTACACCATGCATGCTGGGGGGAGGCCTTGCTCTGTCCTTGTCTTCATCCCACACTCAGTAGGTCAACGATGGGGACTTTTTACTTCTCTTCACCAGGAATCCTTTAGGCATGTCTTTGGCAGAAGCGGTGCAGCCTTTTTACAGGGCATCACAGCGGCACAGGGGGCAAATGCCCCCCTGACCCCTGGCCCTGTCCTCTCCTGGGCACAGCATGGGGGAGCTATGCAGATCTGGTCATCACTGTGGCAGACTCCTGACACAGAAGTTGAATACAACATTAACATACCTCCTTAGACCCAGTTTATACAGTAAGTATGGTCACCTGCTAATTTGGCACCAGCCACAGGCAGCTTAACTCCTCAAAAAGACACAGAAGCTGAACCCAACACAATTTTACATATGCTAATTGCAGTACAGAGAATGATTTTCAAGTTTTGAAGTGTAAGATGACTTTCCTAAGCCCTATTCCTAGCACCCAACTGTTCCTGATTTCGTGGGACTGTCCCCCTTTCCTCCCCATTTGTCCCTCATTTTAGTCTGCTCTATATAGTTCTATATAAAATGCACTATTTATCTTTCAAAAAGTGTTTCCCAGTGCTAAACTTTTAAAATTGCTGCATTTGTAAAATTCAAAAGCCAATATAAAAGAATAGTAGTGGTAAAAAACACAAAAGCATTTGTGGGTTTAACTAATCAAGTTTTTTATGTATAATTCTCTTTTAAGGGGGCGTGGCAGGGGGGGGGGGGGGGGGTCCTATGCCTACTTTTGCTAATAGGTGTTCCTCGTTCCCATCTTAAAAAGTTGGGAGATACGCCTATATCTACGAAGAACTAACCTTGAGTGAGGGAATCTGGAAGAAGCAAGGAGGGTCTATAAACGAGCTGGCACTAAACAGGAGGGCAAAACAGAGGGAGATACCAAATCACATAAGTAAACAATTTGTATTAAACCTAAATCCCCACTAGATGTTTGTATATATAAAAAAAAAATAGTAACCTGATGCAGTTGATGCAACACAGAAAAAATATATATACAAAAATGCAGAGAACATGCAAACAATTTTCCGGGTCAAACAGGGCTCAGTGATATGGGGAAGTTCGGGGCAATTGCTGTCAAGGCTGCAGATAACAATAAAATAGGCGCCTGATATTTAATAGCTCTGGCTGCAATACCCACTTGAAATCTGGATTGCTTCCCTGTAGTACCTCTTCTGCACCACAAGATGTCCTCAGTCTTCAGGTTGAATGAAGACAAGAGGAAAGAAGCGCAGCGCCTTCTAAGTGCAGCAAGACATTTCATGTAGAGCAGGGATCCTCAAACTACGGCCCCCCAGCTGTTGCGGAACTACACGTCCCTTGAGGCGTTGTAAAAATCTGACATTCACAGACATGACTAGGCATGATGGGAATTGTAGTTCCTGAACAACTGGAGGGCCATAGTTTGAAGACCCCTGATGTAGAGTAAAGTAGCATTACACTCGCATCACACAGGTGAATAAGAAGCACTTAAGATAGAGACCTCTTCTTGCGCCAATGTACTATTTACCATTCAGGTTGAATGAAGTACAGGATATGCTGGGAGTGTAGGAGCCGGTCACGGGCTCACCCCCTGAGGGGGTGTCACCACAGAGCCCTTCATTAACAGGATATTGGTTAAGTGAGAATAGATGAAGCGGACCCTGCGGCATCACATGACTGAGCTAAGATATTGAAATATATGTCCCACTTGGGAGATGTTGAGAAAGGCCCCCAGTTTTTGAATATTGTATAACATTGGGCAAGGTACGCACTTTTCCTTTTTTCTTATGTTGGGAGTTCTTCTTGAAGGTTTCCTAATATCAGGTGTGTCGGCAAGCTTGTCTACCACTAGGTGGCTCTGTGCCAGAATAGTGTCTGGTTACAGCAGACGGTGTCATTAGGTGTTAGGCCAATTTTAGTTAGAGTCCTTATGCAGTGATGCCATGGGTGAGTCAGTGTCCAGTTATAAGCCAGGATGGGAGGAGCCCTAGTGCACTTGGGGCATGAGAGCCAAGCACCCCACACCAGCACAGATTCAACAAGCACCTGTATAGGGCAGGAGGCCAGGAAGGAGTAGACCTTCACCCAAGAGAGCCAGCTGTAGACTTTCTGACCCTTATGGCCCGTACACACGATCCGAAAATCGGACGAAAATTAACGCTTGTGAAAGGATCGGACGATAATCGGATCGTTAGTACACAGCTTACGAGAGGCGATCACGACAGTTCACCCGATATTATCCGGTCGTGCAAGCATAAAAATTTTGATCGTATTATAACACATCGTACGATAATCGTATTATCAGTATGTTGTTCGTCTGAAAAAAATGGTGAGCAGTAGACAGCGCATGAGCAGTAGACATCATTTTCCCCTCACACGCTACAGCGTGGTTACGCATACCGGAAGCTAAGAATTATCGTCCGAGAAAATTCGTATCGTGAGTAACCTCTCCCTTTAAGCGAATATTATTGAGAGCTGCTAGAATACGAAAAATAACGGATGGAACGTCGCCCGATTTTCGGATCGTGTGTACTGGGCATTATGGAGGTGGAGGCTAGGGAGGACTGCAAAAGGCCAAGAGTTCCTTGAGTGAGCCTATTTCCCTGGAGGGACTCAGAGGAGGTGTACCTATGTAGATACACAAATACAGATAATTTCCCAAGAGACTTTAACCACTTTACCACCGGAGGATTTTGCTGTCTTACGTCCAGGCCACTTTTTGCGATTCGGCGCTGTGTGACTTTAACTGGCAATTGTGCGGTCGTGCGACGCCGTACCCAAACGAAATTTACGTCCTTTTTTTCTCACAAACAGAGCTTTCTTTTGGTGGTATTTGATCACCTGTGCGATTTTTACTTTTTGCGCTATAAACAAAAAATAGCGTTTATTTTGAAAAAATAACAATATTTTTAACATTTTTTTATATGAAATTCCCCCCAAAAAAATGTAAAAATTAAAATTTTTTTAAATTTTTGGCCAATTTGTTTTCTGCTACCTATGTTTGGTAACAAAAAATCACAATAAGCGTATTTTGGTTGGTTTGCACAAAAGTTATTGCGTTTACTAACTAAGGGAAAGATTTCTGTCATTTTTGGTGTTTTTTTTTTTTTAACGAGTAATGGCGGCGATCTGCGATTTTTTATTTATTTATTTTTTTGTTTTTGTTTTTTGTTTTTTGTTTTTTTTGCGGGACTGCGACATTGCGGCCGACAGATCGGACCCTTGACTGACATTTTTGACACTTTTGGGGGTACCAGTGACATCACTGCAGTAATCAGTGCTATATATATGCACTGTTACTGTAAAAATGACACTGGCAGGGAAGGGGTTAATTTTATTGGAGAGGGAGGGGTTAATGTATGACTGGTGCTTACTAACGTGTGGGGGGGGAGGGGACTGAGTGAGTCAGGGACAGTTTGCATGTTCAACTATGCTGAACCCTGCTATCTGTCCCTGCCTGTCACTTAGGAGATCCGCCCGCTCTGTTTACACAAGCGGGCGGATCTCCAAACTAGATTCCCCGACGATCGGGGAAGAGCGGTGGCGATCGACGCTGCTCCTCCCCTGGCCCGACTCCCGCTGTGACTGAACACAGCGGGAGCGAGCCTCCGGCGGCGCGCGCGCCGCCCACAGGGGGCGGAGTCCAGCGACGTAGGTCTACGTTGCTGGACGATAACGAGCCACATTGCTGCAGTAGCAGCAATGTGACTGGAGCTAAAGTGGTTAATGAGTCACAAAAAAAAAAAAAGGAAAAGATATAAATTAACTTGGACATTTTTTAGTCCAAACCAACATACATTTAGTAGCATAAAGTTGTCAGCAAAAAGTCTGTAAGAACTATTAGGGTTGTAAGCCTTGCATCAGGATGGATAATCTCTGCTGATTTACTCTACGCGTTTCGTAAGATGAAAAACTCGCCTCCTCAGGAGAAGCACAGAAGAAGATCTGGAGATACAAACAGATAAAAGGAAAAGAAAATCTCACAGTCCGGACTTTCTTTTTAAATATTTACAGGAGACCTCCAGATATAAGCAATAAAAAATAGATAACCAAGTACACCTGATTTGTCTTCTAAATATGACTCATTATAGATCTCCCCGGACAAAGCCACTCAATGGTCCATCAATTTCAAGTGTACCTATGAAAGAGGTCTACAAAGAGCCCAGTCCTGTGAGTACTAATGATCCCGGGTGGAAGGAGAAACTGTTAGGAGACGGCTGCTTAAATTACTGCATATGCTTTCACATGTGACTACTGCGGACCGTCCACTAATGCCTCATTTCCACTGAGCAGAACGGTTCGGGTCGGTACAGTTTGGAAGGGTTAGAATGGTCCGGTCTATTCAGGTGAGCGATTCCACTGCAAGTCGGCCACCAGGGGCCATGCGGGGTTTACACCAAATGAGGTGTTTGTTTTGCTCTTTCATTTGACGTGAGCATTGATGGTTTCCAGTCCGCCAATCAGTGGACTCTATCGTGTGACGCCAGTAGCTCCGCCCTAACCGTACCGTACCATTTCCTATGGCCCTACATCTGAAGCAGGACCAGGAATGGTGCGGTTTGGTTCGGTTGTATGGGCCACTTTCATAATGGAAACACCCAAAAATGCGTACCGTACCGACCCGAACCGATCCGCTCAGTGGAAACGAGGCATAAATGTGATTGACTATGTATGGTCAAGTGACTCCGGAATTTATGTCGATGTAATGTGATTGTTATGCCATTTCCAAACTCCATCAGTAAAGTGCAGCAAATCTACTCATTTGTGTGGGCATTCTTTCTTTGGGATATAAAGCTCAGTGGCCAGGAATGTCAAATGGAGGCTTCTGGCACAGAGTGGGCACAATATGGCGGTGGGTTCAGCCTCAGCAGATAGGATAGTATTGTGGCAAAAGGACTGGAGTGGGACAGAGACTGAAGTCCTTGGTGCCAATTCTAGCCAATCGCAAAGCCCCTTTTACAGGTGGCTCCACAATAACCACAGGGCAGAGGCACTCTTATTGGTTCCAATGGGAATTACCATCGGTACTTCAGGGGCAAAAGACAAGAGCGCTCGTCAAAAAAAATGACCTGATTAATGCTTGCGTAGATAAACCCCCTCAATACTCAGGTTGTTTTCTTTGCTGGTACATGGCTGACCCTATCTATGTAATTAGCAGTAATAATACGCCACAAATTCACAATAACCCATGGGCCAGGTGACAGGTGATAGGAAAGGAACAAATCCCTATGAATGAAATGACAAATCTCCATACCGTGACTGGAAATACTGGCTTTCGGAGACAGAGCTCATAAATTCCACCAGTAACAACAAAACTAATCTCACCACGTTCTATCAGCACCAACAATACACTGCCGACAAGTTAGCCGTAGTTGCCCCGGTCACCCAATTTTCATAAAGGATTATCAAACACGAGAGGTTTCTGGATGAGCCAAGAATTGGGGATTTCCATCATCATGCATGCACTGGCCAATGTTTTTCTTGTCCTTCAAGGGTTGACAGGTGAGTAAGGGGTGTTTTGGGCACTTTCCTTCTTGTGTTGACCGGGCTGAGGCCTTTGGCATATACACTCACCAGCCACTTTATTAGGTACACCTTGCTAGTACCGGGTTCCGGTTGGACAGCCTTTTGCCTTCATTCTTCATGGCATAGAAGGTGTTGGAAACATTCCTCAGAAATTTTGGTCCATAGTGACATGATGGCATCACACAGTTGCTGCAGATTTGTTGGCTGCACATCCATGATGCGAATCTCCCCATTCCACCACATCCCAGAGGTGCTCTATTGGATGAGATGTGGTGAGTGTGGAGGCCATTGGCGTACAGTGACCTCATTGTCATGTTCCACCATATCCCAAAGGTGTTCTATTGGATGAGATCTGGTGAGTGTGGAGGCCATTGGAGCTCAGTGACCTCATTGTGAGTGTTCCACCGCATCCCAAAGGTGCTCTATTGGATGAGATCTGGTGAGTGTGGAGGCCATTGGAGCTCAGTGACCTCATTGTCATGTTCCACCGCATCCCAAAGGTGTTCTATTGGATGAGATGTGGTGAGTGTGGAGGCCATTGGAGTACAGTGACCTCATTGTCATGTCCCACCACATCCCAAAGGTGCTCTATTGCAGTGGTCCTCAACCCTGGCCTACAGGACCCACTAACAGGCCAGATTTGCAAGATAACTGAAATACATCCCAGGTGATATCATTTGCTGCTCAGTGATTGCAGTACTCTAGTCTGCATCTCCTCAAGGTAATACTTAAAATCTGGCCTGTTAGTGGGCCCTGAGGACCGGAGTTGAGGACCACTGCTCTATTGGATGACATGTGGTGAGTGTGGAGGCCATTGGAGTACAGTGACCTCGTTGTCATGTTCCACCACATCCCAAAGGTGCTCTATTGGATGAGATGTGGTGAGTGTGGAGGCCATTGGAGTACAGAGACCTCATTGTCATGGTGAAGAAAGCAGTGGTGAGATGATTTGAGCTTTGTGACATGGTGCATTATCCTGCTGGAAGGAGCCATCAGAAGATGGGGACACTGTAGTCATAAAGGGATGGACATGGTCAGCAACAATACTCAGGTAGCCCATGGTGGTTAAATGATGCTCAGTTGGTACTAAGGGGCCCAAAGTGTGCCAAGAAAATCCCCCACACCATTACACCACCATCCGGAACCATTGATACAAGGCAGGATGGATCCATGCTTTTATGTTGTTACACCAAATTCTGACCCTACCATCTAAATGTCGCAGCTGAAATTGAGACTCATCAGACCAGGCAACGTTTTTCCAATCTTCTATTGTCTAATTTTGGTGAGCCTGTGCAAATTGTAGCCTCAGTTTCCTGTTCTTAGCTGACAGGAGTGGCACCCAGTGTGGTCTTCTGCTGCTGTAGCCCACCTGCTTCAAGGTTGGATGTGTTGTGTGTTCAGAGACAGTATTCAGCATACCTTGGACTTAAAGAATGGTTTTTTGAGTTACTGTTGCCTTTCTATCACCTGGAACAAGTCTGGCCATTCTCCTCTGACATCAACAAGGCATTTTCCAACACACAACTGCCGCTCACTGGATATTTTCTCTTTTTCCCACCATTCTCTGTAAACCCGAGAGATGGTTGTATGTGAAAATCCCAGTAGATCAGCAGTTTTTTAAATACTCAGTCCAGCCCATCTGGCACCAATAATCATGCCACGTTCAACGTCCCTTAAATCTCCTTTCTTCCCCATTCTGACGCTTTGTTTGAACTTCAGCAAGTCGTCTTCGCCACGTCTAGATGCCTAAATGCATGGAGTTGCTGCCATGTGATTTCATGTGATTCGCTGATTAGCAATTTGTGTTATCAAGCAATTGAACAGGTGTACCTGAAAAAGTGCCGCTCACGCAAGATTTTCTAAGATGGTGGCACAGTAGAGCGGAAGGACGGAACCAAAATATCGGAAGACTAAAGTTCTTCTTTACCGTATTGCCCAGTGCCCTTCATTTAACCACTTACCACATACTAACGTGTATATATACGTCGGCAGATTTTGCGGTGTTATACCGGGATGATGCCTCTAGCTAGAGACACCATCCCGGTACTGTGGTTTAGAGCCGACGGTCAGCTTTCCGTCGGTAACGACCAGTGCGGCTCAGGAGCCGCTCGATCGTTACCCGGGTGAGCGGGAGGGGACGTCCCCCCCTCCCGCCGCCTTCCGTGCCGGGAGCCCCGAGCACCCAGCCGGCACGTCCGCCGGCTGGATGGAGTCCCGATCAAAGCCGGAAATGGCTTCGATCGGGTCTCCGATGACGTAACACGGAGGCGGCGTCCATGACGGCGTTTTGCATACATGGAAATGTAGTGGAGGGGTTTGGGGTCTTTTAGACCCTCGATCCCTCCATAAAGAGTACCTGTCACTACATATTGGTGTCACAAGGGATGTTTACATTGCTTGTGACAGCAATAAAAGTGATCAGATTTTTTATTTTTTTTTTTAAAAACCTGTAATAAAGTTAAAAAAAAATAAATAAATAGGAAAAAAATAAATAAATTTTAGCCGCCCCCGTCACCGTTAGCTCGCGCATAAAAAGAAACGTATACGGAAGTCGAGCCGCGAGTGAAATAGCTGTTCAAACCACACATGTGAGGTATCGCCGCGATCGCCAGAGCGTGGGCAAAAATAAAAAAAAAAGAACTACACTCTAACTCTAAACTGGTACCCGTTAAATATATTTAAAGCGTCGCCTATTGAGATTTCTATTGACCGTAGTTTGTCGCCATCCCATGGGGGGGGCGCAATTTTAAACCGTAACATGTTGGGTATCTATTTACTCGGCGTGACATCATCTTTCACGATTTACAAAAAAAAAAAATGGGCTAACTTTACTGTTTAGTATTTTTTAAATGCAGTGAAATGTGATTTTTGTAAATTTTTCCAAAAAAAATTGCGTTTTAAAGACCGCTGCGCAAATACCGCGTGACAAAAAATATTGCAATGACCGACATTTTATTCTCCAGAGTCTTTGCTAAAAAAACATATATATATATAATGTTTGGGGGTTCTAAGTAGTTTTCTAGGAAAAAATACTGGTTTTAACTTGTAAACAAAAAGTGTCCGAAATAGGGCTGGGGCTTAACAGCCCATTCATCGCAAAACGACTTTGTGGGGCGACCTGTGAAGTCGCGGTGCACAGCGTGCACTGCGACTTCGGCGCGACTTGCACGGACTTCATATAATTGAAGTCAATGCAAGTCGCCTCCAGGTCGCCCCAAAGTAGTACAGGACCCTTTTTCTAAGTCGGAGCGACTTATGTCGCTCCTATTAGAACGGGTCCTGTACTACTCAATGGCGAGCGACCGACCGCGACTTGTCAGGCGACCAAGTCGCGCTAGTTTGAATGGACTCTTAGGCTTAGGACTAGGCACTGTCTGAGAAGAGTAGATGGCCTCATTAGTGTGTGACTACTCTTTCTTTGTCCAGTCACAGGTCCTGTAGGGTTAGGGCCAAGCCTGCAGGAAGATCCAGGACCTGGCTGTGCTTGCTTGCAGGGATTCCTGGATCGCAAGGTTGGCTGGACAGAATTTAAAAAGTCTTTGGCAATCAGTTAAGTTCTCAGACATGTATTTCAAGTCCATAGTCAGCTGTTTGCCTGGAGCTTTGAATGTTGGATAACCCTCTAAGTGAAATACTGTACATGCTTCACCCGCTCCTCCATCTTTGGCTACTTGATCTCATTAGTTAAACTACGGGACAAGTTGAAAAGGTCAGCCTGCTTTTTACTATATGAAGTGGAGATTTATAGAGACAAGTTTGAGGTTCCAGGGTTTAATTTCTTGCGATCAGCAAAAGCTGTCTTTCCATGACAAGAAACACAGGAGTCATTTATCTTCGTCCTCCTTGTCTCTGGGGAAGGTAAAAGGTAGACGGATACCCAGAGGCTGTTTAATGTATGTAGGATGGAGAAGAGCTTGTCATCCTGAGATATGAGCTACAATTCCCAGCAATAGTAATCTGACTTACTTCATTCATTCCAGGAAGCTCAATCCATTCACACTTTTGCATTGGATAATGCACAATACATGCGTTGGTCTGAATGGCGCCACAAATGCATCTAGCCAACTAAGGTGCTTTGCAGTGCGCATAATGTACATTGCAGGGTGCTGCACTGCCGAAAATGCTGCATACGTGTGACTCTGCTTCCCCCTTCCAGCAGTGATTTAGCAGCCCTGCTTCCCCCTCCCTGCAATGACTCAGAAGCTCAGCTAACCTGTTTTCCCCTTCCAATCAATGACTCTGCAGCTCAGCTTCCCCTGCCCTTCCCTCTGCTCTCAGCAGTGACTAAGCAGCTCAGTTCACCTGCTTCCCCCTCCCAGACAATCTCAGAAGCCCAGTTCACCTGCTCCCCCCTACAACTGCCCTTCCCTCCCCCCTCAGCAGTGACTCAGCAGTTCATCTACTTACCTCTCCCAGCAGTGACTTAGCAGCCCTGCTCTGCCCTTCCTGCAGTGACTCAGAAGCTCAGCTTACTTGCTTCTCCCTCCAATCAATGACTCTGCAGCTCAGCTTCCCCTGCCCTTCCCTCTGCTCTCAGCAGTGACTAAGCAGCTCAGTTCACCTGCTTCCCCCTCCCAGCCAATCTCAGAAGCCCAGTTCACCTGCTCCCCCCTACAATCAATAACTCTGCAGCTCAGCTTACACTGCCCTTCCCTCCCCCCTCAGCAGTGACTCAGCAGTTCATCTACTTACCTCTCCCAGCAGTGACTTAGCAGCCCTGCTCTGCCCTCCCTGCAGTGACTCAGAAGCTCAGCTTACTTGCTTCTCCCTCCAATCAATGACTCTGCAGCTCAGCTTCCCCTGCCCTTCCCTCCCCCCTCAGCAGTGACTCAGCAGCTCAATTCATCTACTTACCTCTCCCAGCAGTGACTTAGCAGCCCTGCTCTGCCCTCCCTGCAGTGACTCAGAAGCTCAGCTTACTTGCTTCTCCCTCCAATCAATATCTCTGCAGCTCAGCTTCCCCTGCCCTTACCCCCCCCCCCTCAGCAGTGACACAGCAGCTCAGTTCACCTGGTTCCCCCTCCAATCAATGACTCTGCAGCTCAGCCCCCCTGCCCTTACCCCCCCTCCCCCCCCCCTCAACAGTGACTCAGCAGCTTAGTTCACCTGCTTCTCCCTCCCTGCAGTGACTCAGAAGCTCATATAACCTGCTTCCCCCTCCAATCAATGACTCTGCAGTTCAGCTTTCCCATGTCCTTCCCTCTGCCCTCAGCAATGACTCAGCAGCTCAATTCACTTGCTTCCCCCTCCTAGCAGTGACTCAGAAGCTCAGCTCACCTGCATCCCCCTCCCATCAATGACTCTGCAGCTCAGCTTCCTCTGCCCTTACCCCCCCCCCCCCCCAGCAGTGACTCAGCAGCTCAATTCACCTGCTTCCCCCTCTGATCAGTGACTCTGCAGTTCAGCCAGCCCATCCTACTTCTCCCTCCTCCCAGCAGTGACTCAGCAACACAGCTCCCCCATCTCAGCACTTAGGTTCCTTTCACACTTGTGCAACTTGTCCTGCGACTTGGGACTGCAAAGTCGTATGACAAGTCGTACCCCATGATTTCCAATGAGTAACGTTCATATCTGTGCGACTTCAATTCACAACGACTTCATTGTAGTCCCTGTACTACTTTGGTTTGACTTGGATGCGACTTGAGGTCCATGGACCTTAAGATGACACAGGCATTACTTCAAGTCGTGGGAAAGTCGCACGACTTTCAGGTCTCACAAGTGTGAAAGGGACCTTGGTAACAAAGCTCCCACTGTTTCACCTCCCAGCAGTGACTGAGCAGCCCTGCTTCCCCCTCCCCACAGTGACTCAGAAGCTCAGTTTCCCTGCTTCCCCCTCCCATCAGTGACTCTGCATTGTAGACTATCCTATTCCTCTCTCCTCCCAGCAGTGACTCAGCAGCACAGCTCCCCCATCCCAGCAGTGACTTAGTAATAAAGCTCCCACTGTTTCACCTCCCATTAGTGAATTTGCAGCTCAGATTCCCCTGCCCCCACACCCCAGCAGTGACTCAGCTCAGCTCCTTCTTCCACATCTCAACAGTGACTTATTAACACAGCTCCGACTGCTCCACTCCTCCAGCAGTGACTTAACAACCTAGCTTCCCCATCTCGGCAGTGACTTAGTAGCTCAGCTCCCCCTGCTCCCCAACAGCGATTCAGAAGCTCAACTTCCCCATCCCAGTAGTCACTCAGCAGCTCAGTTTCCCCACTTTACCCTTCCAAAGTAACTCAGCTGCCCCTTCTCTCCCCTCTAAGCAGTGAATCAGTGGCTCAGCCCCCCCCTCCCCCATTTGCTTCCCAGAGCTTCACTGTGTAAATTAAAAACTAGAAGGATGGGAAGCTGCTGAGTCACTGCTGGGAGGGGGAGCAAAAAGAGCTAAGTCTACTTGAACAACTTAAGTGCTTCTGCTGTGAACTTTGAGGATGAATTGTTTCACAGTGCCTGTAGACACAGGGGGTACTTGTGGCTTGTTTTAGCTATACTCACAGCTTGTTAACAATATAGAAGCACTTGGATGGCTATATGTTCACTTTAAGCAAATTTTGTTAGCACCCAAATTAGCTCCAGAAAATTACCCTCGGACATTTTCGAGGTGCTGACATGTTGGGTTCCTGGGTGCTATCACTGCGTATATTTGTCCAACAACAGCATGCCTGTGAGACGCGGTTGACACTATTTTAGGTTGCAACTCCGCAGGACACCGAATCCGCTCTGGAGAAAAATCGAAATTCTGTGGTTCATTCCCCGTCACACTTCACTCATCGCCTGCTAACAGCTGTATCATTGTGATTGTAACGTCTTCATCTAAGCACATCGCTGGCTATAGTCCTGGGACAAAGGCAAGGAAAGTGTGTTTATACGCCCTTTGTGAGGGCTGGCGTTGTGTAAGCCGACTTCTGTTGTTTTTAGGTAGTGGCTCCATTTTTGAGCTCTCAACCTTGCTGAATAAAGTCAAATCCATTATTCCTTCTTCATCGCTCCGTCATCTTACAGGGGAACCCAACCTGTTTTAAAAGAGTGCACAACCTAAGTTGTTAACATTTACCAGAACAATTTTTTTCTTTTAATAAATAATTTATAATTACATAATTACAGTACAAAGACACAAGCCCATCTGGCTCAACCAATAAAAACAAAAAAGGAAACACAATCCCATATACACAATCCTCCACCCGTAGTTGATCCAGAGGAAGGCGAAAAAACCCCAGCAAAGCATGATCCAATTTGCTACAGCAGGGGAAAAATTCCTTCCTGATCCCCCGAGAGGCAATTGGATATTCCCTGGATCCACTTTACCTATAAATATTAGTACCCATTTATATTATGTACACCCAGGAAAGAATCCAGGCCTTTTTTAAAGCAGTCTAGTGAGCTGGCCAGAACCACCTCTGGAGGGAGTCTATTCCACATTTTCACAGATCTTACGGTGAAGAAACCTTTCCGTATTTGGAGACAAAATCTGTTTTCCTCTAGAGGTAAAGAGTGCTCCCTTGTCCTCTGTGATGACCTTAAAGTGAATAACTCAACATCAAGTTCACTATATGGACCCCTTATGTATTCATACATGTTGATCATATCCCCATTTAATCTCCTCAAGAGAGAAAAAATTCAGTTCCTCTAATCTCTCCTCATAGCTGAGCTCCTCCATGCCTCCTATCAGTTTGGTTGCCCTTCTCTGCACTTTCTCCAGTTCCCCGATATCCTTTTTAAGAACTGGTGCCCAAAACTGAACTGCATATTCCAGATGAGGATTTACTAATGATCTGTACAGGGGCAAAATTATATCTCTCTCTCTCTGGAGTCCATGCCTCTGTTATTACAAGAAAGGACTTTGCTTGCCTTGGAAACCGCAGCTTGGCATTGCATGCTATTATTAAGCTTAGGATCTACCAGAACACCCAGATCCTTCTCCACTATGGATTCCCCCAGTTCCTTCTTCACTATGGATTCCCCCAGTTCCTTCTTCACTATGGATTCCCCCAGTTCTACTCCACTATGGATTCCCCCAGTTCCTTCTTCACTATGGATTCCCCCAGTTCCTTCTTCACTATGGATTCCCCCAGTTCTACTCCACTATGGATTCCCCCAGTTCCTTCTTCACTATGGATTCCCCCAGATCCTTCTCCACTATGGATTCCCCCAGTTCTACTCCACCTAGTATGTATGATGCATGCATATTCTTAGCCCCCCAAGTGCATAACTTTACATTTATCAACATTAACCACTTTACCACTAGACTAGAGGATTTTGCTGTCTTACGTCTGGGCCACATTTTGCGATTCGGCGCTGTGCGACTTTAACTGACAATTGCACGGTCATGCGACGCCGTACCCAAACAAAATTTACGTCCTTTTTTTCCCAAAAACAGAGCTTTCTTTTGGTGGTGTTTGATCACCTGTGCGATTTTTACTTTTTGCGCTATAAACAAAAAAAGAGCGTTTATTTTGAAAAAATAACAATATTTTTCACATTTTTTTATATGACATTTCCCCCAAAAAATGTAAAAATCAAAATTTTTTTAAATTTTTGGCCAATTTGTTTTCTGCTACCTATGTTTGGTAAAAAAAAATCACAATAAGCGTATTTTGATTGGTTTGTGCAAAAGTTATTGCGTTTACTAACTAAGGGAAAGATTTCTGTAATTTTTGGTGTGTTTTTTTTTAACAAGTAATGGCGGCGATCTGCAATTTTTTTTTGGGGGGGGACTGCGACATTGTGGCGGACAGATGAAGGGGTTCATTTTATTGGAGAGGGAGGGGTTAATGTATGCCTGGTGCTTACTAACGTGTGGGGGGGGGAGGTGACTGTGTGACACAGGGACAGATCGCATGTTCAGCTATGCTGAACCCTGCAATCTGACCCTGCCTGTCACTTAGGAGATCCGCCCGCTTGTGTTTACACAAGCAGGCGGATCTCCACGCTCGATTCCCTGACGATCGGGGAAGAACAAGCGGCGATCCTCCCCTGGCCCCGACTCCCGCTGTGACTGAACAGGTCTACGTCGCCAGACGATAACGAACCACTTTGCCGCAGTAGTGCTCGAGTGAGCAGACGGCAAGTGGTTAAACCTCATTTGCCACATAGTTGCCCAATAAAACCGTGCATTGAGGTCAGCTTGTAAGTTGGAGACATCCTGTAAGGAAGTTATTCCACTGCAAAGCTTGGTGTCGTCTGCAAAGACTGGAATGGTACGTTTAATCCCAGACCCTATATCATTTATAAAGATATTAAAAAGTAAGGGTCCCAACACTGAACCTTGGGGTACACCAGTGATAACCTTAGACCATTCGGAGTAAGAATCATTAACCACTACTCTCTGAATTCTATCTTTTAGCCAATTTTCTATCCAATTACAAACTGATCTTTCCAAGCTTGTAGACTTTACCTTACACATTAGCCGTGTGTGGGGAACTGTGTCAAACACTTTTGCAAAATCCATGTATGCTACGTCCACAGCCACCCCTCTGTCCAAGGTTTTACTTACCTCCTCATAAAAAGAAATCAGGTTTGTTTGACAACTTCTGTCTTTCATGAATCCATGCTGTCTGTTGCTTAACCACTTTACCACAGGAGCATTTTGCTGTCTTACGTCCAGGCCACTTTTTGCGATTCGACTTTAACTGACAATTGCGCGGTCATGTGACGCCGTACCCAAACGAAATTTACGTGCTTTTTTTCCCAAAAACAGAGCTTTCTTTTGGTGGTGTTTGATCACCTGTGCGATTTTTACTTTTTGCGCTATAAACAAAAAAAGAGCGTTTATTTTGAAAAAATAACAATATTTTTCACATTTTTTTATATGAAATTCCCCCCAAAAAAGATGTAAAAACCAATTTTTTTTAAATTTTTGGCCAATTTGTTTTCTGCTACCCATGTTTGGTAAAAAAAATCGCAATAAGCGTATTTTGATTGGTTTGCGCAAAAGTTATTGCGTTTACTAACTAAGGGAAAGATTTCTGTCATTTTTGGTGGGTTTTTTTTAACGCGTAATGGCGGCGATCTGCGATTTTTTTTTTTTTTTGCGGGACTGCGACATTGCGGCGGACAGATCGGACCCTTGACTGACATTTTTGACACTTTTGGGGGTACCAGTGACATTACTGCAGTAATCAGTGCTATAAATATGCACTGTTACTGTAAAAATGACACTGGCAGGGAAGGGGTTAATTTTATTGGCGAGGGAGGGGTTAATGTATGCCTGGTGCTTACTAACGTGTGGGGGGGGAGGTGACTGAGTGAGCCAGGGACATCGGATGTTCAGCTATGCTGAACACTCCGATCTGTCACTCCCTGTCACTTAGGAGATCCGCCCGCTCTGTTTACACAGGCGGGGGGATCTCCAAACTGGATTCCCCGACGATCGGGGCAGAGCAGCGGCGATCGCCGCCGCTCCTCACCTGGCCCGACTCCCGCTGTGAATGAAAACAGCGGGAGCGCGCCTCCGGCGGCGCACGAGCGCCGCCTACAGGGGAGGAGTCTAGCGACGTAGGTCTACGTCGCTGGACGATAACGAGCCACTTTGCCGCAGTAGCAGCACAGTGGCCGGAGGTAAAGTGGTTAAACTCTCCAGTATCTTCCCGACTATAGAAGGTAAACTAACAGGTCTATAGTTACTTGGCAAAGACTTTGATCCCTTTTTAAATATAGGCACCACATTGGCCCTACGTCATTCCAGTGGTTCTATTCCAGTCCTTAACGAGTCCCTAAAAATTAGAAACAAAGGCTTTGAAATTACAGGGCTCAGTTCTTTTAGGATGCGTGGGTCGATGCCATCTGGTAAAGGCGCTTCATCCACCCTTATTTTGTCTAAATATTTCTGGACCATATCACTTTTGAGCCATTGTGAATCATTTGGGGCTGTGTCAATACCATCCTCATTATGGTCATGAGCTCCCCCATGCTCCTTTGTATACACAGAGCTGAAGAAAGTATTTAATAAATTTGCCTTCTCTTTGTCCCCAGTCACCCACTCCTGATTATTTTGTAAAGGACCTACATGCTCAGACCTAACCTTTTTACTATTTATATATTTGAAGAATTTTTTGGGGTTTGTCCTACTATCTTTTCCAATCTGTCGTTCATTTTGAATTTTTACATCCCTGATTTCCTTTTTACATATTCTGTTATATTCTTTGTAACAAATAAACAATGATAGTGTTCCTTCATTTTTATATTTTTTAAAAGCTCTTTTTTTTATTTATTTTTTAGCTTTTTTTAACTTTAGCTGTGAGCCACATAAGTTTTATTTTTAGCCTTTTAAACTTCTTGCCCATGGGAATATACTTTGCAGTGAGTTTGCATGCAGTTTTTTTTTTAAAGAATTCCCATATCTTTTCTTTGTTCATAGATGCCAATATTCACTCCCAGTCTAATGCCTCGTACACACGCATCGATTATTGGCCGGGAATTTTCGGCCAACGTCCGATCGGCCGATTTTCGGCTTGTTAGTATGATGCTTTCGATAACCGACTCCGACTTTTCGGCCGAAAAAAATCTGGTGTGCAGGCTATAAAATTTTTGTTGGCCGTCAACACAACGGCCGATTTTCCATCAGTCAGTACAGATTTCGGCAGACAAAAATCTGATGAGCAAGACTGGGCATGCTCAGAGAAGAATAAACACACGGAAAGTAAACCAGCACATGATATCACTTCTGAAGTTGATTTTTGTTTGCCGAGAAAATTCGTGTGCAGTCTAGGCACATTCCAACCAACAAAACACCACTCTGGACAAAATTCGGACAATCGGTCGGCCGATAATCGTTGCGTGTGTACGAGGCATTAGTCTTTGACAGCAGCCCTCATCCTTGGAAAATTTGCTCTCTTAAAGTTAAGTGTTTTTATATTTCCCGTGTGCAACTGTTGCTTACAGCTAACATTAAAATAAATCATATTATAGTCACTGCTACCCAGATGTTCTTTTACATGAATATTGGTAACAAGCTCTGCATTGAAGGGAAAGTTTCCAAGAATTCTACAGAATTACATTGACAGTATCAAAAAGAAAACTATACTGCATTCTCCATTTTGGAGAACAAGGCTAGAGTTGGCTAGGAGGAGGTGAAGGTCCTCGCTCTGGGATGAAGAGAGACAGGGCCAGATTAACATAGGGGCTATTGGAGCTGCAGCTCCAGGCCCCTACCTTTATATAGGCCCAGGTTTGGCCATATTCACTGTTACCGCTCTTCTGTCACTTGTAAACACAGAAGTCTGGCTTCTATGCTCGCTTCCCCAGGCAGCTCCCTCAGAACCTCCCCACACAGCACGAAGGCCAGACAAGGAGGGACAGTTGCCGATGCATGGATGTGTTTATGGGCTTCAGAGACAGCATCCCATGTTGAATTAGGCATGCATGGCTGCACCCTTCCTCCTCTGGGTGCATGCCAAGGCACGGCCCTTAAGGCCCTTCAAAATCCTCAGCACCAAGCCCATGATGCTCTTAATCCGGCCCTGAAGAGAGAACCATACCTGGTGTGGCATCCTAGTCCCAACTTCTGAGATGCTACCAGAAAAATGTTGATGACTCTGTTGTGAAGAAATTTGCAATGGACAGGGGCTTTAACCACACGTAAGGTGTTCAGTATTTGATGTAATTTATCCTGGTGGACCATTGAGCAATAGACGGGGGCTCTAACCAACATGTAAGGTTTTCAGTTTTTGATGTATATTAACATAGTGGACAATTGAGTAATAGATGGGGGCTCCAACCAACACATAAAGATTCCAGTATTTGATGTAATTTATCCTGGTGGACCACTGAGCAATAGACGGGGGCTCTAACCAACACATAAGGTTTCTAGTATTTAATGTAATTTATCCTGGAGTACCACTGACCAATAGACAGGGGGCTCCAACCAACACATATGGTTTCTGGTATTTGACTTAATTTATCCTGGTGGACCACTGAGCAATGGATGGGGGGCTCTAACCAACAAATAAGGTGTCCGGTATTTGATGTAATTTTTCCTGGTGGACCACTGAGCAATGGCCAGGGGCTTCAACCAACACGTAAGGTTTCTGGTATTTGATGTAATTTATCCTGGTGAACCATTGAGCGATAGATGGGGGGCTCCAACCAACACATAAAGTTTCCAGTATTTGATGTATTTTAACCTGGTGGACCACTGAGCAATAAATGGGGGTTCTAACCAACTCACAAGGTTTCCAGTATTTGATGTAATATGTCCTGGTGGACCACTGACCAATAGACGGGGGCTCCAACCAACACATAAGGTTTCCGGTATTTGATGTAATTTTTCCTGGTGGACCACTGAGTAATGGACAGGGGCTTCAACAAACATATAAGCTACAGTATATAACATTTAATGTAATATATACTGACGGACCATTGAGCAATGGGACAGTGGCTCCAACCAACATGTAAAGTATACAACATTTAATGCCATATACACAGACGGACCACTGAGCAATGGACAGTGGCTCCAACCAACACGTAAGGTTTCTGGTATTCCATGTAATTTATCTCGGTGGACCGTTGAGCAATTAATGGGGACTCCAACCAACAACCCCTTTAGCACCTGCTAGTTTAAAGCGGAGTTCCACCCAAAAGTGGAACTTCCGCTTTAGGTGGTTCTAACCCCCTGACATGCCACATTTGGCATGTCATTTTTTTTGGGGGGGAGCGGGTACCTAGTTTTGACAGGTACCCGCTCCCACTTCCGCTCGGAGCGCCGCGGCGCCCTGAACCTAAGTTCTCCTCTCCCCCTCCCTCCCTGCAATCTTCTGGGACATGTAAGAGGTCCCAGAAGATTGCCGGCCAATCAAGACGCGCAGTGCGACTCGCGCATGCGCAGTGGGTACCCAGCTGTGAAGCCGCAAACTGTCACAGCCGGGTGCCCACAGCAGTGATGCCGGCGCCGAGGGAGAGGATCGAGGCTTCGGGCAGCCGCATCGCTGGACCATTGGATAGGTGAGTGAAATGGCTGGAACTCCGCTTTAAATACAGGTACAAGCTATTGGGATTTGAGCACAGGTATATCTTTTCTTTGTTATAACGCAGGTCAGTGACCAGATATGAACCTATTTGCTCTCCCCCACCTTGGGTATTTATGCCCCATGTTGTTATGGTGTTCACCATAGCATTTGCAGTGGCAAGGCAGTGTAGGACCAGCCAGAAGAGGGATTACGTTGATGCAGTTGGTCAGCTTAAACCTGTATTGCAATATATGTGAACTAAAAATCCCTGTTTTTCATTGCATAGTTTGCTGGAAAGAGTGTAGCAGTGTGCAGAGGGTCCATTTAGACCCTGCACTAAACCAACACATCTCCAGGACACTTGGGTTACAGCCCACCACTGTGCACAATAATGCTCTGCCGTGTCTTGCGTCAACAAAAAACAGTGCAGATCTGGTTTTAGGTCTCTTGTGCTGCGTTGGCAGCCCAATAAAATAAATGGTCTGCCTTACTGGGAAAGCACGTTAACGCATGTTCACTCATAGGCCAGATAGGTCTAAATGGGACCTTAATGACAAGTTCACTTAAAATATGACTTGTGGTGGGGTTGGCTTTTATTACTTACCTGTCAGTTGACTATCTGTGAAATGAATATATCATCTGTCCTGGTAATATAATCTGTGAGAATCTGGAGAATTGTACAATGTGCACTATTCGTGGCATGTGACTCACGGACAGTAATATCACTTATTGAATACCTCAACCTGAACAAAGGAAGAGGAGCCGGGTGTGACCTCTGTGCAGCACCCTCTGCCTCTCAGGCATGTTAAGGAAGCAGCTGTTCCAGTGCTGGGACCCCCGCTGTACGCCGCAGGACGGGGACCGCAAGAATATCCAGGATGTCATTCTGGCTGACAGCTTCCAGGTGGAACTACTATTTGTATTGTGTCTGATCAGCGCCCAGGGGGTGCAACATGTACACGACAGTGGAGCTAATGTCTGATGAATGTGATGACTGATAGCGATAGATAGATAGATAGATAGATAGATAGATAGATAGATAGATAGATAGATAGATAGATAGATAGATAGATAGATAGATAGATAGATAGATAGATAGATAATTTTACATTAACACTTAATCTAAACCTGACACAATGGGGTATATTCATATTTTTTTTTAATTTCTGTGCAAATGTCTAACTCCACTTTTGTTGAGAGAAAAAAACCATTCCCCTCTGGGTGATACATTATAAGGATTTTAACAAACTTTGTTGCAGATTCCTCCCTTTTGTTATTCTGAAGAAGTCATTGTTTGTTCCTCTGTGCTGAGTGGGTCTAATGGGAGTGGTTTCATAATTATCTATCAGCTGTGGAAGCTGCAGAGCTCTAATGAGGAAATCTGCTGGGCCTGCATCCCTTTAGATGTGTTCCTATTTGGAGTATCTCTCCAAAAATGACATTGTTGTTGCAGGGGATGCCAGAAATCTGACTTGTATCTTAGTGCAGACTTCTGGGAAAATTGGGGAGCCAATCACACAAGCAGGAAATGATGTTTCTGGGGTGTGGTCAGTATACATTCTGTGTACAGAACAGCTCCAGGCGGCCATATTGCATTTTCAGAAAATTACAAAAGCTGCAGATTGAAAAGGAAAGGTCATTTTTAATAACATTCAATTACAATATGATTTGTGTCGCAATTGTATACGCTATATTGTTTTTTCTTTGTTTGATATTTTTTTCCCCACGAAAGTGGAGTTACCCTTTAACCACTTAAGCCCCGGAAGATTTTACCCCCTTCCTGACCAGGCCCTATTTTGCGATTCGGCACTGCGTGACTTTAACAGACAATTGCGCGTTCATGCGATGCGAACCTAAACAAAATTGACGTCCTTTTTTTTCCCCACAAACAGAGCTTTCTTTTGGTGGTATTTGATCACCTGTGCGATTTTTTACTTTTTGCGCTATAAACAAAACAAGAGCGTAAAGTTTGAAAAAATAACAATATTTTTCACATTTTTTTATATAAAATTCCCCCAAAAAAATGAAAAAATCTAAATTTTTTAACATTTTAGGCCAATTTGTTTTCTGCTACATATGTTTGGTAAAAAAAAAATCGCAATAAGCGTATTTTGATTGGTTTGCGCAAAAGTTATTGCGTTTACTATCTAAGGGAAAGATTTTTGTCATTTTTGTTTGGTTATTTTTTAACGAGTAATGGTGGCGATCTGCTTTTTTTTTTTTGCGGGACTGTGACATTGCGGCGGACAGATCGGACCCCTGACTGACATTTTTTACACTTTTGGGGGTATCAGTGACATTACTATAGTGATCAGTGCTATACATATGCACGGTTACTGTAAAAATGACACTGGCAGGGAAGGGGTTAACTTTATTGGAGAAGGAGGGGTTAAGTGTGTCCCTAGGGGCGTGCTTCTAACTGTATAGGGATGTGGCTTGTTGTGTAACAACAGAGAAATACGATCCTGCATAGCAGGACCATATGATCTCTACTCTTACACAGGGGAGAATGACAGGCGGCTTTGTTTACATCAGCCTCCTGCCTTTCTCCCTCTCCATCCGACGATCGCAAGTGACCGGCGGACATCAGGTCCGCCAGTCACACGCGCGGAGATGTTAGGGAGCGAGCGGGGGCGGGAGGGTGCCTCCGGCAGCGTGCGCTCACCCCCTGGAGGCTCTCAGGCGAGCGACGTAGTACTAAGTCACTTTGCCTGTGAGGGGCTGACCGCCACCGTAAATAGTCTTGCGGCGGTCGGCAAGTGGTTAAGCATTCATTTGGCTATCATGAATTAGGCTATCTGTTTTTACCCAATACATTTTTCTCCTATGTTCGCCAGCGCCATCTAGTGGCCATAGCGTGTTTTGTTTCTGAAATAGCTCAATCAGGAAAATACATTAAGGCCACTAGATGGAGCCAACTTCAAAGGAAATAAACATGTTATGAAACATATATATATATATAATTATATGGGATTATTTGTGACATTTTAGCTAACTCTTGAGATAGTTACATAGCAAATTGTTTATGACTAGACCCCTTAAAGTCTATGCACACCCTGACAGTAATTATCTCTGTTGAGAAATTAGAGCAATCCTGTGTCCTGTCAACACTCAAGGAATCTTTTATTAGCTTGAGGAGTCCCAAAAAAGCCCTCCTTCTTCCTATTTTAGGACTACAGAACTTTTACTCTCTAAAGTGTAGAGATAAGAAGGGAGGAAAGATTCAGTAGTTTAGCAAAGGCAGGGCTTACACCATTTCTCCCCCTCCACCCCCTTCCCCATGGCAATCATATTATCTGACTGAACACTGCTGTCTATCAGTAGGAATATTGCTATTTGTAAGTTCTCCCTCTACCCCAACCTGCTGACCTCGTCCAGCGCCTACGGGTATGTTCACGGCGCCAAACACTCAACAGTGTGTCAGAAGAGAGAGACACCTGATTTCCCAACCCTTCAGCTGGCGTTCCAGCTGTCTCGTCAGGCAGAAGATGGGAACGGCCTGACGATTAAAAATATAATCCTATTACAAATAATCTCCACTTCATAATGGAAGGCGATGATGTTGGGTGAATCACCTGCCATCCAACACTCACATCATCACATTATAGCACTTAGTGTTTTTTGGATTATGTCTGCAGTCTCTGACCATCTCCTGTATCATATCTGCAGTCTCTGACCAACTCCTGTTTCATATCTGCAGTCTCTGACCATCTCCTGTATCATGTCTGCAGCCTCTGACCATCTTCTGTATCACGTCTGCAGTCTCTGACAATCTCCTGGATCATATCTGCAGTCTCTGACCATCTCCTGTATCATGTCTGCAGTCTCTGACCATCTTCTGTATCATGTCTGCAGTCTCTGACCATCTCCTGTATCATATCTGCAGTCTCTGACAATCTCCTGGATCATGTCTGCAGTCTCTGACCATCTCCTGTATCATATCTGCAATCTCTGACCATCTCCTGTATCATATCTGCAGTCTCTGACCATCTCATGTACCATGTCTGCAGTCTCTGACCATCTCTTGTATCATGTCTGCAGTCTCTGACCATCTCCTGTATCATGTCTGAAGTCTCTGACCATCTGTATCATATCTGCAGTCTCTGACCATCTCCTGTATCATGTCTGCAGTCTCTGACCATCTCCTGTATCATGTCTGCAGTCTCTGACCATCTCCTGTATCATATCTGCAGTCTCTGACCATCTCCGGACCTGTGCCATGTCTTGAGTCTCTGACCATCTCCTGTGCCATGTTTGAAGTCTGACCATCTCCTGTACCATGTCTGCAGTCTCTGACTATCTCTTGTATCATGTCTGTAGTCTCTAACTTTCTCCTGTATCATGTCTGCAGTCTCTGACCATCTCCTGTATCATGTCTGCAGTGTCTGACTATCTCCTGTATCATGTCTGTAGTCTCTAACCATCTCCTGTATCATGTCTGCAGTCTCTGACCATCTCCTGTATCATGTCCTCAGTCTCTGACTATCTCCTATATCATGTCTGCAGTCTCTGATCATCTTCTGTATCATGTCTGCAGTCTCTGACTATCTCCTGTATCATGTCTGCAGTCTCTAACCATCTCCTGTATCATGTCTGTAGTCTCTAACCATCTCCTGTATCATGTCTGCAGTCTCTGACCATCTCCTGTATCATGTCTGCAGTCTCTGACCTTCTCCTGTATCATGTCTGCAGTCTCTGACCATCTCCTGTATTATGTCTGCAGTCTCTGACCATCTCCTGTTAGGAAAAAAAATGCTTGCATTTCTTTGCGTGTTTTTCACACAACAACATGCATTGTGGGGGCGTGGCCAGGGTGTGAAACCGCAGGGACGCACAGGGCTCTAGCTCCGCTCCTGTCCTCATCCTATCTCCTACATCGGCATCCATCTCTCTCACTTACACCCCTTAAACACTCACCCTGGGGTCCAAGAAGACGGGTGGCACGTTGCGAATTCTTCCACTCTCACCGGGGAAGCTGCGGTCCTCTAAAGCGTCCCGGAGCTCTTCTTGGCCTTCGGGTCCCTCGGTGGCCATCTTGGACATGAGGTCTCCTCCAGCGAAGATGTCTGCTGGCACTCAGACCGTTCAGGGCTCTGGCGGCTCCTCGGATCCCTCACCGACCGACATATTGGGAGGCCATAAAGGCGTGTAAGGATACTCTTACCACAAAGATGGACTACCTTGCCACTGACATCAGTCTGATCCGGCACGACCTTGACAAATTCCGCTCCCGGGTGACGGAGGCTAAGGAGCGGATATCCCAGCTGGAGGATTCCACTCGGGCTGATTCCAGGGAGCTCCATGCCCTCCAGATCCAGGTTAAAGCCGTACAGGACAAAGCCATCGATACTGAGAACAGACTCCGCCGCAACAACGTCCACATCTTGGGCCTGCCGGAACGGGCGGAGGGCTCCAGGCCGGCGGAGTTTGCTGAGACTTTCCTGCCTCCATTGCTGGGCCTTCCTGCCATGCCTCCTACTTTTGTGGTCGAGCGGGCGCACAGGGTCCCCCGACCCCCCCCCCCCGCTGCCAGGCGCTCCCCCTAGGCCTTTCCTTCTCCCCCTCCTCAACTACAGGGACCGGGATCGCATACTTGCTGCAGCCAGGGCCAAGCAGGAGGACTGCTACGAGAACGCCAAGCTTATGTTTTTTCCGGATTACTCGCCGGAGGTCCAGAGCAAGCGGCGTCAGTTCACTGACATCAGGAAAAGGCTGCGTGATAAAGGCCTGAAATACAGCCTCCTCTACCCTAGCCGACTTCGGGTCATGGATGGAGATCGCGCCCGTTTTTTTGACAACCCGGAGGCGGCGGCTGACTGGCTGAATGTTCGCTGAGCCGGCGTGCCTTGCTGGCTGTTCACCTGGTTTGTTTCTTCAGTTCCTGAACTGCCACAAGTATTGAGATTGGTCTTGACCCCCTGCAGCCCTCTTGCCTCCTTTTGTGTTCCCCCTCCTCCTTCATCTTCCTCCATCACTGGGTCTCTTTACTGCTGATTTTGTCGCCCCTGGACTGCCTGGCCGTTTCCCAGCTTCATCCAACGTCTTCCCCCCTTGCCACCTCTCCCCCTTGCTTATTCCTTGCTTGGATGGATGTCCCTCTTTACCGGAGTTATCCCCACCCGTGCTGCTGTTACCCCTTTTTTTTTTCTTTTTTTTTATTGTTGCTGTCTGGACTTGGACTTCCCTGTCCTGAGCTGGAACTGTGCTCACTTTCATTGACTTTTGACTGCAGGCTGCACCGTTAGCGGTCTGCAAACTTTTTTTCCTTGGTTTTTGGGTCAAGATCGTCCCCCTGCCTCCTCTGTGTTTTATGGGGTGCCCGGGGAACGATAGGGAGAGCCCTTCTGGCTCTGGGTGTTTTTCTATGTTTTTCAATGTATGTTTTTTGTTCTTTTTTTTTGGTTGTTTTGATGTTGTTTGGTGCATAGATCTTTGCTGCGCTGCTGCTCACCAGATGCTTCCACTTGATTGTGATCTCATTGGCTTCCACATGATCCCTGTCTCTAGTTATGGCGTCACTTAAACCCTCTACCTTTTCTGTCCTCTCATGGAATGTCCGTGGCCTCAATAGCAAATTTAAACGGGCACTGCTGTTTCAGTACATTAGATCTCATAGCCCTTTTATTTTAGTACTGCAGGAGACGCATCTGGTGGGCGGCAGTCTGCAATCCCTCAAGAGGCCTTGGGTTCAGCGGGCCTGTCACGCCTCTTATTCCTCATATGCCAGGGGGGTCTCTGTGTTGGTGCATAAATCCCTGACCGGGGTGGTGGAGGCAGTCCACACTGATCCCATGGGCAGGTTTGTTGTCTTGGTGCTCACCCTGTGGCGGCAGCGCTATATTGTGGTGGGTGTCTATGTGCCCCCGCCTTTCAAGGCCGAAGTTCTCTATGCTGTCTTAGAAAAGGTTTCCCTCGATGTTCCTGCTAAATTACTAATTGTGGGGGATTTCAATGCCATTCTCTCCCCTGACCTTGACAGACCCGTGCCGCCCAAGGTGTTCTCATGAGATTTACTCGACTGGGCGGAGACGGCCGGGTCCGGGAGGTCTGGCGTTGGAAGCACCCTACGCGGAGGGAGTATTCCTGCTTCTCTGCCATACACAAAACCTCCTCCAGGATTGACTTTGCCTTTGCTAGCCCGTCCGTCTTGTCGGAGGTGGAGGAGGTGGCTTATCTCCCGAGCGGTCTGTTCGACCACAGTCCCTTGCTGGTCACGTTGCGCTCTGGTTTAGCCCGCGACGGTTCCATGTGGCGCCTGGGCGCGCAATAGATCGACTAGCTGGATGTCTCGCGACAGACCCCTCCAGTCCTGCGGGAGTATTGGGATATCAATGCTGGCACGTCCTCCCCTGCTGTGGTGTGGGACGCGTTTAAGGCCTTCACCAGGGGTCACTATATTTCCTCCATCAAAGCTGTGCGTCTGCAGCAGGCCGCTGACAAGGTAGCCTTGGAAGAGGCGGCCGAGGTGACTTCTGTCCGCTATGGTCAGGACCCCTCGGCCCAGAACTTTGAGGGGCTCCAGGCGTCCTGGCGGGACCTTCAACTTCACCTCTCTGAGCTTACCAGGTTCTCCCCTGATGAGATTTTATCCAAGTTCAGTGCCTTCTACTCTCGTCTCTATACCACCACCCTCCCATCGGGCCTTCTTCCGGAGGATCTGTACCCCCTTCTGGATCCGATAGCTCTGGGATGGTTGTCTGATCACGAGAGATCCGGTCTGGTCCGGCCGATCACCGAGGAGGAGGTGAAGGCGGTGATCCGTTCTATCCCTAAGGGGAAGGCCCCTGGCCCGGATGGGCTCCCGATCGAATTTTATCGGGCCCACTTGGGCCTGCTGGCCCCCTTGTTGGCCGCACTGTTCAACGATTGTCTGGCGGAGGGGGCTTTACCCCCTTCCATGGCGCAGGCACACATAATCCTAATCCACAAATCTCCTAAAGACCCGAAATTGTGTGCCTCCTATCGACCGATTGCCCTACTCAATAATGATCTAAAATAAAAATCCTCACTAAGTTGCTGGCGGCCAGACTGCAACCTCTGCTCCCCTCTGTCATCAACCAGGACCAGACCGGCTTCATGGCCCACAGATCTACGGATATTAACCTTCGCAGGCTGTACACCAATTTACAAGCGAAACACGCTAACACTGGCTCCAGAGATGTCGCCTCTCTCGACATCGAGAAGGCGTTTGACTCGGTGGAGTGGCTCTTCCTGTGGGAGATACTCAGGCGGATGGGCTTCCCGCTTCTGTTCATCCGCTGGCTGCAGACTATATACACCTCCCCCGTGGCTGCCATTCGCCTTGGCGGTAGGTCGTCTCCGCTGTTCAGGCTGTCTCGGGGTACGCGGCCGGGCTGTTCCCTCTCTCCGGCCCTTTTTGCCATAGCCATGGAGCCACTGGCGGAGGCCCTTCGGGTCTCTCCGCATATTAAGGGCTTACGGGTGGCTTGGCTGGAGGAGAGGGTGGCCCTGTATGCGGACGACCTTCTGTTGTTTCTCAATAATGCCGGCCCGTCCCTCGAGGGTGCCCTCAGGATCCTGAATGCCTTTTCTGAGGTGACAGGGCTTAAAGTTAATTGGTCCAAATCACTGTTGCTGGCAATTGATCCTGGAGCTAGGGGCTGGTGCTCGCCTGATGTTTCCCTTCAGTGGGTGGATAGCTTCACCTATTTCGGGGTGCGGGTGTCGCGGGACCCTGCTGATTTCCTTGCCTTGAATCTGGATCCAGCTGTCGCAGCGCTTAGGGCCAAGCTGAAGGCGTGGGAGAACCTCCCTCTTTCCCTGTTAGGCAGAGTCAATTTAATTAAGATGAAACTCGTTCCTAAACTGACCTACTTGTTTCTTCATTCACCTCAGTGGATTCCGAATTCCTTTTTTACTGCACTCAATAAGCTGTTTTCCGGTTTCTTATGGGGTCCCCGCCCTCCTAGATACAAACTTGCCACCCTCATGCACCCCCTCTCTCAGGGGGGGTTGGCTTTTCCTGACTGCCACAAGTATTTTTTGGCTTCCCAATTGGTTACGGCTGTCTGGTGTTTGGCTCCAGAGGCCTCTAATTCCGCTGTGGTGGTGGAGGCCGCGGTGTTGGGGTCGATAGAGGCATTGTCCCTCCTCCTGTTTCGGGGGCTTCAAGCTCCTTATGACTTGACTGCCTCTATGAAGACGACACTCCGGGCGTGGCGCCAGGGGTTGCTCTTGGAGGCATACCCGAACACCGCGTCCTCCCCGAGCACCCCCCTGTGGAATAATCCCTCCTTGCCCCACCTGTATAGTTTACCTGATCCAGTGTTAGTTTACCTGATCCAGTGGGCAAAATATAATATCAAAAATGTCTCAGACCTTACGTCGGACCTGACTCTTCCATCTTTCACACACCTGGTTGCTGACTGTAACATTCTGCCCTCGCATTTCTTCCACTACCTGCAGTTGTCCCACACCTTCAGGGCCCAGTTCCCCCCTGCTGTTTCACAGCTGGTGCAGCCGGATCTGGAGCGGGTCTTGCGATATGACTGCTCCACACGGGCGGTCTCGGTGCTACATAGGTATCTCCTCCGGGTCTCCTCTCCGGAGCTCCTGGGCCTCCATTCTCGCTGGGCCCGGGATGTCCCGGACTTGGACTCGGTGGACTGGCTGCATATATGGGATTCCCCCTTCAAGATCTTGGTCTCCATGCGAGACCGCTTGATCCAATTTAAAATCGTGCACAGGGCTTACCTTACTCCACACCATCTGCACCGAATTTATCCTGATCGATCCCCGGAGTGCTGGCGTTGCGGGCATGCCCCGGGGGATTTCTTCCATGTTTTTTTGGACGGGCCCGAAGCTCGCTGATTATTGGTCCCAGATTTTTTCGGTGTCCGCTGCTCTTTTGCAGTTGGACCTGGACCTCGTCCCCCGACTTGGCCTCTTGGGATTGTTGGATGATTTGGTGCCCAGGGTGGCGGACCGCACCCTCCTGGGCCTTCTGTTATTTTATGCCCGTAAGAATATTGCTCTTCACTGGCGCCAGCAGGCTCCCCCCACGCTTCAGCAGTGGAGGGACCTGATGGACAAGGTCATTCCCTTGTATCGAGACACATATGTCCACAGAGGCTGCCCCAAAAAATATGACCGTGTGTGGCTGGCTCAGGTGGCTGGAGAGCTCCTCGTCTGCACTGCTTGCATGCTTGGAGTGACTGGTGGGATCTCGGCCTGCCGCCCTGCCTCCCTGGGTTGTGTTGTCTATTTTGTGCCTGTAATGATGTTCTACCTCTTATGTGTAAGCCTAATGTGAACATCGTGAGTCTCCACGTATGCCTTGTGGGTGACGGCGCTCTGATTATTCTTCATGTGCCTTGTAATTTGAATCTTTTGCACCACTTTTGTTGTTGTATTGTGTTGTTGTTTTTGTAGTTTTATATACCAATAAAAAGATGTTTAAAAAAAAAAAAATGCATTGTAATGCAAAGTATCTCCAGGACCTTTTGGTTCATGGAGTGTCAGGCGTTTTTATTTTGGTCTGCTTGTAGCGTGTTTTGTCACACAACAAACAGCAGCAAAACGTGCGTCTGCTACCAGCACTTGGGGTGCCATTACCAATTCACTGCACCACTAACATGACCTTTGTTTGCAGCGCGTTTCCGAAAGTTATGTGTGTTTTGTAGTGCGCTTACACTAAGTTCACACCTATGTGTCTTTTAGTGCATTGTGCAGTTTGCAGAAACACACTACAGTCCATTTAACATGGTTTCCTATGGTATATGTTCACATCTATGTGTTTTTCCGCCGGTACATTTTTGGAAAGGGTCAGGGACTTTTTTCCTGCAGCAGATTGCATCTTGCGTGTAATAGACTTCAATAAACCCGTTTTGATGTGTTTTTACATGCGTTTTGCATTTTTTTTTCTCTTTAGCAAACTGAGTATAGTTGTTACAGAGCGGGCCGAGAAGCCGTTCGCCATTTCCTGAAGAAGCGATGAGTCATCAGCTGTCTGCGGGGTTCCCTGCTGACAGCTAAATGTAAAAACAAGAATTGTCAGCATTAAAAAGATCAGTAAAAAAAACTGCATGGGGTCCAGCCCCCAATCAAAGGGCCTGGTATGGATTTTAAAGGGAAGCCCACGCCAACATTTTTTTTAAAATGGCATGGGGTTCCTCTCCAAGTCCAGACCAGACCCAAGTATGCAGCCCGGCAGGTCAGGAAAGGGAGGGGACAAGCTAGCAACCCCCCCCCCCCACCCTCCTGAAACATGCCAGGCCACATGCCCTGAACATGAGGGAGGTGCTTTGGGCCAAGGGGGCCTCCATTGGTAGATTGGGGCAAGGGGGGCCCCACAAAGAACCTTGTCTCCATGTTGAGTGGGAAAAGGGCCTCTTCCCCACAACCCCTGTCCAGTGGGCCCCCCCCCGATCCTGGCCCCTCCCCTATGTAAATAGTTATAGGGTACATAGTACCCCTACTCATTCACCAAAAAAAAAGTGTAGTGTAAAAAATGACAGTAGGCAGTTTTTGAGAACGTTTTTTTTAAATATTTAAAAAATAAAAACACTGTCACCGATCCAGCGTCAATCATGATGCCTGCTGCCACCTCCGACCTGAAAAGAAAAAAAAATGGTCCAGTGGAAAATGCAGGTAAATCCTTTGCCTTCACTTCAGTCTTGCACAGTTGTACGGTCTCCTCTCCTGGGCTTAAATGGCTTACTCTGATTTTACTAAACACTGTGAACATCTCAGAGTCAGGGCCATTTTTAATGCGAGGCAAAAGGGGCAGCTGCCCCGGGCCTCATCATTGTTGTAGCAGCTGCCCCATGAGCCCCTGCTACCCGTAAATGGTTGATAAGTGGATTTTGCTATTACTCAGGAGATGAGGGCAGAATTGAATGTTGGAGGTGCTGGTAATTGGTTGGGTGTTATGTCTGCAGCTTGTGCTGGTGATTGGCCAGCTCGGTAAAGTAAACCTTGTCCGGGGAGAGCACCTGTCAGTCCTGGACACAGTCACGCCGACGTCGACCCCTCATCCTCATTATGTCCGACAAGTCACAGGCCATCAGCCTGTTGAAGAACTTCTTCGCCGGAGGGTTAGGCGGGATGTGCTTGGTGTTCTCCTGACATCCTCTGGACAGTATTAAGTTGAGACTGCTGGGGGGGGCAATGCAGGAGTCTGTGGAGGGAGTCCCGTGTAGTGATGGGGGTAGTATGCAGGAGGGGGTCCTGTGTAATGATGTGGGTAACATGGGGGGTCTTGTGTAATGATGGGGGTAGTATGGGGAAGGGGATCCTGTGTAGTGATAGGGGTAGCATGGGGGAGGAGGTCCTGTCTCCTGTATAATGATGAGGATAGTATTGGAGAGGGGATCCTGTGTAGTGATGGGAGTAGTATGGGAAGAGGGGGGTTCTGTCTCCTGTGTAATAATGGGGGTAGTATGTAGGAGGGGGTCCTGTGAAATGATCGGGGTAGTATAGGGGAGGCGTCTTGTGTAATGATGGGGGAGGGGGATCTTGTGTAATGATGGGGGTACTATGGGAGAGGGGGTCCTGTGTAATGATGGGGGTAGTATGGAGGAGGGGATTCTGTGTAATGATGGGAGTAGTATGGGAAGGGGGTCCTATGCAATGATGAGGGTAATATGGGGAGGGAGTCTTGTAAAAATGATGGGGCTAGTATGGGAGAGGAGATCCTGTGTAGTGATGAGGGTAGTATGGGGGGGGGGGGTCCTGTCTCTTGTGTAATGATGGGGGTAGTATGGGGAAGGGGATCCTGTGTAGTGATAGGGGTAGCATGGGGGAGGAGGTCCTGTCTCCTGTATAATGATGAGGATAGTATTGGAGAGGGGATCCTGTGTAGTGATGGGAGTAGTATGGGAAGAGGGGGGTTCTGTCTCCTGTGTAATAATGGGGGTAGTATGTAGGAGGGGGTCCTGTGAAATGATCGGGGTAGTATAGGGGAGGCGTCTTGTGTAATGATGGGGGAGGGGGATCTTGTGTAATGATGGGGGTACTATGGGAGAGGGGGTCCTGTGTAATGATGGGGGTAGTATGGAGGAGGGGATTCTGTGTAATGATGGGAGTAGTATGGGAAGGGGGTCCTATGCAATGATGAGGGTAATATGGGGAGGGAGTCTTGTAAAAATGATGGGGCTAGTATGGGAGAGGAGATCCTGTGTAGTGATGAGGGTAGTATGGGGGGGGGTCCTGTCTCTTGTGTAATGATGGGGGTAGTATGGGGAAGGGGATCCTGTGTAGTGATAGGGGTAGCATGGGGGAGGAGGTCCTGTCTCCTGTATAATGATGAGGATAGTATTGGAGAGGGGATCCTGTGTAGTGATGGGAGTAGTATGGGAAGAGGGGGGTTCTGTCTCCTGTGTAATAATGGGGGTAGTATGTAGGAGGGGGTCCTGTGAAATGATCGGGGTAGTATAGGGGAGGCGTCTTGTGTAATGATGGGGGTAATATGGGGGGAGGGGGATCTTGTGTAATGATGGGGGTACTATGGGAGAGGGGGTCCTATGTAATGATGGGGATAGTATGGAGGAGGGGATTCTGTGTACTGATGGGAGTAGTATGGGAAGGGGGTCCTATGCAATGATGAGGGTAATATGGGGGAGGGAGTCTTGTAAAAATGATGGGGCTAGTATGGGAGAGGAGATCCTGTGTAGTGATGAGGGTAGTATGGGGGGGGGTCCTGTCTCTTGTGTAATGATGGGGGTAGTATGTAGGAGGGGGTCCTGTGTAATGATGGGGGTAGTATGGGGGACAGAGCCATTTGTAATGATGGGGGTGGTATGGGAGAGGGGGCATTGTGGAATGATGGGCGTAGTATGTGGGAGGGGATCCTGTGTAGTTTATGGGAGTAGTATGGGGGAAGGGGGGTCCTGTCTCCTGTGTAATAATGGGGGCTGTATGGGAGAGGGGATCCTGTGTAATGATGGGAGTAGTATGGGGGAGGGGTCCCGTGTAATAGGGTAGTATGGGGGAGGGGATCCTGTGTAATGATGGGGGTAATATGGGGAGGGGGGTTTTGTGTAACAATGGGGGTAGTATGAGGGAGGGGGTCCTGTTTAAGGATGGGAGAGGGGGGTCCTGTTTACTAATGGGGACAGTATGGAGGAGGGGGGTCCTGTGTAATGATAGGGGTAATATGAGGGAGGGGTCATGTGTAATGATGGGGGAAGGGGGTAAATTGAGGGGGCTCCAGAAAATGTTTGTCCAGGGGCCAATCAATATTAGAGACAGCCATGCTTCTGGTGTGCATTAGAAGCTGCAGCAAGTCAGGTTGAGCTCTGTTGTATTAAAAAAAATTGGCTTTAGATGTAGATATAGATCATGTAATAAAGCAGAAAACAGTGAATACATTCTGTATTGTGGATTGGCAGCACAGAAGGTTGACAGGAGAAGCGGGCTGGTTCAGGTGAGAAGATGTTAGGTCAGAGGCATGTCGGCTCACAAGCCAGCCTGGGGGGGGTTTAGACCAAATTCCACAGCTGAGACCAGCATGAGAAAGGTAGACAAGGTGATAGTAAGAGGGGGTAATGACAGGGGAGCACATGTTTGGGTCATTGCCACATACAGCGCTTCGTGTGGGAAGGGTCTCAGCGACCTCCACTGACTTCAAGTCATCTGAAAAGTTATTTTAAGGCAAGAAACAAGAATTCTGCAAAAAGGTGGAGTGTGAGAATAAGAGGACAAAGAATGCAACGTGAGAAAAGGAAGAGATCCCGTTCTCACCTTTTACTCTCATATTTGTCAAAGGTGTCAACCAGAGGTGTATTAATAGCTACAGCAGCCTGTGCCGCTATTATGGGGCCTGGGGTAGGTAGGGGGCCCCTGGGGAAAACTAAACTATGCAGTTTCCAATAACCTCAGGATCGCCCCTATATACAGATCCCTCTCTGTGCAGGAAGAAGCAGCATTGACTAACAGTGAGGGAAAAAGTATTTGACCCCCTGCTGATTTTGTACATTTGCCCACTGACAAACTAATGAGCAGTCTATAATTTTAATGGTCGCTTTATTTAAGCAGTGAGAGACAGAATAACAACAAACAAATCCAGAAAAACACATTTCAAATAAGTTATAAATTGATTTGCATTTTGATGAGTGAAATAAGTGTTTGATCCCCTATCAGTTAGCAAAATTTCTGGCTCCAAGGTGTCTTCTATACAGGTAACAAGCTAAGATTAGGAGCACTCTCTTAAAGCGAGTGCTCTTAATCTCAGCTTGTTACCTGTATAAAAGACACCTGTCCACCTAAGCAATCAATCAAATTCCAATCACTCCACCATGGCAAAGAGCTGACCAAGGATGTCAGGGACAAGATTGTAGACCTCCACAAGGCTGCAATGGGCTACGAGATCATTGCCAAGAAGCTTGGTAAGAGGGTGGTGCAATTATTTGAAACAAGTTGGTGCGATTAGTCACAAATGGAAGAAACACAAAATAACTGTCAGTCTCCCTCAGTCTGGGGCTCCATGCAAGATCTCACCTTGTGGAGTGTCAATGATCATGAGAACGGTGAGGAAACAGCCCAGAACTACACGGGAGAATCTTGTCAATGATCTCGAGGCATCTGGGACCATAGCCACCAAGAAAACAATTGGTAACACACTACACTGTGACGGACTGAAATCCTGCAGCACCTGCAAGGTCCCCCTGCTCAAGAAAGAACATGTACAGGCCCATCTGAAGTTTGCTAATGAACATCTGAATGATTCAGAGGAGAACTGGGTGAAAGTGTTGTGGTCAGATGAGACCAAAATCACGCTTTTTGGTAACTCGCCGTGTTTGCAGAAATGCTGCCTAGGACCCCAAGAACACCATCTCCACCGTCAAACATGGAGGTGGAAACATTATGCTTTGGGGGTGTTTTTCTTTTTTCCAATTGGGGGTCAGGACAACTTCACCGCATCAAAGGGACGATGGACGGGGCCATGTACCATCAAATCTTGGGTGAGAACCTCCTTCCCTCACCCAGGGCATTGAAAAATGGGTTGTGAATGGGTATTCCTGCATGACAATGACCCAAAACACACAGCCAAGGCAACAAAGAAGTGGCTCAAGAAGAAGCACATTAAGGTCCTGGAGTGGCCTAGCCAGTCTCCAGACCTTAATCCCATACAGAATCTCACAAAAGTGTGTACACCCCTCACATTTTTGTTAATATTTTATTCTATCTTTTCATGTGACAACACTGAAGAAATGACACTTTGCTACAATGTAAAGTAGTGAGTGTACAGCTTGTATAACAGTGTAAATTTGCTGTCCCCTTAAAAAAACTCAACACACAGCCAATAACGTCTAAACCGCTGGCAACAAAAGTGAGTACACCCCTAAGTGAAAATGTCCAAATTGGGCCCAAAGTGTCAATCTTTTGTGTAAGCAAGACACACTTGTCTTTGTACTCCTCACCTGGTTGCCACCACACACGTTTGACACCATCTGAACCAAATAAGTTTATCTTGGTCTTTTCAGACCACAGGACATGGTTCCAGTAATCCATGTCCTTAGTCTGCTTGTCTTCAGCAAACTGTTTGCAGGCTTTCTTGTGCATCATCTTTAGAAGAGGCTTCCTTCTGGGATGACAGCCATGCAGTCCAATTTGATGCAGTGTGCGGTGTATGGTCTGAGCACTGACAGGCTGACCCCCCACCCCTTCAACCTCTGCAGCAATGCTGGCAGCACTCATATTTCTATTTCCCAAAGACAACCTCTGACGCTGAGCACGGGCACTCAACTTCTTTGGTGGACCATGGCGAGCCCTGTTCTGAGTGGAACCTGTTCTGTTAAACCGCTGTATGGTCTTAACCACCGTGCTGCAGCTCAGTTTCAGGGTCTTGGCAATCTTCTTATAGCCTAGGGCAGTGGTGGCGAACCTTGGCACCCCAGATGTTTTGGAACTATATTTCCCATGATGCTCAACTACCCTGCAGAGTGAATAAGCATCATGGGAAATGTAGTTCCAAAACATCTGGGGTGCCAAGGTTCGCCACCACTGGCCTAGGCCATCTTTATGTGGAGCAATAATTATTTTTTTACGATCCTTAGACAGTTCTTTGCCATGAGGTGCCATGTTGAACTTCCAGTGACCAGTATGAGAGAGTGAGAGCGATAACACCAAATTTACCACACCTGCTCCCCATTCACACCTGAGACCTTGTAACACTAACGAGTCACATGACACCGGGGAGGGAAAATGGCTAATTGGGCCCAACTTAGACATTGTCACTTAGGGGTGTACTCACTTTTGTTACCAGCGGTTTAGACATTAATGGTTGTGTGTTGAGTTATTTTGAGGGGACAACAAAATTACACTGTTATACAAGCTGTACACTCACTACTTTACATTGTAGCAAAGTCTAATTTCTTCAGTGTTGTCACATGAAAAGATAGAATAAAATATTTACAAAAATGTGAGGGGTGTACTCACTTTTGTGAGATACTGTGTATGTGGACGGAGATGAAGGTTCGAGTTACCAATGTCAGCCTCAAAACCTTAATGACTTGGAGAGGATCTGTAAAGAGGAGTGGGACAAAATCCCTCCTGAGATGTGTGCAAACCTGGTGGCCAACTACAAGAAACGTCTGACCTCTGTGATTGCCAACAAGGGGTTTGCCACCAACTACTAAGTCATGTTTTGCGAAGGGGTCAAATACTTATTTCACTCATTAAAATGCAAATCAATTTATAACTTTTTTGAAATGTGTTTTTCTGGATATTTTTGTTGTTATTCTGTCTCTCACTGGTAAAATAAACCGACCATTAACCACTTGCCAACCGCCGCACGACTATATACGGCGGCAGTCAGCCCCTCACAGGCAAAGTGACGTAGGTCTATGTTGCTAGCCTGTGAGGCTCTGGGGAGCGAGTGCGCGCCGCCGGATGCACGCTCCCGCTCGGTCACAGACCCCCGCACGCGTGTGCCCGACGGATCCGATGTCCGCCGGGCAGTCGCGATCTTCCGTTACACCGGGAGAAAGGCAGGCTGGTAATGTAAACAAAGCCGCCTGTCATTCTCCCCTGTGTAAGAATGGAGATCATACGGTTCTGCTATGTAGGACCGTTGATCTCTGTTCTTACACCTCAAGCCACAGCCAATCACAGTTAGAAGCACGCCCCTAGGAACACACTTAACCCCTCCCTCTCAAAAAAAAGTTAACCCCTTCACTGCCAGTGTCATTTTTACAGTAACAGTGCATATGTATAGCACTGATTACTGTAGTAATGTCACTGGTAACCCCAAAAGTGTCAAAAATGTCAGTCAAGGTTCCGATCTGTCCGCCGCAATGTCGCAGTCCCGCAAAAAAAATCGCAGATCGCCGCCATTACGCGTTAAAAAAAAAAAACAACAAAAATGACAAAAATCTTTCCCTTAGTTAGTAAACGCAATAACTCTTGCGCAAACCAATCAAAATACGCTTTTTGCAATTTTTTATTTTTTTACCAAAAATATGTAGCATAAAACAAATTGGCCTAAAATGTTAAAAAATTTTGATTTTTACATTTTTTTTGGGGGGAATTTCATATAAAAAAAATGTGAAAAATATTGTTATTTTTGCAAAATGTACACTTTTTTTGTTTATAGCGCATGATCAAAAAATCGCACAGGTGATCAAATACCGCCAAAAGAAAGCTCTGTTTGTGGGAAAAAAAGGATGTCAAATTCGTTTAGGAACAGCGTCGCACGACTGTGCAATTGTCCATTAAAGTCACGCAGTGCCGAATCGCAAAATAGGCCCTGGTCAGGAAGTGGGTAAAATCTTTCGGGGCTTAAGTGGTTAAAATAATAGACTGATCATTTCTTTATCAGTGTGCAAACGTACAAAATCATCAGGGGGTCACAAGAAGGAAAATGTCCCTGAGCCTGTGGTGTCACAAGAAGGAAAATGTCCCTGAGCCTGTGGTGTCACAAGAAGGAAAATGTCCCTGAGCCTGTGGTGTCACAAGAAGGAAAATGTCCCTGAGCCTGTGGTGTCATGACAAGGAAAATATGCCTCTGATTTGGTGGTCTCACTACAAGGAAAAAATGCCCCACCATTGATGGTGTCACTGAAAGGAAAATGTCCCTGAGTCTGTGGTGCCTCTAGAAGGAAAATGTCCCTGAGTCTGTGGTCCCACTAGAAGGAAAATGTCCCAGAGCCTGTGGTGTCATGACAAGGAAAAAATGCCTCTGATTTGGTGGTCTCACTACAAGGAAAAAATGCCCCATCCTTGATGGTGTCACTGGAAGGAAAAAAATGTCGTGCATCGGCGGTGTCACTGGAAGGAAAAGATGTCCTGCATCGGCGGTGTCACTGGAAGGAAAAAATGTCCTGCATCGGCGGTGTCACTGGAAGGAAAAGATGTCCTGCATCGGCGGTGTCACTGGAAGGAAAAAATGTCCTGCATCGGCGGTGTCACTGGAAGGAAAAGATGCCCTGCAGTGGTGGTGTCATTGGAAGGAATAGATGCTCTGCATTGGTAGTGTCACTGGAATATAAAATGTTTCTGTGTTGGTGGTGCCAGTCTGAAGAGGACTGATTTGGCAGTGGGATGAATAGGAGAGGAGACCTGGGAAAGTGGGTGCTCTGCATGGTGCATTAGGGTACCAATGCATGTAACATACATTAATGCATTGCAGTAATGTAGATGGGCCCTAAGTTAATTTCCTTGGCTTTAGGGAGACTTTCTCTTACTTCTTGCTGTGTCTCCAGGACAGGAAGTCAAGGGAAGCCATCTGTGTGTTTAGCCCAGACTTTCTCTGCCTATTTTACCCAAAAAAAGTTTTGGTTCTTGGGGAACCCTGACAAAAACCAATTAATCGGGGTCAATGGCAACTCTCATTGGTCATGGAACTATGTAGGCACCATCAAACAGAAGGTCGTTCAACCACGTCTCAAGGAACCCCTAGAAGTATCTAAGAATTCCATGGAACCCTAGTTGAAAATTGATGGTTTAGCCATTTGCCTACAGTTCAGCTTCAACAGCTCTGTTGATAAAAAGGTTGATTTTAAGGGTTCAAGGGAGTTTTATGAAATATTGCTTCCTCTGAAGCCTAAGAGTTGTACTGGACAGACTGGTGGAAGGCGATTGAAGTCCTATTGCATTATTCTCCAAAGAAGCTGCTTGTACCAGGATGCAGTAGGGATGCAACTTTCTATATTTACCATCAAAATAAGAGATTTTACACAATTTATTGCATTTTTGGGTCAATGAATGGTTTAGGTTTATAGACTTTAGATCCTCTTTAATCCAGGAGCAGGTCTGGTGCAGATGTTTATGAACTGACTTTTTGGTGATGCATTAACCACTTTACCGCTGCTCACTGAGCTGCTACTGCGGCAAAGTGGCTCGATAACGTCTGACGACGTAGACCTACGTCACCAGACATTCCCCTCTCTCGGCGGCGCGCGCTCCCGCTGTATTCAGTCACAGCGGGAGTCGGGCCAGGGGAGGAGCGGCGGTGATCACCGCTGCTCTTCCCCGATCGTCGGGGAATCGAGTGTTGAGATCCGCCCGCTTGTGTAAACAAAGCGGGCGGATCTCCTAAGTGACAGACAGGGTCAGATTGCAGGGTTCAGCATAGCTGAACATGCGATCTGTCCCTGTGTCACACAATCCCCTCCCCCCACACACGTCAGTAAGCACCAGGCATACATTAACTCCTTGATCACCAATAAAAATTAACCCCTTCCCTGCCAGTGTCATTTTTACAGTAACAGTGCATATGTATAGCACTGATTACTGCAGTAATGTCACTGGTACCCCCAAAAGTGTCAAAAATGTCAGTCAAGGGTCCGATCTGTCCGCCGCAATGTCGCAGTCCCTCAAAAAAAATCGCAGATCGCCGTCATTACTCGTTAAAAAAAAAACCACCAAAAATTACAGAAGTCTTTCCCTTAGTAAACGCAATAACTTTTGCGCAAACCAATCAAAATACGCTTATTGCGATTTTTTTTTTTGCCAAAAATATGTAGCAGAAAACAAATTGGCCTAAAATGATAAAAAAATTAGATTTTTACATTTTGGGGGGGGGGGGGGGGTGGAAATATCATATAAAAAATGTGAAAAATATTGTTATTTTTTCAAAATTTTGCTCTTTTTTTGTTTATAGCGCAAAAAGTAAAAATCGCACAGGTGATCAAATACCACCAAAAGAAAGCTCTGTTTGTGGGAAAACAAGGACGTAAATTTTGTTTGGGTACGGCGTTGCATGACCGCGCAATTGTCAGTTAAAGTCGCACAGTGCCGAATCGCAAAAAGTGGCCCAGACGTAAGACAGCAAAATCCTCCGGTGGTAAAGTGGTTAATTGGGATCTTCCAAACTCGGAACAACATACATGCACTCAATAGTTTCTGGACTTCTGTTCCTCACACCTTCAGGTATATGATCTTGTTGGATGTCCTATTTCAAAACCATGGCCATTATTATGGAGTTGGCCCACCTTTTGTGTCTATAACATCCTCCCATCCTCCACTCTTCTGTCTGGCTTTGAACTTGGAGTGTGTCTACGGGACGTTGTGCCCAGTCAACCAAAAGCGGTCAGGTAGCAATGTTGGATGAGAAGACTTGGCTCACAATTATCATTTCAATTAATTCCAAAGGTGTTCGTTAGGGTTGAGGTTAGGTACTGATGTTGGATCAGAAGACCTGGTTCATAAGTGGCATTCCAATTAATTCCAAAGGTGTTCAAAAGTCTTGGGTTTAGGTACTGATATTGGAGAAGATCTGGCTCACAACCGGTGTTCCAATTCATCCCCAAGGTGTTTAGTAAGGTTGAGGTAAAGTACTAATGTTGGATGAGAAGACCTGGTTTACAACCTGCGTTCCAATCCATCCCAAAAGTGTTCAGTAGGGTTGAGGTCAGGTACTAATGTTGGATGACAAAACCTGTCTTACAATTGGTGTTCCAATTCATCCCAAAGGTGTTCAGTAGGGTTGAGATCAGGGCTCTGTGCAGGACATTCGGGTTCCTCCACACCAAACTGGTCAATCCATGTCTTTATGAATCTAGCTTTGTACACAGGGGCAGTCATGCTTGAACAGAAAAGGGTTACCACAAAGCTGGAAGAACAGCATGGTCTACAATGACTTTGTATGGTGTACCTTTAACAGTACCCTTCACAGGAAACGTCTGAACTCAACCATTTGATGATTTCACATGATTTGGCCATATATTGAATTCTGGCAAGTCACTCCTTCCAAGTTTTGTGCATGACCCTAGTGCTTATGATTATGCAGGGTATCAAGGATAAGTCCGTCTCACTGTCTGAGCTTAGTAAATGTGGGCCGATCAGGCTTTCTCTGAATAAGCTTCAGTTTCAGAGGGATTTGTGTGTGGCAGCTGGAGAGTACCGATTATCAGCTTACTCAACAATCTGTAGGGGTTCCGATGAGATTAGCAGAAGAGCACTTTTAGCAGCACTCAGTAAAGATTGAAAAGGTTAATTTATGTCTCAATGCAAATGAGCCATTAAAGGGATATTAACTCATGCCTACAGGGATATGGGCCTAGCTAATGTCACGCTGACTTTGATTCCAAGGTAAACGATTTGGGCCAGTGTTGTACTTTAACTATTAGAACTTGACCAAATGGCAAATTTTCCTGCTTTCTCTATTGATGCTTTTCCACTGCATGAACGGATTGGTTTGGCTCGGTTAGGCGCTTTTCCACTGCATGGTACGTGTTAGAACGGTTCGGTACGGTTTGGCTCGGTTAAGTGCTTTTCCATTGCATGGTACGTGTTAGAACGGTTCGGTACGGTTTGGCTCGGTTAGGTGCTTTTCCACTGCATGGTACGTGTTAGAACGGTTTGGCTCGGTTAGGTGCTTTTCCACTGCATGGTACGTGTTAGAACGGTTCGGTACGGTTTGGCTCGGTTAGGCGCTTTTCCACTGCATGGTTTGTGTTAGAACGGTTCGGTACGGTTTGGCTTGGTTAGGCGCTTTTCCATTGCATGGTACGTGTTAGAACGGTTCGGTACGGTTTGGCTCGGTTAGGTGCTTTTCCACTGCATGGTATGTGTTAGAACGGTTCGGTACGGTTTGGCTCGGTTAGGCGCTTTTCCACTGCATGGTTTGTGTTAGAACGGTTCGGTACGGTTTGGCTTGGTTAGGCGCTTTTCCATTGCATGGTACGTGTTAGAACGGTTCGGTACGGTTTGGCTCGGTTAGGTGCTTTTCCACTGCATGGTACGTGTTAGAACGGTTCGGTACGGTTTGGCTCGGTTGGGTGCTTTTCCACTGCATGGTACGTGTTAGAACGGTTCGGTACGGTTTGGCTCGGTTAGGCGCTTTTCCACTGCATGGTACGTGTTAGAACGGTTCGGTACAGCAGCGCTTTTCCACTACATGATACGGCTCGCTTAAACAGTACAACCTCGGTTGGGGTTACAAGCGGGCCGTACCGATACCATATCCCTCAATCCTTTGCATGCAGCCTTGATTGTCTATCACTACTAGCCACTGATTGGTCAGAGAATCATTGTAATCCCACCCACTTACTACTTTAGTGGAAAAGCAAACCAAGCCGAGTAGAGCCTATACAGTGCTGAAAGGTGCCGACTCGTACCACGCAGTGGAAAAGCAAACTGAGCCGAGCAGGGCCAAGCAGTGCCGAGTGGAGCCGAGCTGGTACTTGCAGTGGAAAAGTGTCAGTATGTCATATTGCTGGATCCTCAGGGAGCAGTGTGTTATAGAGCTTGGTCCGCAGGTAACAGTGTACTAAAATGTTGAGTCCCCAATGACAGTCTTCTGTTGTTGCGGGACCTAAAAAGTCATGGTGACAATGTTTTGAGGCCCCAATAGTCTCCAACTGTCAGTGTGTTATTATTTTTGGACTATAAGTTTTTGGACCATTCTACAAGGCTCCCAAGTGTCAGTATGTCATTATTATGGGGTCCCCCAGGTTAGTGTACCATTGTCTTGGATCTCCTATGCCTCGTTTCCACTGAGTGGATCGGTTCGGTACGGTACGCTATTTTGAGTGTTTCCATTATGAAAGTGGCCCATACAACCGAACCAAACCGCACCATTCCTGGTCCTGCTTCAGATGTAGGGCCATAGGAAATGGTACGGTACGGTTAGGGCGGAGCTACTGGCGTCACACGATAGATTCCACTGATTGGCGGACAGGAAAACTTCAATGCTCACGTCAAATGAAAGAGCAAAACAAACGCCTAATTTGGTGTAAACCCCGCATGGTCCCTGGTGGCCCGACTTGCAGTGGAAAAGCTCACCTGAATAGACCGGACCATTCTAATCCTTCCAAACTGTACCGACCCGAACAGCTCCACTCAGTGGAAACGAGGCATTAGTGTGTCATCGGTCTGGGGTCCCATATATCAGTGTACTATAGTCTTAGGTTCCAAGTGCAGTGTGCCATTTTCTGAGAGCTCCTGGGTTATCAGTCTTCCAGTGTCAGTGCATCATTATAGGCTCCCATAGGTCAGTGAACCATAGTCCTAGGTTCCTTGTGTCAGAGTGCCATTTTCTGGGAGCTCATAAGTTATCAATGTATCAATGCATCATTGTTCTAGGATCCCATGGGTCAGTGAACCATTGTCTTGGGCGTCTCATTGTTCTGGTGTCCCATGTGGCAGTGCGTCACTGTTCTGCGATTCCATGAGTCTGTGAACCATTACCTTTGGGCTCCCAGTGTCAAGTCATCATTGTTTTGATATCCCAACGATCAGTGTATCAGTTGGCTCCCATGTGTAAAGCTGGCCATACACAGTTCAAATCTTGGCCGGTTCAGCAGGAACTGGCCGAGATTTGTCCCAATAATGGGCAGGCTGAATGTACCAAGTTGATTGATCGATCAACTTGGGTACAACTGGCCTGACGGATTTTCTTGCGATTATCACAAGTGGCTGCTATAGTCGCTAGCGATAATCACTCTTTTTCCGGCGGGTGAAGACAATTGCTCAGCAGGAGGGAATTCCCTGTCAACACTGTCTGTGGTGATGGGGAAATTGTGTGAATTTCTTTCCTGCAACCCACGGTTGCAGGAAAGAAATTTGCACTGTTTATGGCCTGCCTAAGTGGGTCATTGCTCTGGTAGTTGATGAGTCATTGTCCTGAAATCCCATAGGCTAGTGTACCATTATCTTGGGCCCACCAGTGTTAGTGTGCCACTGTTCTGGAATCCCATTGACTTGGGTCCCACGTCAGTACTTCATTGTTCAAGTATCTCACAGGTCTAGGTACCAATGTTTTGGGTCTCCCAGTGTCAGTGCATCCTTGTTTTGGGATCTAACGGATCAGTGTACCATTGTTCTGAGGTTCCATATGTCAGTGTAACATTATATTGGGGCTCCCAGTGTCAAAGTGTCACTGTTTTGGGATCCCATGGGCCAATGCACCATTGTCTTGCATCCCCATTGTCAGTGCTTCATTGTTCTAACTGTGTAGATGGGGGAATCAAGCAAATTTCCCAAATTCGCTCCGTGTATGACCTGCATAAGTTCATCATTGTTTTGAGATGTCACTAATTAGTGCATCATTGGCTCCAAAGTGTCAGTGTTTCATTTTTCTGGTATTCCATGACCCGTGGTACCATTATTTTGGGTTTCCCAGTGTCAATGTGTCCACATTCTGGGATCTCACAGCTCAGTGTACCATTATCTTGGGTCCTCCAGTGTCCGCGTGCCACTGTTCTGGCATCCCATCGTCTTGGGTTCCCCCAATGTCAGTGCTTCATTGTTCAGGTATCTCACAGATCAATGCAACATTGTTTTGGGCCAGGGGTCTTCAAACTACGGCCCTCCAGTTGTTCAGGAACTACAATCCCCATCATGCCTAGTCATGTCTGTGAATGTCAGAGTTTTGCAATGCCTCATGGGACGTGTAGTTCCGCAACAGCTGGAGGGCCGTAGTTTGAAGATCCCTGTTTTGGGCCTTCAAAGCCAATAAACTCAATCTGAGACTCTTATTTCACAAACATTTTATTACAAAAATTCAACCTCTCGCTAAACTGAAATGTACAACTAGAAACAATACAAATCGACTTTATACACTCATTGTTAAAGTGCTAACACAAAGCATGTATGTTACAAAAAAAAAAAAAAAAGAGAGGTTGGTCTATTGTAAACAGGTAGGTACAGTGTGACTCTACAGAAAAGAGTGCAAATGACAACAAAAATTATATCCTAAGGGATGTATAAAATAAACAAGCAGATTATGACAAAGGCAAACCACATTCATTTGTTTTCCCATGATCCTCTGCAAACAGGAGTACCATGGCTTGCCCCATACTATTAAAATTCTAACTTGGAAGTTAAAATATAAAGAGCACCTATTATCCATGAGCTTAGAGCAGCCTTTCTTAACATTTTAACCCCAGAGGAACCCTTAAAATATTTTTTTATGTCCCAAAAAAAAAAAAAAAACCCATTAAGTGCTAGAGAGAATACTACACCCTACATTGGTGGATGGTGGGAAAAATGCCCAGAATGCCACCATTACAGACTAAACTAAAAGAACTAAAAAGGATATTGGTTGGGCGATGTTGGGGAGCTGGAGGACGAGGAGTGGGATGAGGCCTTGGAGGCCTGTACCCTGGTCTCCCCCAAGTTGTCGGATCGGCTCACTCAAATTTATATTACCCACAGATCATATCTCACCCCTGTGCGGCTGGCTCGCTTTGACTCCTCCCGCTCCTCGGCATGCCCTAGGTGCTCTCACTCCCCAGGCACCTTCGGCCACATGATTTGGTCCTACTCGGGCGTGCAGGGATTCTGGACACAGGTTGTCCGATTCCTGCACGACCGCATGGGATGCCCGACTACCTTGGACCCCAAACTGTGTCTCCTTGGGATATTTCCTGAGGTTGACGCAGACAAACACACGGTTCAATTTCTCCGGGAAACCTTATTCACTGCCAGGAAATTGATAGCCCTGAAATGGATGCAGCCTACATCCCCTACCCTTTCAGCTTGGAAGGCGGCTGTTGGTGCCACCCTCCCCTTCAAGAAAGTTATGTATGCTAATAGGGGCTGCCCCAAGAGATATAACAAGATATGGGATAGATGGTTTGAGGCCCCTGACACCTGTGAGACTTAGGGGTGGGTGGGTGTCTCCTGCCTCTGTCCTTGCTATACAGCTGTTTTGTAGGGTTCGCGCCCGTGGCCTCTATTATGTCTTAGCTGGGGTTCGTAGTCCTGTTCTGATCACAGCAAGTCATTTTCCTTCCCATTTTTTTTTCTCGTACTCTTTGTTCAGTGTGAATTTTGAAATATTTGGCGATGTGGTATTGTACTTATGCAACTGTCTGACGATGTTTCTTATTGTATGCTTATGTGCAGTGCTTAACTCAATAAACGTTTGTTTGGTTCAAAAAAAAAAAAAAAGGATATTGGTGTCATGTCACTGGCTCTTTCAAGTGGTATTGGCCCCAAAGCTAGGCAGGCACCATCTAATATGAAATCAGAGAGAAAAAGAGACACTGTACAAGGAGCCCCTACCAACCTCTGGAGAAACCGTGGTTGAGAATGACTAGCATGGAGACTTCCATTCAGCTAGTACTGCCTAAATATTGTAAAAATAATTTTGTTGAAGTGTAGATGCCAACCAGCTCAGAGTGAAGCTTTGCTTTGTCTATACTGGGCAAAGCAACAGGGGAACTTTAATGCTCCCCTCCCCAGAGGCACATGCTCATATTACATCTCTGAGCCAATCACCAAGCACCAGTGACATCCCATGAGAGGAAGGGGTATGATTTCCCTGCTTCTTTATACATGGAACTGCCAATTCATTTCCTTGCTTCCAATTGCTGAACAGAGCGGTGGGGGAGTGAAGGAATGGGTGGCATGTACTGCTGTGGAGGAGGACACCAAAGCTAACCAGTTAAATTTCCCTACATGGGAAAGCACAGATTTGCTTTAATGCTGGACATACACTAGGCTGTGGTGGAGAAATCAACCCAAATCCACCTCAATGCCACTCAAAAAACAGAGCTTTTGAAACTTCCACAGCCAATATTTTTGTCTGGTCACTGGAAAGCAATAACATTTTCCAGTTTATGGCCAGCATATGCTCTACAGCTTCCTGAACTGAACCAAGCTCCTGCTGCACAATACGTGTTCCATCGCATAACACTGCTATTTGAACATAATTCTCGATAAATTCTGGGCCGAATACACTGAAATCTCTAGAACAGCCTTTCTCAACCATGGTTCTGTGGAAACCTAGGATTCCTATGGTTGCTATGTCTCGCTCAGATAACAACTGACACTGGTGACCTTTTTAGTCATCTATAAAGGAGGAAACTCTTCCCACTGACATAAGGGACATTCTTCCCACTGACCACCAATGTAAGAAGCATTCTTCCCACTGATCACCAATGTAAGGGACATTCTTCCCACTGATCACCAATGTAAGGAGTATTTCTCCCACTGATCACCAATGTAAGGGACATTCTTCCCACTGACCACCAATGTAAGGAGCATTCATCCCACTGATCACCAATGTAAGGGACATTCTTCCCACTGACCACCGATGTGGGGAGCATTCTTCCCCCTGACCACCAATATAAGGAGCATTCCTCCCACTGATCACCAATGTAAGAGACATTCTTCCCACTGATCACCAATGTAAGGAGCATTCATCCCATGATCACCAATGTAAGGGACATTCTTCCCACTGATCACCAATGTAAGGAGCATTCTTCCCACTGATCACCAATGTAAGGAGCATTCTTTCCACTGATCACCAATGTAAGGGACATTCTTCCCACTGATCACCAATGTAAGGGACATTCTTCCCACTGATCATCAATGTAAGGGACATTCTTCCCACTGATCACTAATGTAAGGGACATTCTTCGCACTGATCACCAATGTAAGGGACATTCTTCCCACTGATCACCAATGTAAGGGACATTCTTCTCACTGACCACCAATGTAAAGGAAATTCTTCCCACTGATCACCAATGTAAGGAGCATTCTTCCCACTGATCACCAATGTAAGGGAAATTCTTCCTACTGACTACCAATGTAAGGGGCATTCTTCCCACTGACCACCAATGTAAGGAGCAGTCTTCCCACTGGCCATCATGTATAGTGAGCTGTAGATATAGTTATTATATTATTATATCAGGTGTTTCCTGGGACCAGAAAGCTATATCAAGGGTTCCTCTGTGTTAAAAAACATTAAGAAAGGCCTTAGTCAGAGGAGGGACATGCTCCCCTCTGCTAGCAGAGGACGACTTTCTCAGAAGGCGATCATACTCCCCTCTCCTCTCCTAGCAGAGGAGGCTCTAAATAGTCAGTTTGTGCAGAATGTAAAAAAAGTGTTGAAATGCACGTATGAGCTAAGTAATGCACCTTATCTTAACGAATTAAGAAACAAGGATATTATTTGAAAAATACCCAGACCAAAATTTTACACTTTTTCAAGTTTTAAAGTGGATGGATTGGAGGTCCTAGTTTTTATGGCTGAGTAGCACTGTTTCTTTTAAGAATTTGGCTTGAGACACAACGTGGCCTTCATTACCGTCTATGGAATAAAGGTGCTCTTAAAGTCCTAACTTTATTTTATTTGTTTCACATACTCACTAAATATTCCCTGCTATTGTAAACTTACCACTATAGACAAGAATAGGCAGACCTCTGAGATGTAATCATGTAGAGATTAACAGACCTTATAGTACAAAGTGGCTGAAAGGACTTTCTTTCTCCTCTATAGTTAACAAATGGAGAATCCGTTTTCTTTAAAGAGAACCTGTCACCAGACCATTCATTCCATAAGAATATATGTAAATGTAACTTATTTTTTGCATATTCTTTTCTGCAAAAGCCCTGAGACTGCTGCTGTCTGCCATCTTGTATGTGATGTCAGCAATCCCAGCAGACCTAGAGATGTCACTCAAGTGACACTGTATAGTATTCCCCTTCAATCCTCCCCTGGGCAGCTGCATAAAAGGTTATGGAGGGAGGTAAGGGGAGGGGTGAAGGAGCTGGGCCAGCAAAGACAGTAATTAGACACTCCCAAAAGAGAACAAAACTATGATGTATAAGGAGAGGGCTGTACTAAAGAACTGACACTTACAGAGCAATCCTATTTTGCAGCAAAGGCACAATGAATACAAAATCATTTATGGAAAGGAACATTTTTTTTTGCAAATAAGCATTTAAAATACTTGATTTTTCTGTGCTTGTACCTGCAATTTTTTTAAAGTTGGTGACAGGGTCTCTTTAAACTTCAAAAACAGTTACAAACCTAAAAAATGAAGCCCAGCACATATTCCTATGGCAGGGAAAGCTAAATACTGCAGTGTACAGACATTTATCAGTAGTAAAAAAAAGATTTAAATACAGCAATTCCCTTTTTAAGTTGCAATAGATCACATAATTTTTTTCCCCAAACTATCTACATCTAGCATTGTACAAACATAGATCTTGGACTATGTTACACGAACGGTGCTCAGACTTTCGAACGTCTGAGTATGTCCATCGGTGGCCAGGGCTATGTGGAACGCCTGCAAAGGTCTATCTGGCTTCCTGGCAAGACTGCTGTCCAGTTCTTGGTTAATGTGGATATAAAGACCTGTAGAAAGGTTTGGCACTTTGACAGCTGCAGGAGAATTATTCTCTAGAAGGATGACATCTGCCATTGATGTTTAAAGCACTGTTCTATATTGGAAATTATTTTAGGCTACAGAATGCTTAACTTGTATGCAAACTCTAAATCTTTGGCAATGTGCCTCACTGTATACAATTTACTTAAAGAAGACTTATCACCATAATTTCCAAATTAGCGTGGAATCCCCCAGGGGGATAAGTGTATGAAGCACTTGGTCCTGGTCTGATCCGTGCTGTGGTTGCCAAGCTAGCATGGCTGGCAGCACGCCTCCCCTCCCGCCAACGTTGTTCGACCAAGCTCGTCAGTAGATGAATTTCTAATGATGTCTGAGTAATAGTGCTTGCTTCTAGTGTAGGAGACGAGGAAGCAGAAGGGGGGCCTGTTAGCGTGATGCTCCTGTGTATGTGTTAATAGGGGCAGCGTTGAAAGCACATAGCCCTACAAGGCGCTATGATCCTGGCTGATCTTGCCTAACCCATCTAGTCATCACCACAACAGGTGCACTCACAGAGGACTTTTTCTGCACATAGGAGGCAGTGGATACAGTGCTGTGCTTTACCCCACCCATAGGAATGCCCATAAATAGGGCTTCAACCTGGGGAGCTGACCCTGCAGAAAGAGGGGAAAAAGAAAAGTGGCCACAAGTCAAAACAGAACCAAGTACTTCATGCACTTGGTCCTCTAGAGCAGTGGTCATCAACCCTGGCCTACAGGGCCCACTAACAGGCCAGATTTTAGGTATTACCTTGGGGAGATGCAGACTAGAGTACTGCAATCACTGAGCAGCAAATGATATCACCTGGGATGTATTTCAGTTATCTTGAAAATCTGGCCTGTTAGTGGGCAGTGTAGGCCAGGGTTGAGGACCACTGCTCTAGAGGCTTCTACAATGATTTGGAAATTATTGTGAGACTTCTTCAAGCAAATTGTTTTTTTGTATTACAAGAATTCTTACCCAGGGATCCTGCCAGTAACGGCACTTCCTGCTGCAGGTTGACAACGGCCTTGCAAATTGCAGCAGTGCTACGGAGGCTTTCTTCCAAGATGCTTGCAGCATAAAATTGCGTAAGTAATAGCATGGTGTAGCTTAACATTATTTGCAAAGGTAGAGATAAAGCATTAGCGTCAGTAGTGAGATCTCTTGGAGCTCCTGTAACACGTTCCTGCTGCAGCCTTTATGAAGCAAGGCAAATTTCTCACTCCTGCTACATTCTTCCTGAAGAAATATAAACAACGCAGCAGTGAGAGTGGGATCCCTTCATTAAGACTAAAGCTGGCCATACACTAGTAGAATTTTGTTTGAACATTTTTTTCTAAGCTTGTTTATATTGGTTTCAAATTGTGGCACTGGACATGCTTTTTTAAAGCATTCTGAATGCCAATCAAAGAGACGGTCACTAAATAAAATGGTTACCTTACGGTCCTGTTCACACTGTTGTGTTTACTTTGCTTAAAAAATTATACCCCATGTTGCTTTCTTTGTGCTTCAAAGCCTCCATAGACCTCTAAGACAATGCTCGCTTACAGCACCTGAAGCTTTTGAGAGGCTTTTATTCAATTAGCTTTGCTTTGTTTTGGAGGTGTTGCAGGAATATGATATCCCAGGATGCACTGAGAAACCAACAAGCGAACTGGAAAGACATCATCAGCAGTCACTTCCGGTTGATGTATATATATTCTGAAAGTGTCTGGTGCAAACGTCTTATCTAGTGTGCAAGAAGGTGAGCGGGGTCCGGACTGGAGCTGAGCAACTAACAGACAGTACAAGCGCTGTGCAATATGAGAGCGCTATAGCAAAAGGTGAGCGGGGACCAGAGAAAGAGGACAGAGCGGCAGAGAATCAGCAGAGCTGCGGGACCGAAGCAGGAGAAACTAGCAGATGTCACACGTGGTGTGCAGTGTGGGAGCAATATAGCAGGAGGTGAGCAGGGACCGGTCACTAAATAAAATGGTTACCTTACGGTCCTGTTCACACTGTTGTGTTTGCTTCGCTTAAAAAATGATACCCCATGTAGCTTTCTTTGTGCATCAAAGCATCTCCAAAGCCTCCATAGAAGTCTAAGACAATGCTCGCTTACAGCACCTGAAGCTTTTGAGAGGCTTTTATTCGATTAGCTTTGCTATGTTTTGGAGGTGTTGCAGGAATAAGATATCCCAGGATGCACTGAGAAACCAACAAGCGAAATGGAAAGACATCATCAGCAGTCACTTCCGGTTGATGTATATATATTCTGAAAGTGTCTGGTGCAGACATCTTATCTAGTGTGCAGGAAGGTGAGCGGGGTCCGGACTGGAGCTGAGCAACTAACAGACAGTAGAAGAGCTGTGCAACATGAGAACGCTATAGCAGAAGGTGAGCGGGGACCAGAGAAAGAGGACAGAGCGGCAGAGAAGCAGCAGAGCTGCAGGACCGAAGCAGGAGAAACTAGCAGATGTCACATGTGGTGTGCAGTGTGGGAGCAATATAGCAGGAGGTGAGCAGGGACCGGTCACTAAATAAAATGGTTACCTTACGGTCCTGTTCACACTGTTGTGTTTGCTTTGCTCAAAAAATGATACCCCCATGTTGCTTTCTTTGCGCTTCAAAGCATCTTCAAAGCCTCCATAGAAGTCTAAGACAATGCTCGCTTACAGCACCTGAAGCTTTTGAGAGGCTTTTATTCAATTAGCTTTGCTTTGTTTTGGAGGTGTTGCAGGAATAAGATATCCCAGGATGCACTGAGAAACCAACAAGCGAACTGGAAAGACATCATCAGCAGTCACTTCCGGTTGATGTATATATATTCTGAAAGTGTCTGGTGCAGACATCTTATCTAGTGTGCAGGAAGGTGAGCGGGGTCCGGACTGGAGCTGAGCAACTAACAGACAGTAGAAGAGCTGTGCAACATGAGAACGCTATAGCAGAAGGTGAGCGGGGACCAGAGAAAGAGGACAGAGCGGCAGAGAATCAGCAGAGCTGCAGGACCGAAGCAGGAGAAACTAGCAGATGTCACAAGTGGTGTGCAGTGTGGGAGCAATATAGCTGGGGGTTACTAACGATTGGGAAGGATCAGCAGAGCTGGGGGTTACTAACGATTGGGAAGGATCAGCAGAGCTGGGGGTCACTAGTGAATGGGGCATCAGCTGAGCTGGGGGTACTACTAAGCAGGTGATCTGCTGAACAAGGGTATTAATGAACTGGGGATTTGCTGAGTGGGGGTACTACTGAGCCATGGTTCTACTGGGCCCCTTTAAACAAATAGAAAATCAACACACAGTGCATTTGTCAAGCTTCAAAAAAGGATCACTGAAGCTTTAAAAACACTTTAAAAATGCACATTGAAGCGGTGGGTAGCAGTAGTCGAAGCAAGTGTAAACAAGACCGAAGAATGTTTGCTTGATTTTTCAGTTGTTAATGGGATCAGTGGGACCGCAGTGAACATTTGAAAAAGCAGGATGGCAAATGTGGTTTTCACTCGGGAAAGTCCATTTATTCCAAAACTGAAACCAAATGTATTTTGAAGTATTTTGAAATGAAAATAAATAACATGTACTGTTTGAAAGTTTGGAATATGAATGTTCCTTTGAAAATCTACAAGTGTATAGCCAGTTTCAAGAAGGGAGCTGGAACCAGGAACCCTGGAGTTGAGTCCTTCAAAATCAAGTTATTTTATCTGCTTCTATCCAACTAAAACAAATATTTGTTTCTGGGCAGAATGACTATTAGAGCCGGTTCACACTAGCGGGACTTAGGACCCGTTCTAATAGGAGCGACACAAGTTGCTCCGACTTAGAAAAAGGGTCCTGTACTACTTTGGGGCGACCTCGGAGCGACTTGCATAGACTTCCATTATGTGAAGTCCTTGCAAGTCGCTCCGAAGTCGTGGTGCATGGTAATGCACAAGTCGCCTCCGAAGTAGTAAGGAGTCGTGTCGCCTCAGTGTGAACCAGCTCTTAAAGTCACGAAATTCAGTGACTTTGAAAATTCACATATAGGGCAAGACCAATGGCAAAAGACAAAAGGTCAGGAAGAGAGAAACATAAAAATGTAGGCAGTCAATAAATAAAGTCCATATTAGCCAAGATGGGCCTATAAACCGCTAGTGCTCCAATTAACACCAGGATGGCCATTGCTAACTCAACAGTAAAGATGCTGGTTATATCTTGTGAGGTGAACTGCATATCCATATGTTCAGACAATACAACTGAAAATAACCTGATGTCCAAATGAAGATGACATTGCCCAATGTATAGAGAGATTTCAGATCTCCATTTGAGTTGTTGTCTACGCAATGATCTAAATTCCAGAATTTAAACAGAACAAAATGAATAACGTTGAACCCAAAGTTCATCAGACTAGATTTTACGTTAATGTGTGTAGACTTTGGTTTGGTTTGACCGATTTTTATGGAATGAAGTATGAGGGAACAAATCATTATGAACATAAGTAAACCAAGCCTTCACACTCCGATAAAAACCCAAGAAGAAGCCTCTAAATTGCCATGAGGGTTGTTGCCAGAGGTCATAATCCAGCTTTATGGACTTAAATATTTTTTGCACTTGATCTTTGAGATGGAAGACCTCCTATTCCATAGTTAGCTGCTGGAAGCTGGAAAGAACTAGACAACCATCATTTGTAGGCACATGAAGTACTTGAATGCATGTGTCCACAGCAAAATCTGACACCGGTTTTTCGGGAAGGAGTTCCACACTTGACAAAGATTTACTGCAAAGAGTTAATTAACCTCCTTGGGATCTTGTGAGGTCTGAGAGCCTGATTCTGGAATTCGATTTGCCGAGATGGACTGACTTATAGACGAGACCCTGCAATATAGGTCATTCTGTCTATGACAGGACCAGCTCTGGCTTCACAATTTTCTCAGCTCTGGAAGTTAACGAACCGAGGACTGTAAATCCATGAACAGGCCCCCTAGGTAAGTAAGGGGGACAGAGTTCATTCCTTTTAACTACATAGTGCTTTCAAGACGACGATTGCGTCTGTTATTACGGGAACCTTCAGGCACTTGCTCCGTCCTCTTCAATGACTCGGTTCATGCTGGTACCATGGGAGATGTGAGACAAAGGGTTGTTTAAGTCCCTGATACTGCCTTGCCGGGACTGCTCGTTAAGTCTATGGGTGCTGCTGTGCAGAGAGTGGTCGGTGAGACGGGACATGCTGCCGTGTGTGACCCGTTCTTCTATTCCTCGGTAGCTGCATGGCGTGTACCTAAGCACAGAACATTTTTATTAGATTACAAGGTCTCAAATGGTCAGAATTTATTTATAAAAATGGCAACTCGAGCATAAAAAATAAAACCAAGTCAAAGATCACTGCTTAAAGCGGAGTTCCAGCCACAAAAACATTTTTTCAATGAGCATACCCCCGGGACAGTCAGGGCTAGTACATTCCACAACGGCTAGCCTCTGATCTGTCCCGGTTCACACTTACCTGCAAGAAGAAATACTCACTTATAAAATTTCTTCTCCAGCGTTGCCATCTCTTTTGTGGGCAGCTGAAGCCAGCGCGATCCTCTTCTGCGTCCTCTTCCGTGTCTTCTTCTCCCAGAATGCTCCTTCACCGGCCCCTCTCGTCACTTCCGGTGCACCGGTGCAGCGCCGCATTCCTACACAGCTTCTGGGCATGCCCAGAAGCTGTTTAGCAGGGAATGCGGCGTCGCACCGGAAGTGACCGATGCAATCACATTTTTCTTAATTTGACCCCGGACACATACTTTAATTGTTGTGGAGATCTTGAAGCTGTATAAGCTTCAGTGCCGCTTCCCTGAATGTCCCCAAATGGTTCAGAGTGGCTATGCTGGACTTCCAGAGAGACCCTGCAAGGAAGCGTAGCCATCCTAAAGATCAGAAGTGAGTTTATTTATTTATTGCACTCTGTGTTTCCATTGAGGTGGTTACCCCTTGCTGTGTGTCTCGGACACCAGGACAAGAAATAAGAGATCGGGGGTCACTGGGGCAGGAAGGCAAAAATAGCAATAAAAACCTATCATGTGCCATTTTAAGCATGGTGCAACTCTGCGGTGCGGCGAGTTGCACTGCTTAAAAATGCAGTATATGCAGATCACACCAAAACACGTGTATTGTGTGAAGAGGGCACATTAAAACTTCCTGGCACTCATTGGAACTGAAGAAGTGGCATGGAGAAGATACAAAACTTCTTAATTTCAATAGTGGTAGCATTATGTGGCTATTATGTGTTTGGGGAAGTTCAGGGAAGCAGCACTATTATGTGTTGCTCTTTAAAAGTAGTTTATGCCACAAGACAGCAGCTAGCATAGGCAAGGAGCACCCCTCACCTTCCATCCCTGGAGCGATGAAGGCTGCCGTGATAGCTGCTCATCTTGCTATGAACACTGCCCGCTTTGCTTCTTTGCTCGTCCACCATAGCCAGCTGAGTGGATGAGGCGTGAGTTGATGTTCCCTGAGTGGACGTCCCTCGTGATTTGCGGACGATGGGGGTATTGGGGTCCCGGAGAAGAGACTGAGCAAAATCCGGCTCCTGGAGGACCTGGCGGCTTTCATTGACGCCTCTGCTGAGAAAAGAAACAAAATTATACAATTTCGTCATTCCACCGATCTGCCAAACCTGCAATGTACGACCTAGTGTAAGTATTTCCCCCATCTCAAAATCTCAAAAACAGGACTATCATTCGATGTCGCACACAATAGCTTTATATTTTCAGTAGTGGTTTTCTAAATCAGACGTAGGACAGCGTTCAGAAGGTTTATGGCCAAATCCTTGGACAATCTTTTTGAAGATCGTGTCAGTAACAGTATTGATTTATTCAGTTTTTTTTTACAAAAAGATTTTCTACAAAAGGAACAATCCCAGATCTACCGATCTATATTTATTTACAGATCAATATATCCCAGAAAATAGGATTTTTGTACTCACCATAAAATCCTTTTCTCTGAGTTCATTGACAGACACAACTCCATATTCTTTACCATAGGGTTATGCTGCCCTCTATAGGAGTAAGACTAAGCAGAAAACACAAAAGCTTGGCTATGCCCTGTGGGCCATCCTCAGCTGGCATAACTTAAGGACAAGGGGGTCCCGCATAGGAGGCAACAAATGGACCCCCCCTAAGGGGGACTGCCTGCCGCTAATGCGGGAAAACCCGCAGACAGACTACCCCTACAGAGCCACTGGGGGAGGCAGATGCCCCACAGCACCCTGGCAGCTAAACCTGCCTGGGACCCTGTTCTCCTCCCTATATACCACACGGCCTGGTAGGCCGAAAAGCCGCAACCTAAATCTTCGGCCGCCTGGCCGCGTAAGAGCGATATGCAGGGGACCTGCGACTAGCCAGTGAGCGGAGGGGAGACAAATGTTCCGGGGTACAAAGATGGCATTACCTGCCACAACTGGGGCTGCCCCAGAAAAGGTCCAGCCAGTAGGCCGCAAAGACGCGGCCTAAATTTTTGGCCTGTCCGACCGTGTGGTACTCGAACCCATGGATACTGAGCCACCTGCCCCCTAGGCCCACCACCAGCTATCCCAAGGGGACCCAAAAAGGCCACCCACCCCATAAAAGGCCCACTGAGGGCAACAGGGGTACAGTGTGTCTGCTGGCACCAGGGCCAGGGGCACCAGCCACCCCCCCCCCCCACCACCACCATGAGCACAGGCAGACAAGCCAGCTCAATGCCACCCAAGGAGGGGGAGAGAACCCCAGAGGGACCAACCACCCCAGGGAGTACCCCCACCCCACACCGAAACCAAGAAAAAAGAGAGGACACAACCTTCTCCCATCCTCCACTCTACACAACCTTCTCCTACCCTCCACTCTACACACATCCTTCTCCTATCTCCCACTCTACACACAGTCTTCTCCTACCCCTCACTCTACACACAACCTTCTCCTATCCTCCACTCTAGACACAACCTTCTCCTATCCTCCACTCTAGACACAACCTTCTCCTATCCTCCACTCTAGACACAACCTTCTCCTATCCTCCACTCTACACAACCTTCTCCTATCCTCCACTCTACACACAACCTCCTCCTATCCTCCACTCTACACACAACCTCCTCCTATCCTCCACTCTACACACAACCTTCTATCTCCCACTTTACACACAACCTTCTCCTATCCTCCACTCTACACACAACCTCCTCCTATCCTCCATTCCACACACAACCTCCTCCTATCCTCCATTCCACACACAACCTCCTCCTATCCTCCACTCTACACACAACCTTCTCCTATCCTCCACTCTACACACAACCTTCTCCTATCCTCCACTCTACACACAACCTTCTCCTATCCTCCACTCTACACACAACCTTCTCCTATCCTCCACTCTACACAACCTTCTCCTATCCTCCACTCTACACACAACCTTCTCCTATCCTCCACTCTACACACAACCTTCTCCTATCCTCCACTCTACACACAACCTTCTCCTATCCTCCACTCTACACACAACCTTCTCCTATCCTCCACTCTACACACAACCTTCTCCTATCCTCCACTCTACACACAACCTTCTCCTATCCTCCACTCTGTGCACAGCCTTCTCCTATCCTCCACTCTACACGCAACCTCCTACTATCTTCCACTCTACACACAACCTTCGATCCTTCACTCTACACACAACCTTCTCCTATCCTCCACTCTACACACAACCTTCTCCTATCCTCCACTCTACACACAACCTTCTCCTATCCTCCACTCTACACACAACCTTCTCCTATCCTCCACTCTACACACAACCTTCTCCTATCCTCCACTCTACACACAACCTTCTCCTATCCTCCACTCTACACACAACCTTCTCCTATCCTCCACTCTACACACAACCTTCTCCTATCCTTCACTCTACACACAACCTCCTCCTATCCTCCACTCTACACACAACCTTCTCCTATCCTCCACTCTACACACAACCTTCTCCTATCCTCCACTCTACACACAACCTCCTCCTATCCTCCGCTCTACACACAACCTTCTCCTATCCTCCGCTCTACACACAACCTCCTCCTATCCTCCACTCTACACACAACCTTCGATCCTTCACTCTACACACAACCTTCTCCTATCCTCCACTCTACACACAACCTTATCCTATCCTCCACTCTACACACAACCTCCTCCTATCCTCCACTCTACACACAACCTTCTCCTATCCTCCACTCTACACACAACCTTCTCCTATCCTCCACTCTACACACAACCTTCTCCTATCCTCCACTCTACACACAACCTTCTCCTATCCTCCACTCTACACACAACCTTCTCCTATCCTCCACTCTACACACAACCTTCTCCTATCCTCCACTCTACACACAACCTTCTCCTATCCTCCACTCAGACAGCATTGAAATCCTCAGACGAGTTCTTACTCTTCCTCACACTACTTATGGTGGCATGAAGGTAAATTTCTCCAAACGTTATCGTTGGACTTAAATTCTAATCAGTTGTAAAGCATTTTAAGCACACTGATGCTCAGTACTTTTATTGCTCATGGACTGCTATTCTGCCACTGGTTCTCCAAAGGTTTGTCAATTTTGTAACATGAATTGAAAAGATTTAAAGAGTTCCTTTTGCGACAAATGGCAATCTTGATTATGTTGACTAAGATCCACTGGCCCTCCCACCCTTTCCTGTGTGGTGTAAAATTGGACTTAACACAGGTACTCTTTACTTGGTGCAGACACTCACTCTTTCTTCTTCCGGCCATGGAAAAAGCTGGCCCACTCGAAACAGGTCTTCTTGCTGCCCACCCAGAAGACGGATGGTATTCCCACCACAAGGGCCATTAGGTATTTCATCAGGAAGAGGATGAGGTCAGGACGGCTTGTCTGCGTCACCTACAATGACAAATCAAAACCAGTGAGACTCCTGTCATGTTAGAACACTAACAAATACTGAAAATGGGCAGGACAGGGCAAATCTCTCAGACATTTTACATTTTTTAAATCAAACCCAGCTAAGCACAGATGCCACAAGATTACAAACATTACTGTGTTAGCCACTCTCTATAACCAGTTACTAGGGTCTAGCTTCCCTATTTTTATTAATGAGTCTCACCAACCACCAACTCTCAAGAGTGTGTATGTTGGAATGTGTGACCATTCTGCCAAAAGAGCATTTTTAAGGTCAGGTACTAATTATTAGACAAGACGACCAGTTTCAGAATCAGAATTTCAATTCAAACCAAGGGTGTTCATTAGGCTTCAGTTCAGGGCCATATACAGGACCCTCAAATTCGTCCACATCAGTGGTCTTGAAGCTGTGGCCCTTTGCTTGCCTTTTTCAGCCCTCAGAGCATTTCCCCCTCCCTCTGACATGAGGCACTATTCCTCCCACTGAGACCAATGAAGGGGCACTATTCCTCCCACTGAGACCAATGAAGGGGCACTATTCCTCCCACTGAGACCAATGAAGGGGCACTATTCCTCCCACTGAGACCAATGAAGGGGCACTATTCCTCCCACTGACACCAATGATGAGGCGCTATTCCTCCCACTGAGACCAATGAAGGGGCACTATTCCTCCCACTGAGACCAATGAAGGGGCACTATTCCTCCCACTGAGACCAATGAAGGGGCACTATTCCTCCCACTGAGACCAATGAAGGGGCACTATTCCTCCCACTGAGACCAATGAAGGGGCACTATTCCTTCCACTGAGACCAATGAAGGGGCACCATTCCTCTCACTGACATTAACAATGAGGCATATTTGTTCCACTGACACCAATGATGGGGCACTATTTCTTCCACTGACCATCAACAAGGGGGCACTATTTCTTCCACTGACACCAGCAATGGGCACTATTCCTTCCACTGACACCAGCAATGGGCACCATTTTTCCACTGACACCAGTAATGAGGCAGAATTAGTCCCATTGACACCAATGATGGGGCACTTTTCCTTCCACTGACCCCAATGATGAGGGCACTACTCCTCTTATTGACACCAACGATGAGGCATATTTGTCATACTGACACCAATGATAGGGCACTTTTCCTTCCACTGACACCAGCGATGGAGCACTGTTCCTTCTGCTGACCCCAATGATGAGGGCACTAATCTTTCCACTAACATCAATGGTGAGGCACTATTCCTTCCACTGACCCCAACGATGAGGCATTATTTCTTCCATTGACATCAGCAATTTCTTTCCACTGATATCAATGATCGAGCACTATTCCTTCCACTCATATCAACAATGGGGTAACTATTCTTTCCACTGACACCAGCGATGGGGCACTATTCCTTCAACTGACCCCAATTATGGAGCAGTATTCCTTTCACTGACACCAATGATGGGGCACTATTCCTTCCACTGATACCAATGATGGGGCACTATTACGTCCACTGACCTCAACAATGGGGCACTATTCCTTCCACTGATACCAATGATGGGGCACGATTACGTCCACTGACCTCAACAATGGGGCACTATTCTTTCCATTGACATCAACGATGGGGCAATATTCCTTCTAATGACGCCAATGATGGAGCACTATTCCTTCCACTGATACCAATATTGGGGCACTATTCCTCCCAAGGATGGGGCACTATTCCTCCCACTGATACCAATGATTGAGCACTATTCCTCCCACTGATACCAATGATGGGGCACTATTCCTCCCACTGATACCAATGATGGGGCACTATTCCTCCCACTGACACCAATGATGGGGCACTATTCCTCCCACTGATACCAATGATGGGGCACTATTCCTCCCACTGATACCAATGATGGGGTACTATTCCTCCCACTGATACCAATGATGGGCACTATTCCTTCCACCGATACCAATGATGGGGCACTATTCCTCCCACTGATACCAATGATGGGGTACTATTCCTCCCACTGATACCAATGATGGGCACTATTCCTTCCACTGATACCAATGATGGGGTACTATTCCTCCCACTGATACCAATGATGGGCACTATTCTTCCCACTGATACCAATGATGGGGCACTATTCTTCCCACTGATACCAAGGATGGGGCACTATTCCTCCCACTGATACCAACGATGGGGCACTATTCCTCCCACTGATACCAATGATGGGGCACTATTCCTTCTCCTACTGACCACATGGGAAATGTCATTTTTCTACTCCCACTCACCACCAGGCCTGAGGTGTTGTTTACTCCCAATGATCCTGGGGCATGTTCTCCCCCTGGCCACAGTGTGGCCCCTGTAAAGGCTGAAGGAATGTAAACTGGTCTGTTGCTTAGAAAGTTTGGAGACCCCTGCTCCACACCATACCGGTTAAACCAGGTCTTTATGGAGCTGGCTTCAGGCACAAGGGCACAGTCATGCTGGAACACAAAGTATCCTTCTCTAAACTACTGCAAAGAAGGACTACATATACAGTGGCATGAACAGTTCTCTTCGCTGGAAGTACCTCAACTTCAAAATTTGGAGTGGCACCCATATTAGTTTGACCATATAGCATATGCACAATGCATTTATCTGCATACAGTTTTGTGCATTTATGGTCCAACTATTTCACATTAAACATTTACTGATGTATTTAAGATTGTGAAAAGCTTGGTGCAGAAGTAAGAGTCCATTCAGACTAGCGCGACTTGTCAGGCGACTTGGTCGCCTGACAAGTCGCGGTCGGTCGCTCGCCATTGAGTAGTACAGGACCCGTTCTAATAGGAGCGACACAAGTCGCTCCGACTTAGAAAAAGGGTCCTGTACTACTTTGGGGCGACCTGGAGACGACTTGCATTGACTTCAATTATATCAAGTCCGTGCAAGTCGCGTCGAAGTCGCCCCACAAAGTCGTGTCGCGCCAGTCTGAATGGGCTGTAACAGTTGTAAGATGATGAGTTGTTTTATACCTAAAGACTTTTTCAAACATCCCACCCTGACTACCTTATGCTCACCTTCTTACAGCGAACTCCAGCTACAGCAAAAAACCCAGCGATGGCCCATGTAAGAACTTACACGGGGCTAAAGAGGTGATATGCTCCACAATACCTGGAAATGCAGCATATTTTGTAGCAACTGCAACATAAGAGGTAGTGGCGGGAGAGCCCCGTAAAAGTATAAGATAAGGTAAGTCAGAGGTGGGCTTCAAAGAGACCCCGTCATCTTATCCATTTTTGATAGGTGCTCTTTAAGGGGCAAGAACCTGTGCAATGCTTTTACTTTGAAGAAGGTTGGACGGGGAGGTGGGGGCAATGCAGGACACTGCATGAAAGGGAGCGTGGTGGACAAGGTAACAACTACAAAGTAGCTCTCAAGCCTGCAATGTCTTGTCCAAACAGAAGTCAAGTGCTTTTTGGGTGCACTTTGCAGGGGCCCTGGTGACAGCGTCAGGCGTCATTGTGTAGTAAACAGAGCTAAAAGTTTTGTTAAAAGCTCTGGCATGAGAGGCAGACAGGGTGTCTCACTGGGCCTCTTCATACAACAGTCCTTGGAACCAGGCCAGCCGAGACAGCTTACCCAGCTAGTAATATTTATATAATTGCTTCCTCAAGAATGCAAACAAGGGTGCAGGACTTAAAGAGTCCAACTACAGCAAAGAACTCCAGACTGAGATGGATGGCATCGCTCTCAGTGATGTCACTGGCGTCTGGTATGGATAGGCTGCAATATCAGTGACTGATCTCCATAGAATGGGGCATTCTCAGTGATGTCATCAGTCTCCAGTGAATGGATAGGCTACATTCTCAGTGATGTCATCGGTCTCCAGTGAATGGATAGGCTACATTCTCAGTGATGTCACCGGTCTCTAGTGAATGGATAGGCTACATTCTCAGTGATGTCACCGGTCTCTAGTGAATGGATAGGCTACATTCTCAGTGAAGTCATCGGTCTCCAGTGAATGGATAGGCTACATTCTCAGTGAAGTCATCGGTCTCCAGTGAATGGATAGGCTACATTCTCAGTGAAGTCATCGGTCTCTAGTGAATGGATAGGCTACATTCTCAGTGAAGTCATCGGTCTCCAGTGAATGGATAGGCTACATTCTCAGTGAAGTCATCGGTCTCTAGTGAATGGATAGGCTGCATTCTCAGTGATGTCACCGGTCTCTAGTGAATGGATAGGCTACATTCTCAGTGATGTCACCGGTCTCTAGGAATGGATAGGCTACATTCTCAGTGATGTCACCGGTCTCTAGTGAATGGATAGGCTACATTCTCAGTGAAGTCATCGGTCTCCAGTGAATGGATAGGCTACATTCTCAGTGAAGTCATCGGTCTCCAGTGAATGGATAGGCTACATTCTCAGTGAAGTCATCGGTCTCTAGTGAATGGATAGGCTACATTCTCAGTGATGTCACTGGTCTCTAGTGAATGGATAGGCTACATTCTCAGTGATGTCATCGGTCTCTAGTGAATGGATAGGCTACATTCTCAGTGATATCACTGGTCTCTAGTGAATGGATAGGCTACATTCTCAGTGATGTCACCGGTCTCTAGTGATTGGATAGGCTACATTCTCAGTGATGTCACCGGTCTCTAGGAATGGATAGGCTACATTCTCAGTGATGTCACCGGTCTCTAGTGAATGGATAGGCTACATTCTCAGTGAAGTCATCGGTCTCTAGTGAATGGATAGGCTACATTCTCAGTGATGTCACTGGTCTCTAGTGAATGGATAGGCTACATTCTCAGTGATGTCATCGGTCTCTAGGGAATGGATAGGCTACATTCTCAGTGATATCACTGGTCTCTAGTGAATGGATAGGCTACATTCTCAGTGATGTCACCGGTCTCTAGTGAATGGATAGGCTACATTCTCAGTGAAGTCATCGGTCTCTAGTGAATGGATAGGCTGCATTCTCAGTGATGTCACCGGTCTCTAGTGAATGGATAGGCTACATTCTCAGTGATGTCACCAGTCTCTAGTAAATGGATAGGCTACATTCTCAGTGATGTCACAGGTCTGTAGTGAATGGATAGGCTACATTCTCAGTGATGTCACTGGTCTCTAGTGAATGGATAGGCTACATTCTCAGTGATGTCATCGGTCTCTAGTGAATGGATAGGCTACATTCTCAGTGATGTCATTGGTCTCTAGTGAATGGATAGGCTACATTCTCAGTGATATCACTGGTCTCTAG